>NC_135655.1:55062502-55375230 GCF_964188315.1 Podarcis muralis
CCTTACCAAGTCCAGGCGCAGGTCAATCCAGTGGCCTTCCGGTTGGCTCTTCCGGAGGGTTCCAGAATGCATCCGGTGTTCCATAGATCGGTGCTCACGCCCTACAAAGCACCTCATAGGTTTCAGGAGCCAGACACAGCACCAGACCAGAGCAGTGAAGGGCCCAGAGTGAGGGGGCCGCCTAGGAAGGGACACATCAATGAGGTCACAGAGATTTTGGACTCCAGATGGGGGGAAGAGGGAGTAGAATATTTCCTAGCCAGAGAGGGTACCCCGGCCAGTGCCAACAGCTGGGTACCGGACTATGCCTTGGAGGAACCGCTGCTCAAAGAGGAGTTTCATGCCCTCTTCCCGCACAGGCCCATGCCAGCAGAGTATTTCGATGACTGGCTTTTCACACCCACTCTTTCAGCCAGCACATTCCTGGGGTTCGACTCGGACGAGGAACAGGCACCAGTCCCCAGCTCTCAGGTGGGTTCGCCACCGGGGTCTGCCTCAGACCACTCGTATTGGTGGGACGATCAACCAGAGGAGCAGTGGCGCAGGATGTGGCTGAGTGGTCCTTGGATGGGACCACCTGAAGAGGGGGAGAGGGGCGAGACGGACATGGACGTGTTGGGGGACAACGTGGGGTTCGAGCATGAAGACAGAGAGATGGAAGCAGAGGAGAGCGACGTTGACGAGTACATGGGGGATGAACTGTATCCGGCAAGCACCCCCGCGACGACGGAGCACCCAGTACCCGCACCGGAAGGAGGGGAGGGGGGAAGGGGGGGCTTCGAGGGGGGGATGGATGTCAGGGGTTCAGGAGCAGAGGGACAGGAGAGGGAGGAAGTAGAGACCGAGGGAGAGGAATCTGAGGGAGAAGTCAGCGAGGGTAGCCATCCGAGGTCTCTAAGTCTCTCCAGTGAATCAGAGGATTCACAGAAAGGGGCCCCAGTGGTCAGAGCCAGGGGGTTGCCAGAGGGAACACCCCAGGAAGGAGGGGCCAGAGGGGACTCAGAGAGCAGCAGCTGGAAATCGGGACCAACTTTCCCACCGGAGAGCAGTAAGGGGGAGGAGTCCCAAACATCGGCAGCAGGCAGCCTTCCGTCAGCGGAAGGACATGAGTCAGGGTTAGCCACGCCTGCATCAGAGAGCGAGGTAACGGTCAAAAGGAAGGTCAGGGGCAGCGCGCGCGCGCCAAGTTCAAATGTACAGGAGGGGGGCGCTATGGGCAGTCCGGAGAGAGAGCCGGGTCCCAAAGCCCGCCGGAGAGAAGGGGAGGAGTCCGAAGGGTCCGCTTCCGAGGCATCCCGGAAAGAAGGCACCCAGGGGGGTAGTAGGACCCAGAGGAGGAAGGAGAAACGTAGAAGGTGGAGTAAGGCTAGAGTCTTAAGCTGGTGTACAGGGGGCGGAGACTCAGACGAGGCTTCGCTGGTCTAGGGTTTAGACGTAGAGACGCACGCTAGTGTTTGGAAATGGAAACTAAATGCCAATAAAGACTTCTGTACAGTTCTAATGGCTAGCGTTGGTCTTCTGTGAGCTGAGACCGGGAGGCAGTCTCTGACAATATCAATACATCATCCTAAGATTTCACAGGATACCATTTTCATTCCAGCTGAGCACAGTAGCCAATGTGCTTCCCTTAGTTAAAGCAGCACTATAAAACAAGAAGCACATTTCACCCAAACTATTCCATCACTCTCTAGAGTCTAGACTTTCTGTTGCAAATCTTTGATTACAAACCAGATGTTTTTTGTGACTTTCCATCACAACCATTATCATCATTAAAATTATTTATTCAATCCTGGCTTTTATACTATCATTTGAGGTGCCAGATTGTTCTAATCAGGTACATCAACCATTCATTAGTGAAATGGGGAAAAAAAGGTAACAGATTATAAGTCTAGCAGCCACCTGGAGAGAATATATCCATTTACAACCCATAACACTTACAGAGATAGATTGTAGGCATAATAATCAGAGGGAGGGAGAAACAAACAATTACTCTAATGGAAAGGAAGAAAATGTTATTAACATGGTATGCGAGAGAGAGAGAGGGAGAGAGATGTGGCAACAATGACATATTGAATAACTATTTTGGCTCTTTTCTACTGGGAAAGAAGAAGAAGAGGAGGAGGAGGAGGAGGAAGAGGAGGACTTGATATACTGCCTTTCACTCCCCTTAAGGAGTCTCAAAGCGGCTAACATTCTCCTCTCCCTCCCCCACAACAAACAGTCTGTAAGGTGAGTGGGGCTGAGAGACTTCAAGAAGTGTGACTAGCCCAAGGTCACCCAGCAGCTGCATGTGGAGGAGCAGGGAAGCGAACCTGGTTCACCAGATTACGAGTCCACCACTCTTAACCACTATACCATGTTGGCAAAGAGAAAGAGTGCCCATAAGGAACAATGGGCCATTGCACTTGTTCAGTTTCATGAAGTAGTAGCACTGCTTGATTTTCACTTTCCTTCCAAAGCGTTTTGCTTTTTTGACTTTGCATGTATGACTTTGCTCATGAAGGAATGACTACATAATGCAGAAAGACTAAGGACGGGCTGCAAAAAAAAAAGCCCCACAAAAAATCCCTGAATACCCAAGATTACTGGCAAGTTTTGGGATACGTTGTACAGTTTATCTTGCCCACTGGAATGCCCATGCTTGACTAGAAATATATCAACTACTTTTTACTTCTCTGTGGCTAATAGGATTTCTTTCAATATATAGCACTCAGGGAGTGTAAAACCCAAAGAAACGAAAGGAAAAATATTAAATTAAAAGTGGGAGAAGGATTTACTGAAATGATAGGAAGCACTAACGTTATTACCCAAATAGTATTTGGTACTAAGTAGTAAATGCAGAGCTGATGCTGACAAAGAGTTCATGTAAGGACTCTGAATATGAAAGTGGAGAGTAATATAATAGTAAACATAAATTACGCATTTCAGTGAGTTACTGGAGCACATCAATATTCAAGCAATAGATTTAGCTGTTGTGTTTGTATTGAAGGAAAAATATGGCCTTGACTATATTATGTGGTGGCCCTGTGTACTTTATTCCACTTGAAGAGCACATCTTTGAAAAAGTTATATAACACCAGGCAATGTGGCATTTTTGAGCCAAAGTTATGTGTACTCAGGAATTAAAATGACTAGGATCACAATTAAAATAAATGATGCTCATAAAACACAGCAAAAAATAAAGATGCTCTTATGACATTCTGGAATAAATAGAATTATTTCTTTAGCAATGTGGGGAAAATAACCTTGAGATGCTAACATTATATTTACATTTACATTTATATTTTTGAAGCACACATTTACCACTCTATTTGGTAGCAGTTGTTATTAGGGCCAGGCATTATTTCTATTTAGTTCTTTAAGTCTTCTGCATTAAATGGAAATGTAATCAGCCCAAGATCACAATAGTATGACATCCCTGTCAGCCCATGACAGTTGCAGTTTTCTGCCAGCCAATGATAATTTCAAACTGCAACGGTCATATTATACTGTACTGCAGGTAGTTACTTGATCACCATTACTGTTCATTACAATTGTGTACAAGTTTCATTACAGAAATGTTCTTTGAAGTATACAAGGTCTTATTTTCATTTCAAAAAAACGAATCTTGAGGCATCCATATCCTAATTAATTGTTTGGGGAATTGGCTATGAGCAAAACAGTGTTCCCCTTAGGAACTAAAAACTATTATCATGAGATTTATTCAGAAAGAGACAATGGATATTTTTCTTGGATGTAGTTATGTGGCCCTCATGCTCGCAGAAGCATCCTGACAGAATTTCTACAGGGATGGCAGGTGCATGGACTCCAGCACTGTAGAAATTGTGATTTGACCAGTAGCAGCCATATACATCTGCTACTAGGGATGGACTGGGGTAAACTGGTAGTCTGAAGAATTCATATTGAAAAGCAGACTGTTCATGGCAGAATGTATTGACAATTACAACATGATTGAAAAGGGTGTTTTGTTCGGGGGTTGAGTGGTTACAGACAATTAGGTACCTAATTCTAATCGACAAATCAATTGAAACCAGATGTTTTGTGACCATTTGTGCCTATTCAATCAAACAGAGGGTATTATTCCTGGAGGATGAGAAGGGGGTATAGTTACTATTTTGTCATCCACAGAATTTCATGCTCTCTCACACTATGTGTTTATCTTCTCAAATACCCTGAAAGGCTTAAATAAGTATTGATTGACCAAATACAAAGAAGCACAGAACTCTGGTAAGTCTAATGCAAGAGGGAATGTCAGCTGGTGGAGTTTGCCATTCATGGATTATAAAAGCTGGATCTTCCAAAATATTTTTTGAAATCACCTCACCTCAAAAAGGAAATTTCAGAGTAGGAAATGGTTCAGAAAAGGGTAACCAAAAAGTTTAAAGGCAAGAAAGCAATTCCCCTATGAGGAAGGGTTGCAGGATTTGAGAATTCTTAATTTAGAGAAGCTGAATAAGACCTGAAATGATGGCATTGTATACAATTATGCATGGCAGGGCAAAAGGGGATAGAGAAAAGTTTTTGTTCCACTCTGAATACTCTAGAACTTGTGCACACCCAATGATGCTGAATGTTGGAAGATTCAGCACAGACAAAAGAAAGTTCTTCACACGTGCAGAGTTCAACTATGACATTCATTCCCACAAGAGGCACTGTACCCACGCTATGCAGTGAGCCTCTATGGGCAGCTAAATGTCTCTGCTGCAGATGTCACATGGAGGTGGAGTTAAACATGAGGTTTTCTATGGCTGGCGGGGAGGGGGTCAGTGCATGCAGGGCAGGACAACAGTGAGGCAAGGGATTTGTGGACAGACAAAGCAGAACTAATCAGGTTTTCCAGGTTGTATACTCATGTCACAGGAGTAAAAATCTGGAGACCGGTTTAATGGATTTTAAAAAGCTTGCTGTCCCCAAGCCAACAGCTTACTCAGTTTTTTGAATAATTGATCCAGTTGTCTTGCCCTTTCTGGGTTTGTGATCCTCTCTCCTGATGGACATGTAACATTGGTTGTGTTTGAATTCTATTTACTGAATGGTCCCATCTAAATAACCCTTTGAACCCTAAGCAAATGAAGGAAACAGTTTGATTTATCTCAAGAGCAGCAGACTTGTCCACACTCTATACAAAACACTAAGAAAAAATAACTCCTTCTGTTATGTAGTGTAGTTTCACCCTGGGCCAACAGGGGGATACTGTATATAGTTTTCACTCAGGTCTGTAGATAGTTTTCACTCAGGTCCGCGGCAGTTATTTTAGGCGGGAACTCTGGGCTGTTGTGGTTACAATGTGACAGCCGGCTGCCTATAAATACAGGCCGGCTGAGCTGTTCACTGTCAGTTCTATTCCAGCTTACCATAATAAAGAGCTACTTGAAGAGATCGCTGTGCCGGCTGCTATGTCAACCCACGACTTAACACTGGCGACGAAGGTGGGATGGATGGACATCAGAGCACAGCCAGATGCGGCCAGCCTCTGAACTGAGCTGAATCACTGAGCTGAATCACAGAGCGAAATCACTGAGCGAAATCACTGGGCAGAACCAGTTCAGAGCTGACTGTTCTGGCTAGAGCACTGTGTTCCATCCATCGCCCTTCACGCCGGCATCGGAATCATGGCTTCACTTGTGCCTCTACCGCCGTTTGCGCCAGCCTCTGAATCATGGGACTCCTACCTCGCTCGGTTCGACTGCTACCTCCAAGCCAATGAACTGATAGCAGTATCACAGGATCGGAAGCGGGGCCTATTCCTCAGCCTCTGTGGGCCTGAGGTGTTTGAGACGGCCCGAGCGTTGGTTGCGCCTGAAGCAGTCCAGGCATCACCATGGGACACGATCCAAGAGAAGCTCCGCAACCACTACGCACCAAAGCCGTCCAAGATTGCTGCCCGCCATGCGTTCTACCACAGGAACCAGGCAGAGGGGGAGTCAATCAACAACTACACCACCGCCCTGCGACAGGCTGCAATGCACTGTGAGTTCCGAGACTTAGACGATGCCCTGATGGATCGAATCGTCTGCGGGGTCCGGGACATCCATCTGCAACGGCGTCTCCTAGCCAAGCCAGACCTCACGCTACAGAAAGCCATTGAGGAGGCTGTGGCCTCAGAAGCTGCTGAACGCTCCGCTCAGGAGATCCGCAAGTCCAGCAGCCTGCGTCTTGCTAGGGAGCCCGTTCCGGTGCATCATGAAGAGGCCAGCAGTGAGGAGGCATCCTCCAGTGAAGACGATGATGTGCACCAGACAAAGCGGGAGCGCAGGAAGTTCCAACAGAAGTCCAAGGGCCAACCGGAATGTGCTGGCTGCGGAGGCAACCATTCCCGTGCCAAGTGTCGATTCAGAGACGCCATCTGTAGGAGGTGTTCCAGAAGGGGCCACATCGCTAAGGTCTGCCGATCGGCTCCGTCTGACACCCCCCCTTCATCGACTCGCAAGTCCAAGTCTTCACTCCAGTCTGCCAAGGAAAGTTGTTTCGCTCTCACCAACTGCCGCTGCCCGTCTGGAACCACGATTGGCCAAACCGACTCGCCTACGAGACGCAAGCTGAACGTCACGGTGCTCATTGAAGGAGCTCCATGTGACATGGAGATCGACACCGGGTCTGCCCTGTCCATCGTGTCATGGAGCACCATCAAAAGACTGGTACCCAGAGTGTCCAAAAGGCAACTCGACTCTCACCGCGTACACCTGAGAGACTACCAGGGAAACGACGTTCCCGTGGTAGGCGTTGGCCGGTTCCGGATCGCCTTCAAGGATTTTTCGGGCCTGCTCCGGTTGGTGGTGGTCGAAGGTCAGCGGCCAAGCCTCCTAGGGCTAGACTGGTTTGATGCCCTCGGCCTGGAAGTCACCGGCATCAACTGCATCTCTAACGCAGAGACTGAGGGTCTGGTCAAAGACTTTGCCGAGGTTTTTGACGGCACCTTGGGCCAATATACAGGTACGCCCATCTCCTTTAGCCTGGATCCACAAGTCGCCCCCATCAAGCTAAAGCCACGCCGGGTTCCCTTTGCTCTCAAGGCTAAGGTGGACGAACAACTGGACAAACTGATCGCCCAAGGAGTTTTGGAGCCGGTTGACCACGCAAAGTGGGAAACCCCCATCGTCACGCCTGTCAAGCCAGATGGGTCGGTGAGAATCTGCGCTGACTACAAGTGCACGATCAACAAGGCACTTCAGCAGCACGCTTATCCGGTTCCTGTTGTCCAACACCTGCTGCATTCCCTGGGTGAGGGTAAGGTCTTCGCTAAGCTGGACCTTGCCCAAGCCTATCAACAACTGCCAGTCGATGATGCCACTGCTGAAGCCCAGACGATCGTCACCCACCGGGGGGCATTCCGTTGCCGCCGGTTGCAGTTCGGGGTGAGTGTGGCTCCTGGCATCTTCCAAGGCCTTATGGAGCGTCTCCTGCAAGGGCTTCCGGGCGTGGTACCATATTTTGATGACGTCTTGGTGTCTGCAGACTCACACCAGCAGCTGTTCGAGCGCCTCCGTGCCGTGCTGACCAGGTTCCAGGAGGCCGGGCTCAAGGTAAAAAGGGAGAAGTGCCAGATCGCCGTTCCACAGGTAGAGTTCCTGGGCTATCTTATCGATGCCTCCGGTCTTCATCCAACCACATCCAAGATCCGCGCTATCCAGCAGGCCCCCACTCCAAAGAACAAAACGGAGTTGCAGGCGTTCCTGGGGCTGCTGAACTTTTATAACATGTTCCTGCCCCACAAAGCCACAGTGGCTGAGCCTCTTCACCGACTCCTTAGCACTAAGACGCCTTGGGCCTGGGGTCATCGGGAGACGGCGGCCTTCAACGCGGTCAAGGCTCTCCTTTCTTCGGACAGTGTGCTGGTACAGTACAGTGAATCCAGGCCGCTGGTCCTTGCCTGCGACGCCTCACCTTTTGGCATCGGGGCTGTCCTTAGTCACCGTTTTCCAGATGGAAGAGAAGCACCGCTCGCCTACTTTTCCAGGACACTATCTCCGACGGAACGGAATTACAGCCAGCTCGACAAGGAGGCATTGGCACTTGTGGCTGGAGTGAAGAGGTTTCATGAATACCTCTATGGCAGGACTTTTGACCTCATCACTGACCACAAGCCACTCCTGGGCCTCCTCGCCGGTGATCGTCCAACTCCACAGGTCCTCTCACCACGCATGCTGCGATGGACTGTTTTCCTGGCTGCCTACCACTACCGGCTCATCCACCGCCCGGGGAAATCGATGGGCCATGCCGACGCCCTCAGCCGTTGCCCTCTTCCAGCATTTGTGGAAGACCCGGCTCCAGCTTCATCGCTCCTTCTGATTGAGGATCTTCCGGCAGCGCCTGTGTCGGCTGCCACTGTGGCCTCCGCATCTGCCCAGGATCGCACCATCAGCCGGGTGCTCAACTGGGTGTGGAGGGGGTGGCCACAAGGGCCCTTTGCATCGGAGTTCCAGCCCTTCGCAACCAGACAACATGAACTCTCAGCTCATCGCGGCTGTCTGCTGTGGGGAGACCGCGTCGTGATTCCCCAGGGACTCCGTCAGCGCGTCCTGGAGGCTCTGCACGTTGGCCACCCGGGAATTGTCAAAATGAAGGCGTTGGCTCGGTGTTACGTCTGGTGGCCTAATATGGACGATGCCATCACTGCCTGGGTGTCCGCCTGTCAAGCGTGCCAGGAGTCGAGGCCTGCACCACCGGCAGCTAAGGGATACACGTGGGAGACGCCAAAGACACCCTGGTCGAGGGTGCACATCGATCTGGCTGGCCCCTTTCACGGCCGGACCTTTATGGTAGTGGTGGACGCCTATTCCAAATGGCTGGAGGTCGCCCTGATGCCCTCCACCACTACCGAAGCTGTCATCCGGGTGCTGCGAGGCCTGTTTGCAACGCATGGGTGTCCTGATGTCCTTGTCTCTGACAACGGACCGCAGTTCACGTCAGGCACGTTTGAGCGGTATCTTTTGGGACTGGGCATCCGCCATGCCCTAACGGCACCCTTTCATCCATCCAGCAACGGGCAAGCGGAAAGAATGGTGCGCTCGACAAAAGAGGCACTGGCGCGCCTGGACCGGGGAGACTGGCATGAGCGGGTCGCCGAATACTTGTTCGCGCAACACATCACCCCTCATGCGGCCACAGGGAGGAGTCCTGCGGAACTGCTTATGGGCCGCCGCCTCAGGTCACCGCTCGACCGGCTACACCCAGACTTTGCCGTGGCTGAACCCCCAGGCTGTGCCAACGCACCACGGTCATTTGTCCCAGGAAACCAGGTCTTTGCCCGGAACTATGTGGGGGACATCCCTTGGGTGCCAGCCACAGTAGTGGGAGTCACTGGACCTCGCTCGTACCAGGTGGCACTCGAAGACGGGCGCTTGTGGCGACGGCACATAGACCAACTTAGGCGCAGGGTTGGGGACTTGGACACTACCGAGGTGCCCCCAACTGCGCTTGCGGCTCCAGAAGAGACACGTACAGATGGCGAGGCTCCACCTACACCTCCCTCGCAAACTGCCAGCGTGGAGCCGAACCAAGCCGTCTCAGAACAGACTCAGACCACTCCACTTGCGGAGGCTCCACTCACAGCAGCGGATCCAGGGGAGTTGGTTCCAACGACACCTAGGGTCGCACCACAGCCTCAGCGAGAACTGTGTGGCCCTCCGGACTTGGCTACCAGTCCCCGGCGGTCTGGCAGAGTTTCCAAGCGCCCAACTCATTTAAAGGACTATGTTGTTGGACAGGTATCACTGTTGGTCTAAGTATGGGAAATGTAACCGATATGCTTTTGTGCCTAATTGAACCATTACGCGTAGTGCTGTATATAAGGAAACCATTACGATTGTAACTAACGCCTTATCTCGGTGGGGAGGGGTGTTATGTAGTGTAGTTTCACCCTGGGCCAACAGGGGGATACTGTATATAGTTTTCACTCAGGTCTGTAGATAGTTTTCACTCAGGTCCGCGGCAGTTATTTTAGGCGGGAACTCTGGGCTGTTGTGGTTACAATGTGACAGCCGGCTGCCTATAAATACAGGCCGGCTGAGCTGTTCACTGTCAGTTCTATTCCAGCTTACCATAATAAAGAGCTACTTGAAGAGATCGCTGTGCCGGCTGCTATGTCAACCCACGACTTAACACCTTCCTTTGACAATGCACTGACAAATACAAATGCCATTTTTGAAATTTGACAATGGAGCATATTATTGCTTGCTCCCTTTACTATTTCCAGCCTCTGCCACATCCATGCTAGCTATAAAAAAAGGAGTACTGTGTCAGTCTTAGGTAATTAGGACCTGATTAATCAAATTTGCAGCACCTCATTTTGATGATAATGTTCTGTTGAAACGGATTCTACCTTTGACTAATGGATGATAGAGTTTATAACAGGGGACATTTTAATCGCAGAACTCTGGTGATAGATGGCTAGCCTTGTTAATTGAATTATTTGAAAGCATATTGTCTTTGGGACTAGCACATTTCAGATTCAGGGGTAGAAGGCATGCAGTATTGCAATGCAAAAATCATTTGTTTATTTGCTGGGAGCCATCATAGGTCGGTAATGGAAAAACTTCTGCTCGTTATTTATTACTGTGGAACGTCCAAACTGGGTTTTGCCTACATCAGAGTGATGCACCAATGCAATTTTTTGTGTGCTTAGTCCCCTGCCTTCAAAAGACCTATCTACTGATGCAGCTGGCAGTTGCTGTGGAAAACTCCTCATTTTGAGCTGCAATCTGCTATAGTAGCAAAAACCTCTGGTGTTTCAAATCTTCCCTCCTTGCAGATCTTTCAAACGCTTCTCTCTTCCACACATATACAGATCATGTGCGTATTCAAAGAAACATTATATAGTAAGGAAGAATAATATAGAAAATATTTTCCAAAAGTTTTGTTTCTGACAGTATGCAACATCCTGTTTTATGATCATTTTTTGCTTATGGTATATTCTGATGATGAAATTGGAGTGTTTTCTCAAATGAAAGGCTGTACATTTTGGAAATACGGTTTTTCCATGACTGTGTTGTTGGACTCCAAATCCCAAGAGCTCTCCCCATTCTATTTCCCACAGGTATTTAAAACTTTTTTAAAACAAACAAACAAACAAACAAACATTTTCCATCTGCTACATGTGGACAGGAGCCCCCTATAGCTAACTGGGCCACCATGTCCAATAATGTCATGTTTCAAACAATGCAGTGAGCCACTATCCCCTCCCTCAAATAAATCTGGAATAATGTTATGTTATGATAGAACATCATGATAGAACATCATTCCAAATGTAGCATTGTAGGAGAACATGATGAAGCAGACTCCTAATGTTCCCATCTGCATGTGGCAGCACTTAGTCTGTGAATATTTTTTTAAACCTTCAAACCCACAAACCTGAATGTTTACAAACAGCACCATCCTGCTTTCTGTGGACAGAGTGCACAAATGGAATGGCATTCTTCATCCAGCACTAAAAAGAATCTGATTATTTTGATCAAATATGGGAACCCATGGTTCTTCAGACATTGCTGGACTATAACTCCCATCTTTAAAAGGATTAATTTTTCTCCTTACAAATTTGCCTTCACAACACACACACAATTACTGAAAAAGCTCTGAATAGCAATAGCAACATAGATAACAATGTTCTACTGTTGACGGTACTCAGTTGTCTGTTACTGATGACCAAAGTCCTTCCCATGATTCTTTGCACCGTAATGAAAGGTCTCGTCCTGTCTCATTGTACTGCCTATCCATTAGGAGCGGAGAATGTCTTCTATCTGCAAGCATTTGTGTCATTTCTGGTTATCTACATAATGAGGTAGTTATGGGAAACAGTGGCTTGCTAGAAGAGTTACTAAGCACTCATCCTTTTTAACCTTGAAACAACAGTTCATAAAGACATACAGGGAAAGGAAATCTTTAGCAATAGCTTTTTCCTTGTAGTATCAAAGGCAGGGTTTCTTCCCCTCTTCTGCTCCAGGAATGGAGCACTGCATTAAACAGAGGCTAGAAAAGTGCAGTGGGTTTAGATGAGTGAGATACAAGAGCCTTTTTGAGTCATTATACTCATGTATAAAATCAATGTGTGAGCGGAAAGTGATGCCATGCTGAGCAGCCCATCTCTAACATCATGCATGCTGACTAGTCCCCTTCTCTGTCATCCATGTGTACAACACAAATGACTGCCAGGAGGAGTCATTCATGGGTATAGCTATAGTGGATGCCAAGGAAGGGTCTACTCAGTGCAGGCGGTCACTGACATATTGTTTTTATTTGCAGATATAACCATAGAGCTATGGTCAAATCATGAAGGCTACCAGATCGCTTTGAGTTCATTTCTCAGTTTCACATTCCAAATGTTACTCGGAGAATAGACAAGGTGAAAATTGCAAAGCACTTAGTAGGAACAAGTGCACGTCTACAAATTATGAAAATTTTAGGAGTCCACTAAACCAGTCTAGTAGCTCATAAAAAGGTAAAGGTAAAGGTACCCCTGCCCGTTCGGGCCAGTCTTGCCAGACTTTAGGGTTGTGCGCTCATCTCACTCTATAGGCCGGGAGCCAGCGCTGTCTGCAGACACTTCCGGGTCACGTGGCCAGCGTGACAAGCTGCATCTGGCGAGCCAGAGCCGCACACGGAAACGCCGTTTACCTTCCCGCTAGTAAGCGGTCCCTATTTATCTACTTGCACCCGGGGGTGCTTTCGAACTGCTAGGTTGGCAGGCGCTGGGACCGAGCAGCGGGAGCGCACCCCGCCGCGGGGATTCGAACCGCCGACCTTTCGATCGGCAAGCCCTAGGCGCTGAGGCTTTTACCCACAGCGCCACCCATGTCCCATCACCACCCGTGTCCCATAGTAGCTCATAGTTCCCTTTTAATACAAAGGACGAGTATGGGAAGTGTCTACCATATCTGCAAGGTACTCAGACAGTGCTTTGGATGGGGCAGATATCACTGGCAGGCAGGCATTAGAAAGGCAGAGGCAAAGGAGTCTGGTAGGCAGAAGACAACTCTTAGAAGACTAGTAGGATAGAAGAACCTTTTCTTCTTCGAAACAACAAGAACATGATTGTGATAATGGGGGGGGGGGGATTATATTAGGCAATAGTAATAGAATAGGGCTTCAATGTCACATGACTCATTGGGTGAGGAGGATTCTGGGCTGCTACCTTGCTGGCACAGGGGGGCTCCCGGTTCAAGTCCTGTATCAGCTTCAAATGCCTTGCTAATATGTCACCTTCCCACTTTTCCGAAAACCCAGTCCTAGTATAAGATGCAGCTGAATATGAATGACCATATAATAATGCACACATGGCCAAATGAGATCTAGAATTCAACAGAATGTGTTACATTTCTACATGATAACTACTGACAGGTGAAATCACCACAAAAATGAAGCATTTGGTTTTAATTTCTCAGATTTGTTTCTGACCAGTAAAATAAAATGCACATCCTTCCCACATCTATCGTAATTGACAGTCCAATTTGGCAGTCACTGATACTGCTGATCAAGTTTATTAAAGAGTAAACCACTGCACACTGTATCCTTCATCTGTCTATCATGCAATAAGCCTGTACTAATTCCCTATGTAAAATTGGAAATGGAACTGAAAGGGTGTTCTTGGGGGAGAATGTACCTATTCATTTGCAAAACGGATCTCAGTAAAGTCCTACTGATGTTGTGTAGGACAGATTATTTTTCATCCGTAGAAGACAGGTGTGAAGAAACCTCCCACTAAAGTGCATCACAAATTAATATTTTCTTTAGCTATGACCTATTTTCTTGGGATGCGGGTGGCACTGTGCTCTAAACCACAGAGCCTAGGGCTTGCAGATCAGAAGGTCGGCGGTTCAAATCCCCGCAACAGGGTGAGCTCCTGTTGCTCAGTCCCTGCTCCTGCCAACCTCGCAGTTCGAAAGCACGTCAAAGTGCAAGTAGATAAATAGGTACTGCTCTGGCAGGGAGGTAAATGGTGTTTCCGTGTGCTGCTCTGGTTCGCCAGAAGCGGCTTAGTCATTCTGACCACATGACCTAGAAGCTATCTGCGGACAAACGCTGGCTCCCTCTGCCAGTAAAGCGAGATGAGCGCTGCAACCCCAGAGTCGTCCGCGACTGGACTTAATGGTCAGGGGTCCTATTATTTTTCTTATCTCTTTCCTAGCATAGTGCATCTACCCCACTAGACAAGACACTTCTGCCCAGATTTCTTCTTTGTGCAGACCAGTTGTTGTTGTTTTTCCTTTTTGCAGAAGCAAATGAAATTTGGAAGCACATGAGCCTTTCTCTGTTGGATTAAGCCTGTCAATGTGCAGACAAATCAATCCAGACATTTAATCCAGATTAGAGCAATCCAGTTTTTAGGCCACTAAATATTCATAATCCATGTTAGTTTCATTTTTACAGTGGGGAGCAGGCATTTCTTTCCTGTTCTTTCTAACCTTAGAATAATCAAGAAGTGACTGAGTGGTGTGCATTACTATTCATATGTAAATTTAAAACTTTAGCAGCTTCCTGCCAGCTAGTTTAGCTTTCTAGTGCTTGTTTGATAGAGGTGATGTCCTTCAATTGGCATTACAAGACAAGGCTGACCTGAATGTCACCTGCAGAGTGCAGAAGAGCTCCAGGAGATCCCCCCTCCCCCCAAAATTTAAACAATGAATGATTTTCGAAAAAGTGATTTAAATAAAGCTCTTAACTTTTAAAAAAAATCTGCTTAGAAAACAAATCATTCAGAGATCTTCAGTGCTCCATAGGCAGTATTCTGATTCTGGCAATCACTTTTTGCACAGTTTGTGGACCTAGATAAACATAGAGATGTAGAAATGCATAGATGTATAGGGGACAGAATAGCAGGGAGTATGAAAAATAGAGCAACACTAGGCTATGTGGTGGCTCTCATCTGACTTGGGGCAATTTGTTGACCTTGTCTTCTAAATGTTTGCATAGCAAATCAAACTAGGTTCTCCAATCTTCTAGTAAATATCTTGCTTGGTTTTAGATCTCCATGATTCAGAATACTGAAACACACTATGGAGTTACCACATTGATAACATATTTTTGGATTAAGTTAATGGAAATTCAAGTGCATATGATCCTGTCCCAAATTTTAGTAGATTCCAGCAGAGAACATGAATGGAACACTTTGATACCCTATGTTTTAATGCATATCATATTTCATGGCTATCTTAAATTTGGTTCTGCATGCCCAATATTTATTAGCTTTATCTTCTTTTTTTCAATTTCTCTTTTCCAGGAATAAAATATTCCAGCCATCAGAAGTATTTGATTCATAGGGGAATCTATACAAATAAACAGTTGAAACTGGATTAGGCATGATTGGGCCCAATAGCAGCCAGCTGGGTTGAGGCCATTAAAAGCAAATCCTGGCACATTTATGGCAGGGGACATCCTGTTGGGTTTGAAATTAGTAAATTGATGTGAAATTATAAGTAATTAGCTCCAGCATTTTAGCAGACCCTATGAAAATTATTAAAAAGCATCTAACAGCTGTTGGCTAATCGAGAGAAATAGTCTAGCTACTGTGGAACATTTTAAATGCTTCTAATAAAAATGTTAACATTTCATGGAAGATGGATGCCTGAGCATGTACACAGTAGCTATAGGAAGCTTTTGTTGTGTGTGGCAGAAGCCAACCTTTTTTCTGCTGACATCCACAGCACTTTTATCAAGGTATGAATACTGGCGTCTCATATTTTACCCCCAAAAAGGACTGGTTATAAACAATAGAGAAATAAGAATAGTGTGATAGACAGTATTTGGGAGACCTGAAATGCAAAAGTCACCTTAATTTGGCCACCAAATTTGGTGAATATATATCAGCTGTCAAAGGACAGTAAAGAGCTGAGTCTTCAGCATATGAAAACTGTATAATGAACCTCAGGAAATTCCACAACCTAGGCGCTTTCACAGTGAGTGCCCCCTACTGGACTACTACTACCCTTGAACTGAGGGTGGTAGAACTTCCAAGAGGGCCCACTCTGCTGATCTTAACAACACAGAGGGTCTGTAGGGAAGGAGATGGTTTTTCAGATATTTGGGGCTAAGTCATAGAGAGCTTTAAACACTAATGTGGACACCTTGGGCACTGGACAAACTTGCAACCTGTTTAGGTATGAATGCTCACACCCGTGACATGTTCATGACACTAAATTGCAATAAAGGTAGATTGTTCCTGTAAGTAAGTATTGTACATTTTACACAAAGTATGCAATGTTGGGGTTGTATAGGGTGTGAGGGAAGACATAGGACCTCTGGTGGGGGACACATCATACTCTTTCTGGGGTAGTTTTCCACCTTTGGTCCCCACCTTGCACTCAGCTCTCACCTACGTCTTTTAAAAGCTGACACCCTGGGAACAGCTTCGATTGGCCAGCTAAACCAGATGAGGATAGCTAATGTGTCTCAAACCCTTGGTGAGCTAGGGACTTTCCTTGCATGTGAAAACAAGCTCTGGTGGATTGAGTGGATGAGACCAATAGTGGGTCCAACAGTCAAGAAGGTAGTTTCTGCATATTCTGTATAGAGAAGTGAAGGACAGATGGGGCTCATCAACATGTGAAGGTAGCCTATCTAGGACAATGAAAATTCTGATCCTAAACTTCTGCACAAATCTTGAGTGCAGTCGCTAAGATGGTTGGATGGCACCTTGTACACCTCATTCCAGTAACTCCTTCAGCCAAGCTGGTGCCAAACGGATTGCTCTGTTTTCCTTTGGACCATATTAGCGAGACCAAGAGGGAGGTCTTGTCATCTGCACAGCCCAGGACCTCCATAAACATTGCCCAGTCTTGCGCCTGGGGATTTCACTTTGGTGCTGCTAGTGCAGTGGCTTGACTTAACCCTCAGAGGCATACTCCATTGTCTCTTGAATTTCAACAGTGCAATATTAGCTGCATAGGTTTCTTTTTTATCTTTGCCTTCTTTAGGTATATAGTTCATTCTTCTTAGAATCCTAAACGTATATAGCAAGTAATTGGACACAAACATTTCCCCAGGAGCCTTTCTTATAGCTCGTTTAATTCAGTCTGAAACCAGATCATTACTCTATGCATGACAGCAGCCGCTCTATATTC
This sequence comes from Podarcis muralis, assembly GCF_964188315.1. Taxonomy (NCBI): domain Eukaryota; kingdom Metazoa; phylum Chordata; class Lepidosauria; order Squamata; family Lacertidae; genus Podarcis; species Podarcis muralis. The sequence goes on from NC_135655.1 coordinate 55,079,554, forward strand.
TCACCAAATCCCACTCACAGAATGCCAATCAAAAGGCACTCATGCTGTGACTCTGCGTACACTACGTCTAATTAAATGGGTAACTCTGGAAAAGCTTGCTCCTGCAAAATGGGAGCACCACTTTTTTTTCTTTCGCAGATGACACTTCATTTCTCTCCAGAGCAAATATTCTGAAGTGTGTTCAGACAATTAAACTGCCTATGCAAGGAGTACATGATTAGATCTACATTTTCACCTGCTACTTCTTTTGATTTCAGTGCACTGTTCCTACAGTGTTTAAAATGTTGTGTTGTCTGAAGATAACTCTTGTTATCTTGCCATTCACTTGTTTCTCCTTAAGCACTATAGTGGGGAAATCTTTTAAAGCAGCATCTCAGGTATAGCTTTAAGGTTTTTGATTGCTGAAGAGGAAACACACATACCCACATAAATTGATTTAGCTAACTAGTTTCAAACCGTTTTTGACTGTGACCTGGTAGTGAGCCCTGACCCAATAGTTGAAAAGCAGGCAGATTTCAGAGCAAGTTAGACCAGGCATGGGCAAACTCGGCCCTCCAGATGTTTTGGGACCACAACTCCCATGATCCCTAGCTAACAGGACTAGTGGTCATGGATGATGGGAATTGTAGTCCCAAAACACCTGGAGGGCCAGGTTTGCCTATGCCTGAGTTGGACCATGAGGTCAGAGTTCATGCCATCTCTGACCCTAGAGTAGTATGCAACCATCACAGTGAGTAGCCATTGATAGCCGCCTTCTCCATGAATTTGTCTAATTGCTCTTTACCATCACCACATCCTCACTGAAGAATTTTCATTTGAGTTCTTACATGAGGAGACAGATGAGCTAGACTGGGGTGAGGAGCTAGATTTGACCAAGAGGCTAGATAGTTATCATTCCTACCCCTACAAACCTCATAATATTATTTGTATTACCATTAGTATTATGATTTTGCATTGTTTGCAAGAAAAAAAAAGAAAAAGAGAGAGAAAACAACCACCACAGCAACATATTGATATTACTAACAGTAGGCCACCATCAGTTCACATTGTGAATACAATGACCATCTGTATTCTGTGGACCAGAAAAGTGGGTGTGTGCTTACCTACCTGTCAATCACTGAATGTCACAATAATATCAGGGGACATGGTGCTTTGAAGGTTAAATATTCAGACCCCAGCCTACAAGCATCAAGTGTAAGACAGAGAATCTGGATTTTGTCCAGAGATGGATGCTGTGACAAAGGATTGCTGGCAGACTTGCCTTTGTGCTCCCATCCAGCTTTTCTTGAATTGTTAAAATGACCAGTATCACCTTCCATAAGTAAAATTTTAAATTCTCATGAATATTTATTATGTAAAATATTAATAGAACACCTGTTATTCATTTTGACCTGTGAGATGGCTAACAATATAAAATGAAAATAAAACAATAAAATTAGGGCAGTGGAAACAATAGCACAAAAGCAGGCAAAAAACAATAGCAGAGAAACTAGGAGTAACCAGATGGGATGACAGTGTTAGTGGGATCCACTCCTCTCTGTGTGAGCTTTTACCTCCATTCCAATCCAGCATGGCTGCAGCATCTGAAACACAACCAGACATCCACATATGTAGGGTCATAACATTTTTAAAGGAAAAGATGTGTCAAATCCAAAGTGTCCAGATTGTGCAGCTGATATGCCACGTAGTATCCAGGAAATGACTGTCTGATTTGGGCATATGAAAATTGGATTTTATGTGCATTACAAGATGCGATATCATAGCGCAAATGTTTAATTATGTAAAGGAGCAAATCTGGATAAGGTATCATGTCATTTGACCCTAAATAATGTTTCATATCAAATATGTTAACCAGGACATTTTTACATATTAACTTCAGCTTAGTAGCATCTTGAAAGTAAAGTACAGTTCAGAAGTTGACAAACGTCTAGTGTTAATTCATTTTATTCATTGTAGACTTCTAAGTTCAGGAGTTTTTACAGGAACTATCACAGTTATCTCAAACGGTAATTTCACCACCTGGAAGCTCAAGATTAATCTCTAGATGGCAATGACTAGCTCAAGCGAAAAGTGAACTTTTATCAGGAAAAACTATATGATCTTCTTTTAAGCTAACTGTGGATTCCAGTTTCTTAGAAGCCTTTTCTGGCAGGCTTCTGCTACATCAGTCTGAGTCTTTACAAGTCAGGAGGTTGCAAGTTTTTAATATCAAATATAATATGCATGTAGCAGAAGGCAAGAACTCCAGTTCCACGTATCCCACATCTTCCTTTGAAATTCAAATCCAGATTTGTAATTTAATTATCACTACAAAGATAGAGGTGGCAAAGAAGTGGAAATTAACCAAAGTACATGTAGTTAAAAGAGTAACTAAACAGGCATTGGAAAATCAGACTGAAAATAATTTCAGGCTGAGGATAATCACCAGCAAGAGGGAAATCTTGGGACCGGTTTTAGGTAGCATGTGCTTAAAGGGGACGGTTCTATTGCAAGCATTGAACTAATGTTCAGCTGCCTGTCCAGTTGTCTCCTGTATATGAAACTGGGGGTGGGGGGTGGGGAAGAAAAAGAGGTCTTGTCTCTTACCCCAGTCAGCAAAATGACTTGGGTCGGCCCTGGTTCCTAATTCTTGTTATTCAGCGGGGAGCGGGTAGAATGGTTTCTTATTCCTGTAGTAACTTTCTGACAGAAAATGCATCTCCCAAGCTAATAAGATAATGGTATAATGCTATTTCAATGTGGGTGTCAGAGTCCAGCCCACCAAGATCCAAGGAAGAGTAGGATTCTGCAGCGATCTTCGATGCCATTGGGGACCCTGATGACACCATCATCACATTACCCAAGACCAAGTTCATCCGTCTCCAAAGACATGTCACCTGGCCTCCCCGAGATAACCATGCACCATGCCAGGATCTCACACTCTCCATGTTCAGCCCCAGACCTCCCAGGAGCTTAGGCAGTAGTACCAACACCAGGGAAGAATACCAACGCCAGCAGAGATGTGATCACCTGACACCATCAGGGTTTTACTTGGGAAGTGGGAGAAGCTGGAAAAGGAACAGACAGGTCTAGCTTATACCAGTAAGTCACTCTTGTGCTTACCCTGAAGTTTCAAGATATGGGTATTGAATGAAGGGCAGATAGCATTTATGTTTAACTCCCTTGAATACAGTTCTTGTAGAAAGGCTGAATATCAATTATCATAATAAAAACAGAATTTTACCTGCTTAAAGTGTATATATGAGTATTCTATTTTAGAGCTGAATGATCATTTAAATGGGATGGGGGATGTCACATCAAATATATGTGTGTTCTATATATTGTTCTATTATTAAATCCCCAAACCATCATTAACAGCATAAAATAGTACATTAAAAATTAGGAAGCTGATTGAAAGTTGCTGAAATCAAAATGTTTCTGCTTGCATTTGGAAGGTCAGAAGGGGATTAGGCTTCTATTGAGAAAGGCTCTATAGTACTGGGCTTTTATTAAAATGAGTCACTCCTGCTGATGCAACCTAAAAAGGGGTGGATAGCATTAAAAGCCTTTTACCATATACACAATTATTCTTTTACCTTTTTAAAAAAGTGAAATAATGGAAAGCTACAGCTTCTCTTCACAGCAGCCCCATAGAGTCTAGAGCATTCTGATAGCCAACAAACAAACACAACAAATTAAATGACTATCATTTAAACTTGTCTATCCCACCTTTCCCCAGTGAGTTCAAGGCAGCTAACATCACAAGTCTAAACAAAAAATAATTTCCAGTGCCAGCTTAAGTTCTACTGAATTCAATGGAACTTAGAGATATGTGGATTTAGGCTTGACAGGATTCAGGGCTAGTTTCTTGGCCATTATCCAGACCACCATCAAGTCCAGGCACCAATCTAGGGCCTGCATGACCTTTGCTGATTTATAAATTATAGAGAAATAGCAGTGGGTATCATTGGCATGGTGACACTGTCATGATTTCCTCTGAATTCCCTAATTCATTCAAGGAGGACTGGAATATGAGGGCAATGAATGTGAGTGCGAGGTGAATGAGAAACCAGAGCAGAGCCCAGATGACAGAGCCCACCTCCTTGGTTCAGATTCTCCTGCCACTGCTGTTGAAGTCCCATGAGCTTCCTCTTCTCCAACTCTGAAGGAGAGAAGGCTATCAAAGATGGTGGAATCTGCTTCCCAGGTGGGGGATAGGGAACATTCATCAGGGTGACCAAGGCGGTCCCAAAACTAGACTTAAACCCAGACTGGAATGCCTTTCTCTGCCTGCTCACAAAGAGATGAGCTGAGGCAGCGCCTGATCTCACCACGAATGTTCAGGTGGGTAAAACCTCCAGTGCTGAAAGAATATCCATCTTCACACCCCTTTTGCTGGCTGGACTTGAGGGACAGATTATGAGACATACCCTCGGTATGCTGAAGTCTCAGGGTGATTTCCTTCCCCTTCCTGTAGTAAATGCCAATCAGTCTAATACATATTCATTGCATCTGCATCCAATATTGGGAAGTATGGAGTAGGTGTACCATTAGGCAATTATGGGAGACACCCAAACATTCCGATTCATCCCCCACCAATGGGCAACTGGCTAACCCCATTCTCTGTTTAGATACGGGTGGCTAGGTATCTTTGCAAGAAGGGCAAAAGGACCCTGTGGGTGAGGATGCCTTACACAGTTATTCTCCACCTGATCTTCTGGACATGCTCAAGTATGACCAAAGCCCAATCCTGCAAGTTCTCATATCTGTCCTGGTTGGGTGGGGCAGACCCACCCATGACAAAACACCACAGGAGAATCATTCTCTTCCAGTCTGAAGAAATTTCATGCAGTATATATATTTTCATATATGGCAAGAAACAGTGTCCTATTCTGACATCTCATCTTTTTCCTGCTTTCTTGATATATCACCCCACTCATCAAACTAAGGTTTATCCCTGCCCCACATGCATTCTGACCCCCCACCTTGTATACATTACTCTTACCTACATTGAAGCTATCAAAAAAAATCAATCGTTGTTGAAAAGAAAAGTTTTGTCTAAAAAAAAAAAGTGTAAGATGAGTTCTTGGAGCCTCCTTCCGAGTTTTATGACAAAAATCATCATGCTATCCATCATTTTTGGATTCATCAGGAAACAATTTTGTATCATCCAGGTTGCCTCTTCCCCAAGCAATCAGACAGAACACTGCCCTGCTCTGATTTAAAGAGAGAATGATTTAATCGGAGAACTTTCAGTCTACAGTGGGATATACAAGTTCCCATCTCTAGATGAGATACATATACATTAAACAACAGCAGTCATGGCATAGGGAAAGGAAAGATTAAGTATTAAGGGACATGAAGGCTATTGCATTCCTCATTGGCTGTTCAGGCCAATGCATAAACTGAAGAACCCAATAGCCCCATGCCCCAAATGTGGCTCATTCTGTTCATGATATACCTTGCTTGGGTAGGTTGTTTGCGTCCTGGGGAGAAATGGAATTCATATTCTTCCAGCACAAACAACCTACCTGAGCAAGATCTGTCACCAACTTATTCAGCTGCATTTTAGTGTGTGTGGGGTCTCCTTAAATTCTGTACTCATTCTATAGCATGGAGAATGTTTTGGCGCTTCTAATGACTGTTCTTGATTAACTTTATCCTTCACAGTCAGATACAGCAGTCAGCTCACTGCTGCTACAACTTTATGAGAATGCTGCCATCATCCATCTTGAGGAGGTGTCACACTTGAGTTTCCATCACTCTGATATTCCCCCTTACTTCGATTATATATCCAAATTCACACTGTTACTTCATACATCATTGTTACAATCGCCACCATCTATTTACATCTTGTTCTTCTACTAAAAGTGGTCAGAGCTGTGTTCAGCATAATCATAAAACTTATGAGTATGCAGTTGGAAGGATGCTTGGAAACCTAGTTCAGATAGGGAGCACTTCGCTTCAGGAAAGTCACCTTCAGGAAAAACCATTTGTCTTTGCATTTCAAGTTTCCAAAACTTTAGATCTCCCCCTCTCCTGTGCAATGGAAACTGCTGGCCTCATTGCTTTCATAGTGAGAAAAATAGTGGTGGCAGGAAGAAAACCCAACCCTTCCAAGGGCCATTGGGACAACAGGGTCCTTCCTGGATAGAGGAATTCAACCTCCACCAGCAGTATTTAGGATTATACATGTCTAGGATTGGGCATCCCAAGAAGCCACTTTATTTCCAAACAGTGCATCAGTAATAGCAGTGAGGGGGGAGTGAAGGGCCCACAGTTCCAGCAATATGGACAAGCACGCTGCTCATTCATGTCAACAATAGTTTCTTGTGTTGGCATGTGAACCAAGTGTAAACTATATGAAATATTAAATATGAAGACTTACTTCTGAGTAGGGGTGGGTGAATTTTTCAATTTTGATTTCACTCAGTTTCTCACATTTCCAATCTTAAATTTAATTCATTTCCACATTGCGAAAATTCACCTGCAATTTATTGAAAATTTATCCTAAAATGCACATTTTTTATGCAATTTTGCTTAATGTACACAGAAATAGCAAAGTATATTTCTAGGTGAGCAAGAAAGAAAAGTAAAAACATACAGTATTACAGTAAGCCCACAATTTGCATGGGGGGGGGGGGGGTTTACATTTTGGGGATTCTATATTCAAAACCCATTGGATTCAATGGTGGACAGGATTGCCAAAGTCATTTTTCCAGGAACTTTGCTCCCTTTCCAATTTAATTTACTATTATTTTGCCATGTGTGTAAAGCTGAATGCGCACAAGTTAAAAGCACATAAGTTGCAAGCTTGTGTTAAGGACAAGAGTTCAAAAATGGGGTGCCAAGTGGGGGGGGCTGAATTCCTTGCTGGGGGGCACCTGCCATCCCTGCCTCCCCTCTAGTGCCACCTATGTCAAGCATTCTAAAGCATCCCATGAACACAGTTCCCTGTGAGTAGAATAATAAAATTGTAGAGTTGGAAGGGACCCAAAAGACCATCTACTCTGATTCCTTACAATGCAGGAATCACAGCTAAAGAATCCTGACAGATTGTCATCCAACCTCTGTTTAAAACCCTCTAAGGTAGTCCATTGGTAGTACCTTCCAAGGTAGTCCGTTCCACTGTCAAACAGAAAGTTATTCCTAATGTTTGTCGGAATCTGCTTTCTCATAACTTGAATCCATTGGTTCAGCGCAGCAGAAAACATGGGGCAGTTGCCACAGGATTAGCAGGGTTAAGTGGCAGGAGATACTTGCAATCAGAGCAGCACTTGCAGGGATGCCAAACGAGAGTGGGAGAATTGGATTGCCTATCTGGCTCTTCACTGCCTCTGCTGTTATTTCTTCATACAGTACAATCCCATGCCCATTTCCCCAATTGATAGATATCTACCACAATTCCTTGGACTTGGCTTCCTGGTGGAGCTTGACTTCATGTAGCCAAACGCTCGGTGTACTACTAACTCCTCTTTGGATGTTTTTTCCCTTTCTCCCCTCATGTTTCTCTTTCATCTTCCTTGGCTTGCTCTGCTGCTTAGTGTTACATGCCAGCTTGGCTAATTAGGAACTTGAATGATAAAGGACCAACACTTGTCCTTCTTTCAGTATGCAAATACCAGGCTTAACGGTAATTGTTCCATTCTACTTATACCTCACCCCCCCCACACACAAAAAGTTCCAAATACTTGTTTTGACTATGTGAATCAGAGAACTCAATCATTTTTGATCACACATACCCTATTATAATTTGCTAAATTTCAGAGACTATGGGATGAAGCTTATCAAATACAGGAAGATGCCAGATGATCTGCATTCCAGCTTTACAATTGACCAAGTAGTGTAAATCTGATTAATTTCTCTCACCATAATTCTGTTATGGGTACTCAGCTGAGTTCAAATTGAGGTAACTAGGATTATTTATTAATTGCCATCTTACATTCATACTGTAAAATGAGAATTAATAAATAACCCTAGTCATCTTAATTGTTAATCTTCTACATATTTCTATTTTAATCAAAATCAGTGCATTTGAAGCTTTAGTTCTGTTTCTCTAAAGCTGGGGTGCCCCCCCCCAGGTGTGTGTTTTTCAGCTACAATTCCCATCAGCCGCAGTCAGTCCAGGCAGTGGTCAGGGATTATGGGATTTGTAGTCTAGCAACATCTAGAGAGTCACAGGTTCCCCATCCCTGAATTAGGGAGTGGTGTCTCTTGCTGAAGGCAGCAAGATAAATAACATGTCCAATCCTCTAAGCCCGTTCTAATGTTCTTGAGGAACATGCTTCTATTTGGGAATTATTCTTCAACCTTGATTAATAAACGTTTTTGTCTTTCTTGCTGCCTCAATGGAATATGATAGCAATACTCTAATTTCTGTGAGATGAAGGAGCCACGTGCATGAATAGCTTTCTCATCTTTCATAACAAGTAGTTTTGAAGACATAATAAAAGCTCTGCCCTTTGCAGGAAAAGTAAAATGAAATGAAGCTGACATAGTCCCCAAGGCAAAGATGTGCTTGTAAGTCTCAGCTGAGCCTTTAGTCACCATCAATGCCAAATTAACTTTTCTAATATATTAAAATGCCACATAGCTCAGATAAACAATGTTGAAAGAGAGATATGACTCCATGGGGAATTGTATCTTTCATCTGGTTTGATAAAGAAATGGGGATAATGAAATGTTAGCTGGATGTTTCCTCTGACATTAAGCCTGACATACAACAAAACATTGGCCTTGGGTGAACTTGGGAGGAAATGTTGTTTTGCGGCATGTAGAGTGAAAAGACAGCTGGCCCCATTTACTGTCTTGTGAACACTAAGATTATTGGGCAATGAATGTTATTGGGTGATGAATGCTCTTCACAAGCACTACCTACCTTGTGATAGAATTCTTCAGCTGAGTCATTCATGACTCTTCTGCCAAACCTACACAGCAGCAGTCATGTGCCTAGTTTTCTCCTTCTTAACATCTGCTGCAATGTGCCTAACATGCAGGTGTAAAACCATCATGCATTCTTCTTGCTGCTTTGTCATGGTATGGGAGGGAAGCTGGAAAGCATGCATTGTGACATCAGATTGTTTTGCTAGCTGTTACAGAGGAAGAAGTAATACATAGCTGCAATTTTCACCACCAGATTCACATACTGTATTTTTTGCTCTATAAGACTCACTTTTTCCCTCCCAAAAAATAAGGGGAAATGTGTGTGCATCTTATGGAGCGAATACAGGCTGCGCAGTGATCCCTCTTGCTGTTCTGGCTTCTGAGATTCAGAATATTATTTTTTCTTGTTTTCCTCCTCCAAAAACTAGGTGTGTCTTATGGTCTGGTGCGTCTTATGGAGCAAAAAATACGGTAGGTTGAAACATGTATTTCCACCTTGGAATTTTTGTTAAGTGCCAGGGACAAAAAAGCACCATGGTGTCTAATGCCTGAAAAGGGTGCAATTAGGGTTGCTATCTGAGTTTGCCTAAACTGGAATTGAGAGTGAAACTGGAGTGAATGAAACACTCTAATTAAATGTAAAGGGAAGCAGAAGTCCACACAGAGAGTTGGTAGCCACAATAGGCATTATTTGAAAGGAACACTATATCATTTATAGTGAAGGAGGAGAAGAAAGGAAGCACTACACATCCTTACAGAGTTTTCTTGCAGCATGATGCTCAGGATATTTTACTCTATAGGGAAAGAAATCACCAAAACTCAAAGCACCACTGAATTTTTGCCTCACATGCAGTTATCTAAGGCACAGGAGTCTTTCAAGAACAGATGATGGCAACAATATTTCAACCGCAAACAGATGACTCTTTGGTCATCCCAAATCCACTGAGGATATATGATTTAGCTTAAGCAGTTCATGGTTAGAAGCATAACCAAACTGACAAGAGTTCCAGAGTTCCAGGATAACAAGAGCAGAGATAATATTTGAACATATATATCTGCCTTTATAAAGGTGAAGCACCAATCCATCTGGCCCATGGACTGAGAACCCCTGGTCCTCAGAAAGATTGCGCCTGACCCTCTGAGTCCACATCTGACCACCAGCTGTTCAGTGGGAAGGGGGAAAGGGCTCTAATGTTGTATGAAAAATGCACCTTCTTCCTCTCCAAGAAGATCAACTTCAAGCAAATGAAAGCAGAGTCAAAAGATCTCAGTGGACTTGTGTTTGTCTCAAACATGCAAAAGGTCTTCCATGAATTTTGCAATTGCGCACATGCAATTTCTAGGATGCAGTTGTGTTTTAAATAGCTGTAAGACAGGGCCTTAAGTTCAGCTATGCACTAACCATATTTAGATTCTTCTGCCTTTTACTGGATTCTTTCTGTCTTTTACAGTCAGGAAAAAGAATAAAACACCTCTAAAAATGGACAGTGAAATTAAATGTATCTACTGTTGATCATTTGCCCTTTCTGCTGGTTGTGGAACGCCCTCCCATCAGATGTCAAAGCGATAAACATCTACCTGACATTCAGAAGACATCTGAAGGCAGCCCTGTTCAGGGAAGTTTTTAATATGTGACATTTTAGTGTATCTTTCATCTTTGTTGGAAGCCGCCCAGAGTGGCTGGGGAAACCCAGCCAGATGGGCGGGGTACAAATAATAAATTATTATTATTATTATTATTATTATTATTATTATTATTATTATTGTTTTAATATAGTTGTTAGGCAAAACATCTGAGTAATTTCAGCAGAAGTTAACGTGGCATCAATAAGACCAGCAATATTTCTTGGCAATTGTGGTCTATGTTTCTGTAAATTGCTATCAGTTTATTTCTAAAGTAAAATGAAAAGGAAATTTGGAAATTTTCCATTCAGGAAAAACATCTGGTACATTTTAAAGGAAGCCCAAAGCAGCAAAATTCTTCAGGAGAATTTTGCAGATCTCTAATCTGCTACATAAAATTTTGGAATTTCACTGTACGATTAGAGAGATTTATGCAAACCACCATGAAGTCTCCTTTTTATGCAGGTAGAAGAAATTGCAAAATAAAAGTTCTATATACAGTGAACATTATTTATTTATTTTAAGAAAGAATTGAGCCATCAGCAGTGAAGAAATTATCTCCACCAGAAACATGAAGTCACTCAATTGGGGACAGTTATAGCTGTTTCGTGAACATTGAATGGTGAATGAAAATTCACTGATTAATATAAATACTTCATGTCTAATGCTTCTGTACAATATATTAAATTCCACCCTATTCTGTTATCCAGCTAAACCTTTTCAAAGCTCATTAGCACATTGCTACAGATATAATTACAATTTTCAGTTGGCACAGCATTTTCCTGCTGATTGCAGGGTGGAAAATGGTTCCCTTTGGTATCTTTCTCTCTCATCTGGAGCAGAGAACCTAACTGCTGTGACCACTTATGCGACAAAATTGGCAGATAGAGGACCCCAGATGGAAAGCTCTCCAATTTGTGTTTCCAAGAGTAGCATCTGGGCCTTTGATTGGCTTCCTGGCTTTATCCTTAGAAGTTCTCTTGAATTTTTCCACAACCATCACTAGCTATGGTTATAGAGCAACCAGTGGCAGGAAAAGCATCTTAACGACCCATTCAGAATTTTTCTGAAGAAGGAGAAAGTGTTACATCTTCTTTATTTTGTTTTCAACAAAGGAGGTCTTATGTAATGCTGCATTTAGTAGTCAATATGTGCCCTGTTATTTATTCTTGTATCAATGAAGGGACTCAACAGGTGATGGCTTTTATTGGGGGGTTTTGCGCCTCAAACTATTATTAATCACCCTTGTTGGTGGGATAAATGTAACTAGCAGTTTGACAGTTGCACTTCAGATTATTTTTATTATTATAATTATATCAGATTTCACATTTGATCCACACATTATTTCAGTTATCTGAAAGAAACCTATACTGATACACTCTTACTGCAGATTGGGGACAGATGGAGATGAAGACTCAAAAGCAGCAACTGGTGTGAGCATACCCAGTGAATGAATGGTTTAGGTGAAATTTGAACCAGAGACCTCCCATCAAGCAGCTTATGCTTTCACTCGACATGCTATAAGTATGCAACCTCTTTACTTAAATTCGGTAGGCGTCTTCAGTCAGAAATCAGGGACTTGCTTTATTTGGCACCTAGACTTTCTAAGGCTACCAAGTGTCTATTCTCATTAAAAAAAAAAAAATCACTGTATGGATAAAACTCCCACTGAGAGTCTGAAGGCCAACATTTGGTGCCACTGACTTCTGTGGAATCCACCGAATGCATGTAAGAAACTTGAAACAAAATGTGTTAATTGGCTATTTTAAAAATGATACTTTTCACTCCAAAATTTATTTATTCTAAGAACTTCCAAGCTAGATATTTGATATACAAGCCTATTTTCTTTCTACTTCTACCCATTTTCACTTGCTGATTCCACACATACAGTGAGTGTATAGGAAGCAGGATCGAGTTTTCTAGTGCACTGGCTTTCAACTGGTGGGTTGGGATCCACTAGTGGGCTGCAACCTGATCCAAATTCTACAAAAATTATGATCAACATCTGAGGCCCTTCTTCTGGTGCATCCTCTATGAGTGGTCCGGACTGTGGCAACACAAGAGTGGGCCTTTTCTGCAGTGGCTCCCCATTTGTTGAGGGTTCTCCCCAGACAGGCTGGCCTAGTACCATCATTACATGTCTTTAGGCAACAGGTGAAAACATTCTCCTTTGCCCTGGCTTTTCAGCCATTAAACAATTTATGACTTTTTAAATGTGTGGGGACTGTTGTTATGATTTTTTATTTTATTTTCTTAATGCTATGTAAATTATGTTTTTAGTGTTGAATACAACCCTGGAATCACTGGGTAAAGGGTGGGATATACCATATTTTTTGCTCTAGAAGGTGCACCTGACCATAAAGCGCACCTACTTTTTTTTTTGGGGGGGGGATTCAAGGGGGGGAAATGTGGCTCTTGGGGGCTTTTGCGGGAGGTGGGGGAAGTGAGAGAGCCTCACTCTGTTCCTTCCCCCACCTCCCGCAAAAGCCAGGGATTGCCACACGAAGCCTCCCCAGGGCAGCGGGATGAAGGCTCCCCGCTACCCTGTGGAGGCTTCGCGGGCTACCCCAGAGCTGCTCAACCCAAAGAGCTTGTCGGGGCTGGCAAGGGAAGTCTGCCCCCCCCCCAGCCCCAGGGACCACACATTCGCTCCGTAAGACACACAGACATTTCCCCTTAGATTTTAAGAGGGGGAAAGTGCGTCTTATGGAGCGAAAAATGCGGTAAATGGATGATGATGTTAGATGAAACCAGCTCTGGGAAATTTGTAGAACTTATGGACATTTATTTCTGGATCTCAGGACGTTGCAGACTTGAATCTTGGTTGAAAAGGCCATCTAAGTAATTTCCCCATTAATAAATCAATGGAGACAATAAGTGCCTATAAAGATAATTAAGTAGCTGTAGATTTTTTGCAAGAAGTAAAGAAGGCAATGTACTGTGACAATGACGTTTGCAATTTTAAACTAGTCCAAAGACATGCCCATTTAAACTGTGACTTTTGCCACTTTTTTTTACAACAGTTAAAGCCACATCCAACTTGACTTTTTCCAACTTTTTCCAAGCTTTTACTGTACCTCTTTATACCCTATAAAAGTAGCAGCCATCCTATTTTTCATGACTGCACATGAGGCATTTAAACATTCCTGGGAATTTGGTAAACATTCAGCAAACACAAAAATAAGACAAAGTTGTAATGATCTCAAAAGGCACAAATTAAATCACAGATATGTGTTTGGGTGGGGAAGGAATAAAGAAATAGGTTAAGGTGGGGCACATCCTAAGGCAACCAAAGATGAATGAATACTTACCTTAACCAACCTTTCATGGCTTACTAGCTAGGGAAGATCTGGAACATAAAGTTTCCTGGGCTGCCGGTTTGACTCATTGAGCCCCAAAGTGTATAGGCAGAGACAATCTGGCTGCTGGCAAGGCTAGCTTTGCATACCTTTATGGTTTGGGAGCAATGAAGAGCAAGAATCTAGGGGCATAACTGACCCCATACACAAAACCAGAGTAGGGTCACCAGCTCATCAGTTGAATAAAATTTTGGTGGGCCCAGATAAGCACCGCCCTGCATAATCAATCACAAGATGCAGCACACACCATTTAAATGGAAATGCCTATCAACTTGGGGAGGGCTGGCCCCCTCAAATATTTTATTAGGAGTGAGGAGCAAGGGGTCTTCGGCCCCTAGGATTTTAGCTCATATGGTCACCGGAATGAGGTAGGCAGAGGAAACGAGGAAATGGTCATTTGATCACCTTTAGTAAGTAATAAAGCTGTAATTAAGAAAGTAAAGTGACAATCACTTTTGTTTCTTTACCCTTATATGACACCTACTATATGCTACAAAGGCTTGAAAACAGTACACAATAATGCACTATGCAAATACTCTTCATGTAAACATTTCTCTCTTTCGGGTTTTGTTCATGTTACACAACTGTAATCTCTGGAACATGGCAAAAGCAAGGGTTGTGGGTTTTTGTTTTTGTTTTCTTTTGGTTCTCCCCACCTTTTTTAAAAATAAATAAATAAATAAATAATACCAGCAGACACTGTGCTCAAGTGAAGAACAATAGCAGAAGGGGAAATCCACATCCATTTGGTATTGGGGACAATAAGTAATTGAGAATTTAATCTACAGGTGGAGTTTAGGTTTTGTGCTTTGGAACTCTTTGAGCCCACTTAATATAGAGCAGGTTCACTAGGGCTGTGCTGACTTTACATCTGCTATCATCTTCACTTAGCAGGGTCATCATTAGCATACATGTATTTCAGAGTGCTCACTGGAAGGACAGATCCTGAAGCTGAGGCTCCAATACTTTGGCCACCACATGAGAAGAGAAGACTCCCTGGAAAAGACCCTGATGTTGGGAAAGATGGAGGGCACAAGGAGAAGGGAACAACAGAGGACGAGATGGTTGGACAGTGTTCTCGAAACTACCAGCATGAGTTTGACCAAACTGCAGGAGGCAGTGGAAGACAAAAGTGCCTGGCATGCTCTGGTCCATGGGGTCATGAAGAGTCGGACACGACTAAACAACAACACTTTCTGTCTGCACAAGCATTTCACCTTGTCATATGGGATGGGGGAGAAGAAGGGGGGAATCCCAGTGGTGCAAACAGAAATCCTTGCACATGGCTTATGTTGATGGGGCTTTTTAGGTGAATCTCATCCAATACTATTTCCTCCACTGCACTTTAATACAGTGGTACCTCAGGTTACACACACTTCAGGTTACAGACTCCACTAACCCAGAAATAGTGCTTCAGGTTAAGAACTTTGCTTCAGGATAAGAACAGAAATCATGCTTCGGCGGCGCAGCGGCAGCAGGAGGCCCCATTAGCTAAAGTGGTGCTTCAGGTTAAGAACAGTTTCAGGTTAAGTATGGACCTCCGGAATGAATTAAGTACTTAACCTGAGGTACCACTGTATTTTACATCCCCCTCCAAGCACTAGATAACACTACAATATTCTATTTTAATACGTTGATCAAATACATCATCTAAAATTGACCCCAGACTTAGCCAAGATAAATGTTTCTCATACTGGTCTTAAAACTTGAAAAGCCCCCCCCTCCCCCTTGTTTCATTTGTGGTTGACCACCCAGCAAAGGGGAACTTGTACTTGACTGGAAACAACAAGTGTCATCCATTCATTTGGATTACTCAAGGAGGTAAAAGAAAATTGCAAAGTAATATTATCGAGATTCTAATAAGCCCACTTTCTTTTGAGAAATCAAAAGGACTAAGAAACTTTTGAAGTTTACTTAGCAGAGATAAAAGCATCAGTCAAACCTGTAACTATGGTAGGCTGTCAGACTCTATTATCAGATATTGAATTGTCTTTGTCATTTAGGATTATAAAGTGAGGGAAGAGGGAAAGCTTCTGGGAAATTTTGATTAGAATGCACAAGACAGTTAAAACCTCTGAAATATTCTGCGGGAAAGCATCAGTTTACGACAACATATGAAACATGCATGCTTTTTTCTGCCTTGATTGCAATATCAGCAGCTAATGTATTATGTAGCCCACAAATATGCTAAGGAAATGGGTCATAACTGTTCTTATTTGAATGAAAGAAATGTAAGTATTGATATACTTTTACTGGTTCCAGTTTCAAGAATTGATGGATGATTCTAAGCCATATAAAATTTGAAACATTGCTCAGCATTGCCCCATCACCCCATTGATGCCTTTTCTCCAGGGCTTGCCAGACATGGAAAACAATCTGAAGCTTATGAAATGTTATGACTGCTCCTTGTCTAGCAGCCAGTGTTCATACCAGCTGCAGGCTATCAGGACAACATACAGCATAGGCCACACTGAGTGGGGTTTCCTGAGGGCTCTCAGTAGATCAAAGTTCGTCATATGTGACTGGGCTGCATATGACCAGTTGTGTGAATGGTCCATCATTGACAGCTACAGTTGCCATGCTAAAGATGACTTGAAAATCAGCTCCAGTGTGGATAACTCTTTCTGCTTCCAACCCTTGAGGGACTGCAGCTATCCTTCTAAATTTTTGCAGGAACAATCGACTTAAGAGTACCAAACATGTCTTCACTTTTTATCCACTCCTGTTCATTTTTTAAAAAGTTATAGATCTTTCTTTCTTTTTCTCTCTCTCTGTGTGTATAGTGTTAAGCACATAGGCTCCTGGATTTATTTGCATCTAATTTAGAATGCTTCATGCACCCAAAACAGCTATGGCTATGTGTATTATATTATATTATATTATATTATATTAATAATTTCCCAATAGCTCAGGGGAAAAGGCAAACTTAGATGGGCCCTTTGCCAAATTGGGCAGCCTATAAAGCATGTTGAACTTAGGCAGACTGTTTTCTGAAGCATCAAATTGTGGTCTGTACTGAATCTTGTGGTTAGTGCACACTGCTATCATAAAGGTTTAGATGAAGTTCAAATGTGATACAATGCTATATATTTTTATATTTTATGCAGGGTGGGCATCACCTTAAATTGTAATATACCTTACATATGCCAGTGAATTATTTTAGAATTAAAGCATGCTCTTCCCATTTAAAAATAATCACCCCTATTGGTAAAAAATGAATTGTGAGTGGAGTGTATTTAAAAAAAAAAGTGTTGTATTTACCTTTATTTATTCCCTTCTGTAATATATTTTGGGGCTACTAAATGCAGTAAGTATTCATCTCAAGACTGTTTATCCCTTTAAATTAAAACTAGCAGGGTTTAATATGAGGTCTAGGAAATTAAATCACAGTTGATAATAAAACTTGTAAAATTCATTGGTAAATAAAACAGAAGATGTTCTGCAAAGGTCAGCATACATAATATAAAATTATTTGTGTTCAAATTAATGGAATATTGGCTAACTAATGGTTTGCAATATAACCTGCAGCTCCAAGCTACAATACATGGTCAAAGACTTTTTTTTTTATGCCGACCCATACCTGGTGTTTTGTTAATAAATGGAGCTAAGCAAGATAACCAGTTAATATTTTTCAAATTAGCTGAGAAGTGAGACATCTCAGATGCTAATCACAGGTGATAAAAACAGAAAACATTTCTCAGAATATCAGTATGCAGAGATGTAATTGTTCCTTTTATACTACTGCAAATAAAAGGGCAACATCTATAGAGGAGAGGCTGCTCTGGATATGCCCCCCTCTAGAGAAGGGGAGGGGAACTTCAGACCTGGAGGGCAAATGTGGTCCTGGATCTCAGGCCTCTGCCAAGGCCAGGCCACCCCACTCACTGCCCCCTGCTCTACACTCTCCCTCCTCTTCTGATTTCACCTGCTGGGAACATATTCTAGGCTTACCTGGATGGAGGATGGAGGGGGGTTTCTGCCCAACCACTACCACTTTTGTCAAACCCAATACTGGGATGTGGGTCCCTGAATGAAATACATTTTAATCTACCTCCTGCCAATATGGCGAGGTGCTGAACTTACAAAGAAAACCTACTACCTGCTCCACTGTGATCTGTAACTAAATGAATTCAAGATCTGGCTCCAGTCAGCCTGAAGTGCACTAAAGAACATATACATCATACCTGTGTGCAGAACTGTAAGGGAATTAACCCTTTACAGTGGTGCCTCACAAGACGAAATTAATCCGTTCCGCGAGTCTCTTCGTCTTGCGGTTTTTTCGTCTTGCAAAGCACGGCTATTAGCGGCTTAGCGGCTATTAACGGCTTAGCGGCTTAGTGGCTATTAGCGGCTATTAACGGCTTAGCGGCTTTAAGAAAAAGGAAACAAACTCACAAGAACTCGCAAGACGTTTCACCTTGCGAAGCAAGCCCATAGAGAAATTCGTCTTGCGGAATGACTCAAAAAACGGAAAACCCTTTCGTCTAGCGAGTTTTTCGTCTTGCGAGGCATTCGTCTTGCGGGGCACCACTGTAGTTAAATTTTCAGGTCACCATTAAGTGTAGTAATTAACAAAACCTAAACATCAAATTTGGATACAATGCCTCTCCCAGCTTAACAGGGGCGCCTTTGCTACACCCTGGACTACCCACTCAACTGAGGGGAAAATGGGCAATGACAGAAAGATTGTAATGAACCAATCCTGATAGCTGCACTTTGTTAGATGGTTCCTCTCCAGGGTTCCATTTTTGCACCTGTGCTCTCTCCCTAGGCAGCATGGGCATTGCTAATCGACCATTTCTGGGAGCTGAATAGGAATTGGGGGGGGGGGGCAAATTGGCCCAGGGACTCTTCTTTTTTGCCTACTCCATACACCTGGAAGTTTTCTTTTTCTGGAGCTGTGTATTTTCTGATTTGTTTAATTAGCTGTTAGTTTGGGCAGGAAAAGTGCTTAACAAGATATGGGGGGGGGGCGTTATATGTGGCATCATTGAGATATTTTTGGGTCATCAATTGCCAAATAGGGTTTCGGACCCTGAGATGCCCCTTGAGCTTGGCCTGCACATCTGGGTGAATGCCAGACTGTTGGCACCACAGCGCGCTGGTCAACTTTCATTCTCAAGGCTCTCTTGGCAAGGAGGAAGAATTCCTTCCAATCCTTGCAAGGAGAGCCTGTAGACGTGTCCAGAAGTGGGGAACTTTCCTGCCTAGACTATGCTCTGTTTCAGTTAATCTGTTTAATAATAATAATAATAAATTTTATTTATATCCCGCCCTCCCCAGCCAAAGCCGGACTCAGGGCGGCTAACAACAATAAAACAGTACAAAAGTACAGCACAAACAACACTCTAAAATCATTCATTATAAAATTAATTCAAATCAAGCCACTGGCAACTATTGGGCCAGAGCTCCGCGAAGATTGCCGAGGGAGGGAGTCAGGCTGTGCCCTGGCCAAAGGCCTGGTGGAACAGCTCTGTCTTGCAGGCCCTGCGGAAAGATGTCAAGTCCCGCAGGGCCCTTGACAAGGTTTTCCCCAAGGTTGTTGTTGTGGGTCTTTGAGATGTGTTGGCAAAAGCCCTTTCATGGCTCTATCCATCCTTTGTATCTCAAGTTATGGCTACAGTTTTAGAAGTTTTACATGTTCAGCTAAAATGTAAATTGTATGAATACAACAAATTCATGAACATACAAGTTTAGCTAATGGACATATGTTTCCTTTGGAGTTTTTGCTTGGTGGGAAAGTCTGCTTTGCCTCTATGTAATGTGTGAAGCTGAGAATAGTGATCCTGGGTTTATAATTGTGATTATTGTCAGATTAATTGGAGTAGGGGTGGTGACTTTACGTGGTATGATTGGACTGTTGGTATCTTCTTTGATGAAATCGGTGTAATTAGATATGTACACATTTGCATAGCTCTGTATCCATATAACACATTTCATTATGATAGGCCAAAATCCAGATTCAGTTGTATCCTTCAAAATGCAAACATTTGACAGAAGGACAATTAAGCAATGTCAGTTTTCTGATCTACGGTAACCATGCACAGAGCTTTGTGCATTCTGGATTAATAAGATCTAAGACATTTCAATAATGTCATGCAAAACATTATAGATTACAGTTGTAATAGAGCAAGACCGGCTATTAACTGGTCTCTAAGATTTAGTGACTAATTACAATTCTTCTTTCATAATCAATACATCTTGAAGTATTTATACCAGGTGTTCTCTGTGAACAGTTAAAATGGATAAATTATTGGTCTACGTTTGCTGTACTTTAATTTTGGAGAAGCAGGTGGCTCATAAGAAATAGAACTGAAAACATTGGTTACGGGCTTAAGATGTGATCCGGACAGTGGCAGAGTTAGCTGCATGGGTGCCTGGAGCGGCGCCCATGTCGTGCACCTGGGGGGGGGGCAGAGCGAGCTGTGCGGGGGGGGCAGCATGATCTGCCACACGCGGCAGCGGAGCAATCCATTGCATGCTGCAGTGGCGGCAAGGCGATCTAACACGCACAGTGACTGCTCTACGGCAGTGGGGCGAGTCCCCTGCAGTGTGCCTTGGGGTCACCCCCCTCAGGGATGACACCCAGAGTGGACCTCCCCCACTGCCCCCCCTTCCTAGGCCCCTGGATCTGGATAAATGGGTGGCAGATCCCCAAGCATCCAAATACAGTACTTTCCCCAAGCAGAATAATTATAATGTGTGGTTGTGGTGATCCTTCAATAGAGTCAAAGTTAACGTTTGAAATTAATATGGCTAAGTAATGTATGTTGGTATATTTTTGCTTACAGTCAGCTCACCCACTAGTGAGCACAGAGTTCAATCCTGCTTCACCATTCTGCCTGCCTCTCCTCCCCCCACCCCCACCCAACCACATAACCTTTTGACAGTCCTAGACCGCTCTAGGTGGGGCTATTCTGTTCAGAATCTGGGCTTTGACTCGATTTAATCCACAGCCCTATTAATGACTCCTTCTTTTCACCTAGTAATAGGAGCATAGCTTCTGGTTCTAACTGTGTGCTGTCCTTTCTTCATTTTACTATCAAAATGGTTGTTGGCTCTTCATTAGCCAGCTGCAGGTTCATTGTTGCTAATGCAATACCATTTCTGGACTGCTTTGAACCATCCTAAAAACTGATTGAATTAACTACGGTTCTTTAAATATATATATGTTTTGAATGGCATTCATCACAGCCCTTTCTGGCCCTCAAACAGGGGGGTTAACAAGGGGCCATAAGGTGGCATAAACAAAGGCTTCTGGCAAGGCATGGGAGATTAAGAGACCTGTCAACACATTGAGATGCATTTACGCATGGTGAGTGAGAGTTCTTCCCTTTACAATAGGTTTTGTCTTGTTAATAGGCCATATTTTATAAAAGCCGGGTTGTACTCCAAATGAAGCTTATTCCAGTGCTAGGGCTGAAAATGCAATTTCTATCAACTCTAACAATTTAATTAAATGAGAATCTTCCTTTGTTCTGATAGTTTATCACCGTTACAGCAATTTGGTGTGGAAATTAAAATAAGAGAGTGAGAAGCTAGCATGGAGGGTAACAGAAGTAAAAGAATAAGAAATGTACATTGAGGGATGCCGAATTATGATGGCTCAATTCATATTTCATTAAATTCCTTCTCCTTGAAGCTACTCGTATAGAGAACATACGGTACTTTCAGAGAGTGTTGAGGGAAAGTGGGAATCTCATGCAATTCAGTTGTTCTCATCCTTATTTTTCATTGGCAGGCATTTTAAACATACATCACAGAAGTACACTTGCCTGCATTCAGCATGCTGCTTCAATCTCAGCTTGTCTGGTATAAGAAATGGGATGTCGAAATAGAAGCTTTGAATAGCATCATGTCATTTATGGTAGATTTGATGGGGTTTCCCCCCCAATACAAGCACCTGATTTAATTATATCATCATTATCACCATCACCACAACATCACAGCACTGCAAAGTTTTGTCCATAAGAATAATATTAATATTCTGAGTTCAAGTGTTACAAAGGTCAGCTTCAGAAAGGCAGTATTTTGTGGGAGGGATTCAACTGCATTTGGGAAGTTTAGGTTTGCCCATGGGAAGTGGAGTAAAGATCCCCATTGCAACTAATCCAAAAGAAAAGAAAAAGAAAAGAAGACTTTTGTGGTTAGGAAAATAGCAGGGTAATGCTCTTAAACAATTGGTTAATGTGTGGTCAAGGAGTGTATAACCACTGCAAAAGAAAATCAGGATGGATATTCTTCGCTGTACAACCTCTCCCCAAGTAAATCAGAGCAAATGCTCAGTCAAGACAGGGAATAGTCTCCATGTAAGTGGAGCAGGTCAGGAGTGGGCCAGCAATAAATAGCATGTAGTAAGTGAAGTCAAGTCTTTATTAAAAGAAACAAGGCTTCTCAGTAGTGCCAGGCCTAATTGTTAAGTATAATTGGTCATTTGACACTAAAATGGGGGTGGCTGTGGGCACTGGTGAAGGGGTTTAACATTGGGAAATTCCACTGCAGTATTCTAAGAGATTCTGAAATTTAAGAGTTGAAAATTAACTATCTGAGTGTTTAACCTTAGATCACATGGGAGGTATTGAATTGCAAATCACCATTTTGAAGGGAATCGCCTTTAGTCTTTGTTCCCAGGCTCTGTGAGAGTGAGAATGTAAGATGCTGAGCCTATGCCTTGGACTGGCATACGTCTTGTGGAACTGTTTGGATATATTGATGTTTCTGTTCTGTTTTGAAGAAAGCTCTGCAAGTAGATTTTTGAACAATCTAATGGACGTTGACAATCTTTTATTTCTGAAAAGGAGTCAGTTTTCATGCATCCTTATTGTTTCAGACTGTGTCATAGGTGCCAACTATAGTATAAGGAGCCCTGGGGCACCCACCCCGTGTTTGGCACCCACAGCACGGGCTTTGAGATGACTTCCGGTTTCTACTGGATGTTGCGTTGGAGCCCCAAAGTGACCTCCGAGGCAACATTGGAGGTCCTAACAGGCTTTCAACACAACTTCAGGTACAAACCGGAAATCATGTTGGAGGTTGCACTAGGCCTTGGGCGTGATCTCCAAACCCTCACAGGGCTGTGGAGATCACGTCCGAGGCCCTGCCAGGCCTCAGAAGCACTGCTGTGCTGTACTGTCCTGCACTGATTAACGTACATCACGGATGCCAGTGGGTACCCATAACTTGGGACCCAAGTTGGCACCCCTGGACTGTGTAATATTAATATCTGCAATACTAATGAGCACAGCAACTCCTGTCCCATGAGGCAGTTGTGGGGACTGAAGGCCTTCCCACAGTTGCCTACGTCTCCTCTTCTCCTAATTCCTTCCCAAGCAATCTGAGACTCAATCACCATGTCTATCTTTGCTCCTCTAGCTCACTAACTCTGTTACTTCTTCAGATTCTGACAACTCCTCCTCCCAGTCTGCTCCCTCTTCTCCCTCTGACCACTCATCGTCATCCCTCCACCAATGCCCTGGCTTGGAGTCTTGTTCCCTTGGGGGTTCCCCAGCTAGTGCCTCCCACCACTCCTTTGCATCCAGCCAATCCATGGCAGTAAGCTCTGTGCAAGCAAATCAGGATGGATGATCAATAAATGAGTTATCTGTAGGAGCCCAAAATTTTGTTTACACCACTATGCTAAGCAAAGTAAGAATCCTGCTGGAACATAAATTTTTTGCCAGCCCATTGTCCTGTTTCAGACTGGACAGCTGGGTGCCTCAGGGAAGCCTACAAGCATGCTACAGTCTTCCCCTGAAATCTCTAAACAAAACCCACTGAGAGGTTGTTGGTTTTTTAGTAGTGTTGAGCAGTCCATCTGATTTATGGGCTGAGCAAGTGCTGGTGTTCGCTCATCTCCAAGTACAACATCTCTGCTTTTATGCATTGCTTGAAAATTGTTTCTTTTTTCTTCACAAATAACCTTGCTTGTACTGTTATCAGGGAGCACCCTTGTAAACAAGGCCCTACTTCCAGCACACCTTGCTTAGCATTCTAAAAGCAAAAGTAACCATTTTAAAGAATAACACCTGAGGGAATCAGACTCCTCATTATTCATACCTTGGCACACAAGAGCTGCGATAACTAGCTTAAACCTAAATGCTTCAAATGAAAGGGGAATTGTATCAAATTTGGTTCTTAAGGACAGCCCTAGGCAGATATCACTAAGCAAAGCCTGCGTTTAAGAAGGTGTGAGGGATTCACAAACTATTTGAAGTTGGCCTATGGCTCCTTAGAGATTTAACACACCAGAAAGCCATCTTCCACTTTCTTTTGCTACCTGCTCCAGCCACTTTAGAAACCTTGAACTATACGACTTGCCTAAAGCCAATCCCAACAAGCAAGATTTCAGCATTTAATTCAAATTGGAGAATGACTTTCTTCTCTCATACAAGGTGCCTCCCTCATTCCCTCATTGTTATGCACAGTCTCAGTTCAGGCTGGTAGCTTGCCAACAAGTTAAGCAACTGTGACTTCTTCAGAGAGTCTTAACCACTGATCTGGAAAATACAGTGCAGCTAGCATTTAAGCGAGCCAGTGATTTTTTCTTCTTAGAGGGCCAGATCCTGTGCTCTGAATTTAATGGAAGCTTTGCTGTTGACTTCCACCAGATAAGGCACAAGACCCTAGAGGTTCCTTGATTTTATATGGAGCATGGAAGAACATCCAAAGAATTTATTCAGATCAGGGCTTTGAAAAGCAGGGTTTTTTAAAAAAACAACAACAACCAATTATACAGAGGGAAGTCTGGGAGACTTGTCCCAAGCAGTTCTGTATGTACCAATGGTAGCTAAAAAACTCCTAAATCCTGGGCAGACTATTGGCTCCTCCAGGATGTACACCTTAAATGCTATGAAGCTTAGGAACTCTTCAGGATTTCTGTTATGGAGCTTAGAAGGTCAAACCAAATAATTTGAAAACAACCCATTTTTCAGTCTATGGCACTTGAACAGCATACTGTTAAGAGTTTGGGAAGAAGTAGCCTGTATGCTGACGGGACGCGGGTGGCGCTGTGGGTAAAAGCCTCAGCGCCTAGGGCTTGCCAATCGAAAGGTCGGCGGTTCGAATCCCCGCGGCGGGGTGCGCTCCCGTTGTTCGGTCCCAGCGCCTGCCAACCTAGCAGTTCGAAAGCACCCCTGGGTGCAAGTAGATAAATAGGGACCGCTTACTAGCGGGAAGGTAAACGGCGTTTCTGTGTGCTGCGCTGGCTCGCCAGATGCAGCTTTGTCACGCTGGCCACGTGACCTGGAAAGTGTCTCTGGACAGCGCTGGCCCCCGGGCTCTTAAGTGAGATGGGCGCACAACCCTAGAGTCTGTCAAGACTGGCCCGTACGGGCAGGGGTACCTTTACCTTTACTAGCCTGTATGCTGAGACCCTTCTAATCTCTGGATCCAGCGAGTGTTAACATCTGATCCAGGATTCAAATTCTTGGAATAGCCAGGCTAGTTTCATGGTGAGGTAATGGATCCTTAAGGTAACAAAGTGAATGAGTGCCAGATGACAAACGGGTGGGTGAGGGACAGCCCTCTCTTAATTCACTGATAGTTAGAAAGACAAAAGCCAGAGTGGATAATGGAGTTATGCAAGCTAGAAGGTAGAGGCTGAAAAGCTGCAGTCTGGGTAGCCAGAGAGACAGAGCACTGTTTGATTTCTGTTTGAAGCTAAGGCTGTAGATATGAGAAAAGCAAACCCACTTGGGTTTTTAATGCTGTGAACCCCTCCATTGTAGGCCTGGGTTTTATATGTGTGTAAATAAACCATATATCATAAAGACACCACAATCTTAGCTGTACCTCATTCCAAAGGAAACATGAAGTTTAGGTAAGTGCCTGGAACCCTTGGAATCTCACACCGCTCAGAGATTGGGAAGCCATGCAACAATGCTTTAGAACTGCATAAAGTACAACACTGATGAATGCAAAATAGATGCATTGGACCTGTGGTGGGAATCCTCAGTCCTGGGGGATGAAGGTATCCCCTTCAGATCTCTCCATCTAGCTCCTCGGACTTTCCTAGGTCACAGTTCTGACTGGCCCTGCTTTGGGGTGCCAACTTGAATAAAATATTTCGGGCCCCAAGTAAACCCCTTTCAGCATAATCGATCATATGATGTGATGCACGCACACCATTTGAATGGCAATGCCCATCAACTTGGGGGGGGGGAATAGGCCCCCTTAAATATTTTATTGGGGGGCAAATACCCCTCAGCCCCTAGGAGTTGGCTCCTATGCCCTGCTTCATGCCTTGCTTGAGTGCTTTTGCCTGACTGGAATATGCCCTTGAATTGTGATAATATATCCTGCTTGTCTGAATGGAGATGTTTGCGTCTCTCTGTGTAGAAACCTTTGACTTTTGTGTGCTGGAATGAAACCTACTGTACAAAGGTAAGGGCAACATCTATTGCCCTGTTTACTTTTTCCTTTGACTCTACCCACCACCAGCATTTGACCCCAGAAGGTTCCTAACCAGGGAAAGCTACCCTGTGGGCTGAAAAAATGATCCACATCTCTGCATTTTACTGCTATCAAGCTCTTTCAAAAGTGGAATTGGGTTTGGAAACTGGAATCCTTCGAAACCATAATATTCTGCACAGCATCTGCCTAGGAAGTCCTCAAATGTTTTTCAGTGTGACTGCAGCAAGT
This sequence comes from Podarcis muralis, assembly GCF_964188315.1. Taxonomy (NCBI): domain Eukaryota; kingdom Metazoa; phylum Chordata; class Lepidosauria; order Squamata; family Lacertidae; genus Podarcis; species Podarcis muralis. The sequence goes on from NC_135655.1 coordinate 55,106,037, forward strand.
ATTTTCACAATATATATTTTCTCCTCATTTTAAATCATTCACTCCCAGGAACTCCTGTGTTTCCCCCCAAATCTTACAATCGCTCCCCCCCCCCCCCATTTTCCTGCTCAGAATCTCTTGCAAGTTGCAGTGGAATCTTATGGCTGTCTGCTCAGAAGCAAGTCCTATGAAAATCAAAGGCACTTACTCTAAGGTAAGCACATATAGGATTGCAGCCTGTAAAACTCAAGCTTTTTATATGGTCTTGAGGGTATAAACTTTAAACACATGCACAATAACTATGAAGCAGACATAAAATAAAACATCCAAAGACTTTCCTTAAAGCTATCGGTATATTGTAATGGCAGCATAAACATCACCTGCTAGAATCAGAAGATGGGATTTCCACTGCAATCTGCTAGTGGTAATACGACCAAATCTGGAAGGCTAGAGATTCCCTACTCCTTCCTTAATGGATGCTCTAGCATTGTGCCATTAAGACAACACCACCCGCATTGGAGGATTCCCCTAGCAAGTTTATGAAAAAATTATCAGTGTTTTGTATGGAAAAGAAATCTAGACAGATTTGAGGAAATTAAGTTATTAGATACTGACCTGGCTGAACAGATGGAAACTTCATTGAACTAGCCTGGGCGTCATCAGGCTAGGATAAAGACCCTTGGATTGGATAAACTCCCAATCAGCCAGTGCTGCTTTAACTGCTGAAATTCATACGTTGTTTTTAGTATTAATTTATCCTTCTGTAGCTTCAAGTAACTTGTTCTTTTTATACCCTTCTTTACTATCTGAAAGAGTCTTTTAATATTCTCCCTCTGAAGGTACTTCAGACATAATCAAGTCATCACTGATCTAACTTCCTTCCTTCCTTCCCCCCCTTGATTCCATTATATCTTTGACTGTACGATGAAGTTCCCAGCCCTCAAAATTATCTTTATAGCACATTTCATCCCCTTCTCTAATTTTCAACATCATTTTATACTCTCGGGAGTGAACAATTTTGACTATACTTTAATCATCATTATATATAAAAAAGAACTACTAAGGATTCACCAGAAGGAAGTCCAAATGACAGCAATCAGAGAACAGAACACTTTGATGAAAAATAACAATCACAGAAAGTGTGAAGCCAAGTTAAATGGTGACAATGGAGGTGAAGAGTGGTTATTGCAAGAACAATACTAAAGTTCTTTTGGGACAGGGAGTGCTGCAAATGAAGATACTTCTGGAAAGCAGAGGGAGCAAGGATTGTGCAAGTTTGATAATCCCCGTTTCTAAAAGATGCTTTGCCAAGGAGCCTTTCTACAATTGCAGTGAGCACAAGTCCCAAAATCTCTCTGGTCCAGCATCCCATCTTACATGGTGTCCCATCATTAATAGCTGCTCTACCTCATGGTCAAAGGAACTTCTGTGAGAGTACATCTTCAGTTCTGGTCAGGTCTTGCTGGTCCCACTTATGAAAACAGATAATGCACATCTTGTCTGCTCCGCTTTCCTTGGTTATCTCTGTTGGTTAATAAGCACAGATCATCATGAAGCTGCAAGTGATTGAATGAAAAGCTGCCAAGCAATGTTTAAATGAGGGTGAAAGATTCCTTATTCAAAGGTGGTGTACTTGAGTGTGACAGGTAAAAAGCAGAAAGGAAGAGACTAGACTTATCTGAACACCAGGGATACAGCACACCATTAGAATAAGGAGTCAGATGCTGACTTAATTAAAGCCTTTTTAGCATTCTTGTTTAGAGTTATGAAGCTTTAATTTCACCTCAGGCTTAAATTACTGGATACATTTTCTTATTGTGACATCTTCAGAACCCATCCATGGCATTATAGCCTTATAATTCACATTTACCTCTCATTTCTTTAATACACTGTCAGCATTTCTCACTGTTCATCCCAACTCTAATATTAACAGCCAGATGTTCCTTTCTCTCTTCCCTCCCCCAAGCAATATATTTGTTATTCACCAGTGAACTGAATTTCACACTACAATGCAGGCGCGTGTTAAAACACCATGAACCAGTGGGGTGGGGATAGCGACGCCCGAGGCAAATTTTGCTTTACTGTGTCATAAAGAAGAAAGAAGCAAGTAGGGCCCGCTGAAGCAGGAAAGGCATCTGATCAAGATTAATGTAAATCATAAATCCAAATCTTCAGTGCTTGCTGTTAAAGAGAGGGAAAGGCTTGGTAATCCAATATTTGATATTGAAGCCCTGCATTATGTACAGTGTGTCGCTGATTTACTCAGAAGATGGTTAGGGGAGAGCAACAGACACAGCTGGAGACCATTCTGTGCATCTGCAGAAGGGAACAGCAGGAGGTGCTCAGTATGCTTCCAGTTAAGTCACCAAATGGATTATGGCCACATAGAAAGGACAGTTCAAGGCAGATGTAAAAGAGGGGAGATTTGTTGGTTGAACATATATTTCCTGGTTGTGGGCCATATTTGAATTCCTAAGCTCAACCAGGGCTTCTTCAAATACAGGTTCCAAACTCTGACAAATATGAAGCCTGATCTAACACTCAGCCACAACTTAGGCTTATAAGGGAAGGGAGGTGGGGATTTTCAGAGAGGGAATCAGGGAGCTAGGGAATCATATTTGCAAGTTGATGGGGCTCAGTGCAAGACAGCAAATGGGTGGGGCCCTGTCTCTCAAGCCAGAGTTTGGAGTAGAGGTGTGTTTTTTTTGCAGTGATGTGACCTGGAAGGAAAGCAGAAAAGCAGAGAGAAAGTCAGAGCAATGTTTGAGAGCAATGTTAGAAGGCTGCGGCTATGGGAGAAACAAGACCCTTTTGTGGTGTTAATTCTATGAACTTCTCCATCGCAGGCTCAGGTTGTTGTTGGCATCCGTCTGCCAACAACAGAGCAATGCCTTTGGCAGCATCTGGGCTGCAGGATTTGCTGGAAGGAGCTGCACAAGGCACCATCCAGCCATTTTAGGGATTCCACTCCAGATTTATGCAGGGTTCACTCCTTAGCATTTTCTTCTCCTAAATATATCCTGCTAGACAGCAGAGTTTATGATCCGCGTTTGCCTTCTTCTTCATGGGCTATCTTCCCAGGCTGATGAGCTCCATCTGCTCCTCACTTCTCTCTACAGTATGTGCAGAAAATGCCTTCTTGACCATTGGACTCACTACTGGTCTTGTCTGCTCAATCCACCAGAGCCAGTCTTTGCATGCAGGGAAAGTCCCCGACACACTGAGGGCTTGAAACCCATTGCCTGTCCTCACCTGCTTCAGACGGCCAGTCTCAGGGTGTGGTTGCTGTCACATGCTGACAGCTTCTAGGAGCCACAGGTGAGAGCTGAGTGCAGGGTGGGGACCCAAGGTGGACAAACTACCTCAGAAGGACCACGATGTGTCCCCCACCAGAGATGCTACCCCATGAAGCCTCCACAATCTTATTCCACAGTATCTCATTCCAAAAGGAAACACAAACCATGGGTAAGCACCTGGTACCCCTGGAATCTCACCCAATTTGGAGATTGGGGTGATGTGCAACAATATAATTTGTGCCTACTTGGCATAGAACCCCGTGGGAGATTTCCCATCTAAATTCTTCAACCCTGTAGGAATTCTGAAAAGCATTTTCAAACACATTCATTTTTTGTGGTTGTTTGTTCCTTTCTTTCTTATAGGATATAAAGATTATGGTTGGTGTGTTGATTGGCATTTTATGAAAGCTCATTAGGGAGCTGGGCACCTGGCCAGTTGCAGTGAGTTGCGCCTCAGAGCCATAATTGGGATAAGACTTGACAGAGGTACACTGTGTGGGTGGATTCTCTTGGGATGGGGTAGGTTGAGGAAAGGAGGGGCAGTTCAGATAGTGCAAAGTAATGACTGTCCTTACATCTGGTTATTTAAGTGCTATGTAAAAATATAAAATGGCAAGGCTAGCAATTCAGATCAGAGATTGCCTGTGGCACCACAAATAGGCTGAGGATTGACTGAACTTTATGTCTCTAATTCAGTGTAAATGAGTCCTATATTGACATTTGGCAGGATCAGTCCACACTAGCCTGCCCCCCCCTCTCTCCTCTTTTTTAGATACTCTAATCCCATTCGTAGCACAAGCCAAGCATAGCACACCACAAACCTCAGGCAGGCAGTCTGTTATGATTTCTCATTACATTGGTAGGTGTACAGAAAGCTGACATTTAAGAAAAAGTACACAGACACAAAGACAAAGATTTGAGCCGGTAAAGTTCCAAAGGGGGGAAAAAACAACAGCAGCAAAAGTTCAATCAATTTACACACCCTGTTTTTAAAGGACATTTTTCCTTTCCAAGGGAATAGAAGCTTATTTTTATAATCTCATGCAAGCTGATTGGGACTGTAGGTCAGTGACAAAACACTCATTTCCCATGCATCCAGTCCCGTGTTCATTCTGAGCCATCTTGGCTTAAAGAATCTCAAATTGCTGTGGGGCTAAAACAGATCTTGAAGAGCTGATAGAGTCAGGATCTTATGCCTAGGTGGGATTCTCAAAATCACCTTTATTTTGTTAAGTGTTTTGTGTGCTGCATTCTAGCCCTGTGGATAGCTCAGTTGAGAGTTTATCGTTGGTTCGATCCCCATGTTGGGCAAAAGCTTCCTGCATTGCAGGGGGTTGGATCAAGTGGCCCTTGTGTTCCCTTCCAACTCTACGATTCCATGAAGCTGGAACCATGTTCTTTTGGGAGATCATCTTTGTAAAAGGGAATTAGCAGTTGCTACACTGCTTTGTATGAAGAACATTAATGCTCAATGATCGCCTTTTAAGCAATGGGGCTGGAAAAAAGAGAATTCAAACAGATTATCCTTCGTGAGTCCATAATATTGAGAAATATAAATGATCACGAGCTGTTTGGAATGCTGTCTATTTATATTTATTTTTATTGCACAATCAAACTTTTAGTGCCCATTTCTTCCCCATGTGGTTATATTCTTTTTACCCAAAGCTTTCCAAAACTCTCATGAGGTTGCTCCACCAGGGTGCCCTTATTATTTCCAATTAAAATCTATTTGCTGCTTTCATGGTTCAATCAGAACTGGTTCTATATCTTATTTTGTAGATTTCTATCACTCATAGCATAAAGGGTTGTTTTTTTAAAAAAAAAATATGATAACAGATCTCTCTTGATCATAGGCATCTGCTTGACAACTGTCAGAAACAAGATGCTGGACTAGACAGGGATATGGACTGTCTTTCTTGTGTTTTTGTGACCATACTTATAGGTGGTAGCAGCATGCGGGATGTGGAAGAGCCATGGTCCTAACATTGGCATCAGTTCTGCCTACCTGGATCTTTCTTCTTTCTTTGGCAATCACTTGTAGCCAAGTAAGATTGTCTTCCATGTACATGGTCTTAACAGTGTGTCCGTAAGTGATTGTGGAGGCCAATTCTGGATCCACACATCTGTCCACAGTGGAGACATAGGTTTCCAGGTGGGAGTTGATCATGGTGAGGATTTGCTAAACGTACTGTCCTCTTAGCTCATTTCTCCTGAGTTCGTGTTTCTTCAAAGTCCATATTATAATGGAAGAGCCGAAGGATGTTCAAAAATTTATCCAGGCAGCCAATTTTCAGAAGGACAGTCCATGGGGCTTATCTGGATGGGGACACATGAGTGTGCCAATGGAGGCACACTATGGGTGGCAGTAGTCTCACTGATATACCCACATGGCCTTGGTTTTGCTCTGTGCCAGCCCTGTCAACAGTAATGGTGGTGTGATCTCTTTTTCCTTTTCTGCTTTTAATTTTAAATTGTTGCAAATCACCCTGGGGTCTGCTGGGAAAGAATGGGTGGTGATAACATCATCATCATCATCATCAACAACAACAACAACAACAATTTTGATTTCTGATGGAGTCAGCAGTGTCCCCTATATGCTGATTTTGCCTAGGCATTCTGTAGAAGGAATGAAATCCAGCTCTTGTGAGCTTTATTTCATTTCATTTCAGTACAGTACAGTCTCCTCATCTTTTCAGTATTTAAAATAAACCAAATGTACTGACAAACAAAATACATGTATTCAGAATCCATATGAAATATAGTATGTCATAATGGCTGTGGATTTAGAAGGAAAGACCTCAGGAGGCTGGACACCTGTCTGCTCCTGCTTATGGATCATTTGTACATAGATACTTTTCATTTGGACATAATGCATTGCCCATGGCACTGGAACCCTGTCTATGAAAGAAAAATGGCCCATTGGAAACAGACCTAAGGATCCAGGCCATGCATTTTATCCAGCCTAATCCTGTATCTGCAGTGCCCTGATTTCTCTAAGCAACTTGACAGTTTTGACAATTTGGTCTCTGCTGTTAATTTCAACAGATGTAACATTTTCATTCTCTACCATTTATTTCCTCCTCCTATGCTGCCTCCTGACAATTCAAAGGTCCTTACATATGCCTGGCAATGGATGTTTTCTTTTTGTGGCCAACTGGAAGCATATTTTATCTGTGCATGTAAAACATTTGGGCTGGAGTTTTTCCATCCTCCTGCTTAGAAAATAAATGGGAATTGGGGGGGGGGGAGGAGAAGCACTCAGTCAGCCGTTCGAGGGCTATCATGCCCAGCTTTCTTAATGATGAAACAGATGTCCGGGGTGGGATTTGTAACAAGAAAGGTGTAAAGTTAACAATGATGCTTTGCATTTCTAGGCTCACATTTAAACTCTGAAGCTTACTCAGCCCTTTCCTTCCATGCAAACAGCCAAATTTGGTTTCAGACTAGGATACTGGAAAGGTGCATCAAAGCTCTCTTCTTTCTCCAAGGTATCTCCATTTTTTTGTAGTCTTTTGGAAGAATATAGAAGTTAGAGGTGCTTCTGGAGGTGCCCTTATATTCAAAATTTCCAACTTAATATTAGGAGAGATATTAAGTGGGAAGAATGCTCAGAGTTCCCTAGAAAGTGGGCTTGATTGATCAACCACTCTGGCAAGTGTCAGCTCTGGGACTAGAGAAAAGGTTTCTTAGCAACTTTCAGCACCCTTAACATTCTACAGTTCTCAGGATTATTTGGGGGAAGTCATGACTGTTTAAAGTGATATGACACTGCTTTAAATGTATAGCGCAAATAGAGCCTTTGTACAAGAGAAAGGAAGATTCCAGAGATATGCTTCCATTCCCACAAGGATGTATGCAGTCTCTTGTGCACAGTTTGGCACACCATCTACTGATTAGTGTTGTGAAAAAATGGCCTCTCAAAGCTCCCTATTTTATCTGTGGGCTGAGAAACCAGTATAGTGAGACGGCAGCTAGAAGAGGATCACTTAAATCTTCTGTGCAGGTTGTCAGGTTGTCAGCTGTATGAAAGAGGCAGAAAGGGGTGACCATCACAAAATGGTGGGATACTCAAGAGAAAATTATGCAGAGCAGCCCTCTTTTTTTAGGGAGGTGAGGAAAAGAAAAGTCTCAGAAATTACTCATCTGAGGTCTGGTAAGTGCCCTTCCATTTTCACCATTCACTTTTCAAATTTAATGAATCCTCTCTGTGTACAGACCAATTTTAGCCATATTGCAAATTTTACAAACGTATCCATTCCCCCCCCCCCCAAATCAGGCTCACATTTGAATAGGCAGCTGACTTGGTAGTGGCTTCTGGTGCACAGAATTTTAGTTAAAAAAAAACCCTTTCCTTTTACAGAGTTGCTATTTATGAGTTGAGTACCAAACTTGATCCTTAAAGTAATAAACTAAAAGGAGATTCAGTGCAATATAAAGTTATCGAGACAGGACTTTGGAAACAAGAGGGCTTTCATTACACAGTCCAATCAAGAGCACCTGTTTTGGAATTCATTGCCTCAGTTTTGCAAGAGCTTGCGGGGTATGCAACATCCCGATGTAGGCAGCAGGGAAAGAGAAGGACAAATGCAGAAAGAGAACTAGGAATGCAGAAAGATAATGTTTGTGTGAATGCGTGTAGAAACTAGCCTGTGGTCCAAAGTTAACATCTGAGACCACCCACCTGTCAATTCTCTGATACTATAATGATGTCAGGTAATTGACAGGAGAGTGCTCCAAGTTGGCCCACAGTATCCTGCCCATCGGACAATGTGTGGAGACTCCAGTCCTGTTTTCTGGAAGGTTTGGGTGTACCTTCCCTGTGGGGAACTAGCTCACATACCCAAACCAAGCAGGGTTTAACTATCTGCATATCAGCTGATGTGTGGGGAGTTCAATCATGCACTCTGAAGGGTTCAGGTGCACCAGCAGGATCGCCATGGGGTACTAGCTCATGTACCCAAACCAAGTAGGAATGAACACCACTGAGGCATCCTGAGTTCAGTCCTACTTCTTTAGCTGGAATATCCAGCTATGTCTCTGCATGCCCCGCACCTGACATCACATATGATGTGGACCTTGTTTGGGGGAAGTGTCTGCACAAACCAAATGGAATGGTCCTGTATGCCAAATTTAGCCCATGGGTCAAAGCTTCCCCACTCCTGGTTTATAGTATCTCTAAAACAGATGTTGTTCCTCCCCCGCTGCCCGAAGAAAACATATCTATATTCATATAGCAAATATTTAACAAAACAGCATTCATATTTAAGTGAGCCTCATCAGCCCACCTCTTTGAATTTACTCATCGGTTGTCTATATTCAGAGAAGGTACGCCTCGGATCACAAGATGCTAGAAGCAAACTAGAGGGACTACTTTTTGCTATCTTTTGATTACTATGATTCATTGATTGATTGACTGACTGACTGGTAGCGTGCCATTCACTTCATTAAAAAGCTTCTCAAAGTGACTCTCAGTGTAATTCTAAAACTGTTGTAAAATTATTTTAAATCTTCATAGAAAGACGCAGCAGGCATAAGGCCAAATGCATAAAAGATACAGCACATAAAATGTTCAGGCCTAACACAGCAATGGAGTCAAATAAGAAGCTTCACTCGGAAGGGGGTTTCACTATGCCCTGGTATTCAGAGTTGATGCCTGCAGCCTGCAGGTTGCTCATTGTTAGACACAGAACGCTGGATGAGATGGATCTCTGGGCTGCACTCGGGAATTGATCCATAAGGTAATTTGATGTCCTTAATTATTCTCTCTGTGTTCCAAGGAGGGCACCCTAGCTACATCCTTCCAGTCAAATGGTATTCAAATGCAAATATTTGCTTCTGTGTTGAGTTTGAATTCCCACCAAGATCAGAGTGTGCTGCCTTAGGAGCATGTTTCTTCTTTGTAGTTCCATTTCTGATTGGCCTTCTGCAGTTCTGGGAATTTCCCTGTTCTGGAAGTTTATTTGATTCAATTGGGACATTATTTGGACTGTTCTGAAAATGCAAAAAAGAAAGAAAGAAAGAAAAGAAAATCAGGACAGTTTTCAGCCACAATGAATTTATAAAAATAAAAAGGTATTTTAGTCAAAACTTCCTTTTACTAAGAATTACATCTTTGCAGTTGTCCTTCCTTAAATAGAAAACTACTGATCATTCTGCTTCACTCGTCCTTTCCTCAATGATTCATAGGCAGCATCATTCTCCCTATTTTCACAGTTTCCTTTGATGGCTAGAATCAGGCCTGCAAAAGAATAATTTACACTTCTTTTCCAGAAGATCTATAGCTCATCTAAGATTTGAGAGTGAAGAATCACATTAGAATGGCTTTATCCATCCATTTTAGGTCAAACCCCCTCATCTCTCTCTGTTAGTTAAAGAAAATATTACAGCATCACTTGCCTTGCCAAATACAAATGATGGGAAATAAGTGGTTATGGCTTGCATATGCGAAACAGAGCTCACTGGGAACAATGGTGTGAAAATTAAATATATTAGGGGATAGCTGACATCGTATACTGGGCCTACATGAGTTTTGCAGGGCCGGATTGGCTGTGCTAGAATGAGGCATTCCATTGCAGGTGATGCTACTGCTTTGGAATTAGGAACCTGTGTTGTAGTGCAGGACACCAGGCAGCACACAGAATGGTAGCAGATGTACTATTCATAAAAAGAGGTGGAATGAAAGGAAGGTGATTGTAGAGGGAGGCATCATCTTTATGCAGCTGATAGGTGCTTTGGCTGCATGTCCAGGAAATTGCAATCACTCCCTTGATAAGGTATCTCATCCTAGTAGCAAGTGTCCTAGAAGAGCAAGGCTGAAATAGTGATAGGAATGAGCCAGGAAAAAGAAGATGACAATTAGTAGGTGGGGCTTTGGGGAGGATGGACAGGGATGGGCAAATCAGCCTATTTCCTTCTCATGTATTCGCCCATAAATCCATCCTGTCTTATTTCTGCAATAATCTGTGATTATTATTATTATTAGAAAAAATGCAAAAAACAATGTGCAACTATGTATTTAAATACATGCTTTAAAAGTATTGTGGAATACTAAAAAAAATGGTAATCAGTGGAGATTCATTTGGTGAGTATACATCATTTAGCACAGTCATTGTAATGCTTTGCAGGCACAGCATTGCTGAGAAAAGTGTCATTTGACTTCAGTTTTCTTCCTACTGACAGCTGCCACTGCCCAATAAACCAATGATCTCCTGCTTGCAGGGCTTGAAGGAACTTTGCTGCATGATATACTGAAATGTACACCAAGCACCTCAAGCTAGAAGTTCTCTTGGTGGCAGAATAATCCTGGCCATATGCTTCCACCTTTGATGACCATATTAGAGAGGAGATTTCAGGCTGGAAGAGGGGGAACTATTTTTCATTGGCCTTTTCTCTCCTTTTCAGATGGGAGCCAAATTGAACATTCCTCCCTCCATAGAAAAAGTAGTTTGGCTTCCCAGTTGATCATCGGGGCAGTGCTTTGCGTTGCCTGCAATCACCTGATGGTTGCTGCTGCAAGGCTGTCTTCAAGCACTGGCCATCAGCTGATCATCAGTATTGGTAGAGAGCCTTGTGCTATGCTTTAAAGCCCTGAGAATTAGCTGATTGCCATAGTTTCAAAGCACCTTGCAAGCCCCCTTTTTGGCCTAGCTGTGACCTTATCTGTATAGGACAGGTGGGTGTGACTTGGCCCAAATGTCCTGGAGGATCTCATTGGACCCATCTAATTAGTCTGAAGGTTGTATGATCCAGTGTAGCTTGTAACCACATCAGGGTTACAAAGGAGTTTAGAGTTCATCTCTTGGAATAATTAGTTGCTTTTGGAGTAGGAGAATAGGCTGTCTGATGCTGAGCTCCAAGTTCATTTACATGGCATTATGTAAATGGAGTATGGGGTGTAGTTCGGATATTGTTGAGTGTGCTGATATGTAACCAGAAAACTGGCTTCAGTCAGTGGTCCTAATACAACAGGATTTCTGGATGTTTCCAATCAATACAACTGTACATGTTTAGATGGAAACTTCTGATACAGTAATTGGGCAATCCAGTTCAGTTGTGTCAAGTAACCAGGCTGTTTCTGTCCAAGCAGTTAACTCTCAGCTCTCAGTGCAATTTTATTTATGTTGCCACTGGAAGATTTGAAATGCTACCATGAAAACCACAACAGATATATCAAAATGCCAAGTACATGTTTTAAAATAATTTCCATATTTAGATACCAAGTAAGGCAATAAAATAAAATTTATGGGCTGTGCTTGGCTTTAATCTTCAGCAAATAGAGATGTATATGTACATTATTTGCTTTCAGGCTCAGTAGAGAAATATAGATTGCAGTGTTATGTGGTTATCTCTAAACTATCCATGATGGATATGTGATACACAATAGAAGTTTTATAATTATAGAGGGAAGCTTAGTAGGCAAAGCAGAACAAGTCACAGGGAGTTCTTGCATAGGTTAGGTGTGACAGAGAACATCACATTTGCTTCTGTTGCATCTCTCTCCATTCACATCACTAGAGATTGGAGACTAATTTTCACAATTGGCCACATGGATTGGAACAAAAGGAGCTGTATTATACCATGTCAGACCAATGATCCATCTAGCTTAATATTATCTGACAGATTGGCCTTGACTGGCCAGGAGTTCTGGCAGGATACATTTCCATGGGGACCTGGATAGGTGTGGAATTGGACCTGGAAACAGGTGCTCTACCATGGAGGTATGAATCATGCTGGCTCTTCTACATATCATTGCATCACACTGGTGTTCCTGCTCCATCCCTCTTACCTTGGGCAAGACTAGAGTTGGTCTCTCTTGGGGGTGGCTCACCTGGGCTGAAGTGCCAAATCAGGAGGGGGTGACTGACTGGTACCTAAGACTTCTTCACTCTCTCCTTTTCCTCTTTCCTTTGAGTACTTTCACACACACACTGCTCTTATCTCTTACGGTATTTGAGCCATGAAGAAGGAAAATGCCTGCAGAAATTGAGTGCAGAATGGAAAGGCAATTCTGCATGACCACAAAACTTTTGTAAGAAAAAGAAAATATGACCCACCTTCTGCTATGTACAAAAATCACCCAGCTATGTGAGCAACATACATGTCTGTCTCCTGCCCCTCTTTTTCTTCCCTTAGAGCAGTTTACCTACAGGGTTTACTTTGTCCATGGTTGAGTTTTGGAGGTCATTTTCAGTGCTGAAAAATGTGAAGTAGCAATAAAGAGAAGTTTGCTTCTTAGGGTATCTTAAGTATATGTCTCTCACCTCTCAATAGCCATCACTTCCTTAGGATTTCCAGCACTGTTTTGTCAGAATTCAACCACTGCTTATAAAAGGGAGGAAAAACCCATAGCTGGAATGGATTAAACCAATTGCAACACACATTCAAAATAATTCTCTATGTAACCTTTCACCCAAGACAAAGAACATGATCTACCCAAAATGGACTCTGAGAATATAATGATGATAGATGTTCAAAAAACATGTCAACTTTCTCAAGCAGTCTGCATGATTGTGTCTCTTTAATGATAGCGGCACCGTTAAATGGTAATAATGAAAACACATCACAATACTCTTGCAAAGTTAGGAGTGCCAAAGTGCATGAAAACCAATCAATTTAGACCTGGCAATAGTGATAAATCTTTCTTACTCTGATCTGAACAGAAAAGATAAAGCATTAGTCAATGAAAATAATACATAGGAACATAGAACTGCAGAGTTGGAAGGGACCCGAAGGACCATCTAGTTCAACCCCCGGCAACACAGGAATCACAACAAAAGAACACCTGACAGAAGGGGAATAAACCACCTTCCAAGGTAGTCTGTTCCACTACTGAATAGCTCTTACCATCAGAAAAGTCTCCCTAAAGCTTAGTCAGAATCTCTTGTAATTTGAAGCCATTGGCTTGGGTCCTACCCTCTGGAGCAGGAGAAAACAAGCTGGCTCCATCTTCTATATGACAGCCCTTCAAAGCTGCCTTATCCCTCTCCCTCTTGATAACCAGCAGTGGGAAGCTAGGTAAGCAACACAGCCCCACAAGTTGCCACTGTTCAATTGGAAATAAGTTCATTTGGAAACAAGCAAGATTTACTATGCAATTGTTATTTGTATTTGTATTTCACTCTGTCTGTGTTTTTATGCTATATGGTGATCTCCAGCTAAGTCATATTCATGGCAGACCCACTAAAATCTGAATATGACTAGCACTGGTTATCAATCATGGTAGTTTATGTTATTGACAGAAATGTTAATGTGAACCATGAGTTTGTTTGTTTGTTTTTAAAAAGATTTTAATGTCCTGTGTAAGCTTGGCATATCTTGTGATGAAGGGTGACACCTAAAGCCACTAAACGAAGAAAGAACATAAAAAAAAAGATTGCAGTTCCCAAATGAATGGGGTTGGAACTTTGTTCTCATTGAGTTTTGTAACTCTGGGGGCCAAAGTGCTGCTTCGCATAGGATTACTGTCTACATGACTATCATATAAGATCTGTGCATAGGGAAATGTGAGCATTATGACTTATGAAGAATGCACACATGTTTTGCTTTCAAATACATGTTCCCTGTTTCTTTTATAAATATTATACTGTTGTTCCTATTATTGACCGAACACTGATAATCCCACTGAAAAACAAAATAAATTAATAAATCAAGAACAGCTAGGGTTGGCTTACAAACTGCAAATGACTTTTGCTTCTCCTTCCTCTGAGTTCTGTGTCCTCCTCACACAGGACTTATTGGTCTGATAGCTGCTGTAGGAAAAGGAACAATCTTTCAGGGCACTTCAAACCCTGCGTCAAATAGCTATTCAAAATATGGCTTTGAACTCAAAATGCGTGTGAGTCAAGCATCCCTAGACTGCATACACTAAGCATTCTGAATATACCCATTACTTCTTGAAATAGCAGAGTGTTAAGTTCAAAGCAATAGTAGCGTAAAATTATTAAGTATGTTTCACCTGACAAATGTTTACTGTTAGTCATCACACAGGCACTTCTGGAACAGAATACTTACAGACTATCTTCTTAGCTGATGAAGCCAAAAATTATTTATTTTTGAATTATGTAAGCCCAATTAATTTCCTAAGCTGGAATTTAAGCAGGGCACCCCACTTTTGTCCTCTGTCGTGCCAGAATCCTCCTGGAATAATTGGTCAGAGTTCTTTCATTATCTTTTCCTCAAATGAACCAATGAAAGACAGGACCCTCCTTCTTCCTTTCTGATTTGTGTTTATAAGACTGCCAATTAAAGGTGTTCATTTCCCCTTGTTTCTGGCTCATTTTTCTTATGCAATCATTTTTCAAATAGGTCCTCATTTGCCTTCAGGTTCACTTCAGTGCCACAATTTTCCACCTTTGAGGCATTTTCAGACGAAAAAGCTTCATTTGTCAGATGTTATTACTTAATTAAATGTCTCTAAGCACAACCCCTGAACTCTGAAAAAAGGTGGGTGGGGTGGTGAAGCTGCAGAGTGGGCATCTGTTTGCATTTAGGAGTTGTGATAAACTGAGCAGAGCCCATGAAGAGAGACAAAGTGCCATCTAGTGAAAGCAAGAGCGCAACTGAAGAAAAAAAAAGGAAATCCTCAGAAATGTGTCAATATGGACAGAACTGGTTCTGCATAATGCTCTCAATATCCGAGAAGGCATGCGTGCCTTAGGGGTTGGGAAGAGATCGTTCACATAGGCAAATCTACATAATGCACACTTTTTGAAATGATGCATGATCTGAAACACAGCAACCTTTTGAAATCTGCACTTCTGCAAACTTGGCAAAGCAGTTCTCCAGCCAAGTAACATGTACAAACAATGCATATACAGTCATACCTTGGGTTAAAGTTGCTTCAGGTTGAGCATTTTCGGGTTGCGCTCCGTGGTGACTGGGAAGTAACAGAACACGTTACTTCCAGGTTTCGCTGCTCCTGCATGCGCAGATGCTCAAAATGACGTCACGTGCATGTGCAGAAGCAGTGAATCGCGACCCGCGCATGCACAGACGCGGGTTGCGTTCGCTTCACGATGCAAATGGGGCACCAGAACGGATCCCATTTGTATCCAGAGGTACCACTGTACTGAAGTAGATGTGACGGAAAAAGCATGGCTTAGTAAAAATTAGGCAACATTGCTTTGCAAAAAAAATGTGAATGTTAGGGGAAAATGCATGCAAAGGTGTGTTTATTAGGAGAAATTTGTACTAAAATGCTCCTGAATATTCATAAGAACTCACAAACAAATGTGGGAATATGGAAAACTAAACTTATGAGAGAGAAAATGAGAAAAACCAAACTGATAGATTTGCCCATCCAGTGCAATAATTTCTCTAATTTCTGTCAATATATTATTTAATATTTACAATAAGACAATACAAGAGTTAAATACTATTTGTTTCAATGAAAAGTGCTAGGAACAACTGAAATGCACTGAGTATTTGTGGGATAGTTTTCTTTTTGTTTCCTCTTCCATCATTAAATTCTTACTGTACATTTGCTGCATTCTCTGTTTAGTTATCCTTAGATTTGCCCAGCCAAGCACAAAGGTTTTCTTGTTCCTGTTGCCCATTATCTGTCTCTTATCTAGATTACACAGTTATGGGCTGGGCCTTTTTTGGCCTTTTTAGAATAGTGGGACTAGTTCACTCAAGGTATTTAAAAAATAAATTAAATATATAATGGTTGTTAGGCTGAAGACTCAGTTGGTACATTTTAATGGATCCTGCAAACGTGACAACTCTGTATTCCTGTAGGAAACCTCACACATGGAAAAGTACATAAGCACCACATACTTAGAGCTGAGTAGGTGTATGCTACAGTGGTGCCTTGCAAGACGAAATTAATCCGTTCCGCGAGTCTCTTCGTCTTGTGGTTTTTTTCGTCTTGCGAAGCACAGCTATTAGCGGCTTAGCGGCTATTAGCGACTTAGTGGCTTAGCGGCTATTAACGGCTTAGCGGCTTAGCAGCTTAGAGGCTATTAACGGCTTAGCGGCTTTAAGAAAAAGCAAACAAACTCGCAAGAACTCGAAAGACGTTTCGTCTTGCGAAGCAAGCCCATAGGGAAATTCGTCTTGCGGAATGACTCAAAAAACGGAAAACCCTTTCGTCTAGCGAGTTTTTCGTCTTGTGAGGCATTCGTCTTGCAGGGCACCACTGTACTCAGATCCTCAAGTTAAACAACTCACAATCATGAACTAGGCTTTTAACATTCAATGAGTTTACAATGAATCATTCTTCTTTTGCCTCTGTTATACTTAGGGGTGCTTGACTTAGACAAGCCCACAAGGGCGCAGATTCAGAAATCCATAAGTAAGTACAGCCATATTTGATCTTGACCCTCCTGCGTGTGACCACCTCTACTTAACAGGAAAGCGGAGACAAGAACAGAAAAAATATTCTACTATTTACCTTCATTTGATTGTATTCCCCAATACACATTTAAGAGAAGTGTTTTCATGCACCATATTTTCTTTTATGTACAATGCTGAAGGCAGATTCCTCCTTAGCCCATATTTCTTTGTATCCCAACAGATGAAAAAGCAGCTCATGGAGGCAGATTCTGAACGGAAAAAAATATTCAACTGCAAAGGTTATTCTGTTCCTTTCCATTTGTCCTGCTTGGATTTGTAGCCTTTCCATTATGTTTTTTGTTTTGTTTTGTTTTGTTGTTTTAAAAAAACAGGGCAAAACCAAACAAATTTGGGACTGAAAACAAGGAATAAGCACCAATGAAAGGATTTGCTTCAGACCCCAATGGGGCACTTCAGAAAGCAACCCAATTGGGCTCAAGTCCAATCTGAGGGATGCCTAAATTACCCCATGTTGAATTTGCATCATTGCCCCTGATCCCATTCACTATTTGGACATATTTTTTAAATGCTATAATCTCACCCCCACTTTGAAAGGATTGGATTCTGCCCCTGGAAGAATAGATAACACCCACTAAATAAGCCCAGGGACTTTTGTGTTGGACACATCTAAATTGTTATTAACCCCCCCCCCAAAGGGGGGGCAATTTATAACTCTTTTTTAAAAAAAATGCCGTAATTGGATGGATGTTTTAGAGAAGCTTAAGCATTCTGAAAGCATGCACAATTATACTGTAAAGCCAGGAATAGGGAAATTTGACCTGTCCATCCATCTGTAGACTAAAGTAGCTCAAAAAATAAGGTCTGGATAGGTGATTCAATATAGAAAGGCAATGAAATTTTCTTCCCTGTAATAGCACAAGGAGGAGCATGTTTCTTAGTGTCGGGGGGGGGGGGCGATAATCACCCTTGTGTCCTGTTTGTAGGCTTCCCACAGGTATCTGGTTGGCCTTTGTGGGAAATAGGATTCGGGACTAGACAGACCTTAGAAATGATCCAGCAAGGATATTCTTATATTCTTTATTTCTCAAAGAGATTTTTTCACAACATTTCCCACAAACTCATTCCCTAGCTTCTGTATATCACCCATTGCTTGAAAGCAAGATTGTGTCAATGGATGCTTCACAGCACTATCCTAACCATGTCTACTCAGAAGTAGGGCTGTATAAGGGCACCATTGTCCATTCCACATTGTATTCCTCACACACAGCACTGTTTCCATTCTGCTGCAGTTTGTTTTCCACCTAAGATGATGACATTCATCTCACTCTCCTCTGGGGTGAAATTACCTAATTTACGTAATTAATTGCATAAATTGCATTGTTCGTATGTTATTCTACCCATTTCAGTTCAATACAAAGGGAACACAATGCAAAGTGGTTTGGAGTGGGGGGAGTAATCAATTAAGTATCATTTGCGGACTGAAAACAACAACAACAGTGAATGCTCATCATATTCAATTAATTAATTTCTAATCTGGACATGGAACAAGTAAGTGAACACTGGAAATTTCCACAGCCATTTTCATTTTTTGTTGGTATCCTCCAACATCTCTACTCAGAAGTAAGTTCTGTTTCATTCAAATGGAACTTGCTCCCAAGAAAGTGAGCTAAGCGTTGCAGTCCAAGTCTTGTTCATCTGTCATTTTCTTGATCAAAACCAGGCCGGATTATTTTCTTCCTACGTATTACAATCATGATTTTTAAAATTCCTTGGGTGTGCTTGTGTACTAATACAGAAAGGGAACATTTCTTCACCTTGGATGAATGTTTTTCCTCTGGAGGCTGGTTATGCCTTCGGTTTGGAGGTACCAATAACACCGGAGGAGGCATTGTAAGCAAATAGCCATTAGAAGAAAATTAGAAAGGCTTTAGCAGGGCTCTGTGAGCTGGAACATATAATGGGAAAATTCATTACAGACTGACCAACTCAGAGAGCAGTATAGTGCTCAAAAGAGAGAAATAATTCATCCTGATTGTTATTTGCAAATGGTATATGGGCTGCAGGCCAACTCAGTTTGTTTCTTATTTGTTCTTTCTACCTAAAACAGAGAGCCAGGGGAAAAGAAACAAACACACAGAATAAATATAACTGTAAGTGAAGCATGACTGGACTTTTAAATCCTCCTGCTTTAGTGTTTATTTCTGAATGATATTCTAATCATTATGGTCATTAAGGAATGTTTGTGATTTGTAGTATAGATGCCTACTGAATAAAATGGTGAATGCACAAACACACACAGGGAGACATACTGCTTCCAGTCACTCCAGAGAGAACCATCTACTGATCCAGATTACGTAAGATTATTCAATCAGCTCTGCTGTATCTACTCAACATCAGCAGTGCATTATTATTATTATTATTATTATTATTATTATTATTATTATTAGGGGGTGCTAAGGTGGCAGCAAGGTCAGGGGAGCTCTGGGTTGATTGGAGTGGCTCTTTTGCTGCAACTGACTATGCATTACAGTGGTACCTCAGGTTACATACGCTTCAGGTTACACACTCCGCAGGTTACACACTCCACTAACCCAGAAATAGTGTTTCAGGTTAAGAACTTTGCTTCAGGATAAGAACAGAAATCGGGCTCCAGTGGCGCGGCGGCAGCAGGAGGCCTCATTAGCTAAATTGGTGCTTCAGGTTAAGAACAGTTTCAGGTTAAGAATGGACCTCCAGAACGAATTAAGTACTTAACCCGAGGTACCACTGTATATGGTAACTCCACACCATTATTGTTGACATGCACAAGCAATCTCTTGCACATGCAGATGGTGCTGTGGTCTAAACCCCTAAGTCTCTTAGGCTTATCAATCGGAAGGTCAGCGGTTTGAATCCGTGTAATGGGGTGAGCTCCCGTTGCTCTGCCCCAGCTTCTGCCAACCCAGCAGTTCGAAGGCACACCAGTGGAAGTAGATAAATAGGTACCGCTGCGACGAGAAGGTAAATGGTGTTTCCATGCACTCTGGGCCTCATCACGGTCCTCCGTGCGCCAGTAGCAGTTTTGTCATGCTGGCCACATGACCCGGAAAGCTGTCTGTAGACAAATGCCGGCTCTCTCAGCCTGAAGTGAGATGTCCCCACACCCCATAGTCACCTTTGACTGGACTTAACCAGGGGTAAGTCTGTCTTATGCTAAGTGAGACTGTTGGTCCATCTCATTTGGAATTGGCTATACTGACTGACAGCAGCATTCCAGGGTTTCAGGCAGGAGTATTTCCCAGCTCTACCTAGAGATTCCAGAGGCTGAATCTGGGACCTTCTGCATGGAAGGCAGATGTGCAGCTTTTAAGCCATGCCCTTCTCCTTCCTCAAGGCAGATGTTAAACCAAAACAGTACTACATTTTCACTTTCTGAAACTAGGTTAATTCCCCCCCCCCCGACAATGGATTAAAGGTGCTCCAAAGGGTTGTATTAGGATTGTAATGTAATTAATGCAAATAAACTTGATTCTATAGCAGAAGTGGTGAACGTCTGGCCCACAGTCTAATAAGGGTCCCAGTTTTGCCCAGGATACCTTTTCTCCCAAACCATGCCCACCCACCTCACACCTGATGTGTGGCATCAGGTATGTAGTTAGCAGAGACATAACTGTCACTGTACAATGGAAGCTGTGTGAGAAGCATATGCCATTGGAATCTGGGGGTCTAGTGCCGGTTCTAAACAGATCCAAAGAGAAAGGAGAGTGGAGACTTAGTCATCCCAACCATGGCACAATGTTTGCATCTCAAGATTGCAACGCATGTGTCAATTATCATTCAGGTCACGAATCATTAAGCCGGTAAGCAAAGGCAACATGGTATTTTAATATGCTGTCACAAAGCATGAAAGAGCACTCATGTGTTAATTAGACACCAAATTAAATTAAACATGAAAACTACATCTTAATAGCACCACGGGCTTCACAGAAATCTGACAGACAGCAGAGAAATTCTGTCTGACTTGTACCTATCCTTGGGAGTCAGCTGCATCCGTTCCTTGAGATGTCTGAATTGGCCACAGTAATGCATGCCTAAATTACATCCCATTTGGATTGTTGCAACATGCTGTACACAGAGCTGCCTTTGAAAAGGGCCCAGAGACTTCAAGTGGCTCAAAAAGTTGCAGCCATATTGTTGACTGGGGCTGGTTATAGGGAGCAAATGACTGTTGCTAGAACAGCTCCACCAGCCACTGGTCTGTTTCTGGACACAATTCAAAGTGCTGGATATCACCTATAAAGCCCTACACAACTTAGGCCCAAGCTATCTGAAATATTATATTCCCTCATATGAATCTGAGAGCCATTGTGGTGTAGTGGTTAAGAGTGGTGGACTCATAATCTGGTGAACCGGGTTCGCGTCTCCGCTCCTCCACATGCAGCGGCTGGGTGACCTTGGGCTAGTCACACTTCTTTGAAGTCTCTCAGCCCCACTCACCTCACAGGGTGTTTGTTGTGGGGGAGGAAGGGAAAGGAGATTGTTAGCCCCTGTGAGACTCCTTTGGGTAGTGATAAAGCTGGATATCAAATCCAAACTACTACTACTACTACTACTACTACTACTACTCTTCTTCTTCTTCTTCTTCTTCTTCTTCTTCTTCTTCTTCTTCTTCTTCTTCTTCTTCTTCTTCTTCGTCTTCTTCCTTGGTTTTGAGGTGGTTTTTTTTTTTGCGGGGGGAGGCCCTTTTCATGCAACCCTCACAGGCATGCTTGGTGGCATCTTGGGAGGGGGCGTTCTCACTAGCTGCTCCCAGACTTTGAAACTCCACCCCTAGAGAAGCTAGACAGGCTCCCTACATGCTGTACTTTTGTTGGCAGGTGAAGACTTTCTTGTTTCAACAGGCTTCGGGGAATTGTCAGTTTTTAATGAATGGGCTGGTGCCATGCACTTTTTATTGCCATTATTGGTATGTTTAAAATAGATTTTATATACGTATATAGAGGCAACTTTCCAGTTGCATGGTTCAGCACACGTGTCGTTTCCGGGACTGGAAGGGGGTGGAATGGGGCAGGGTGGGCCTATGTGCATCCTGCTGACGCACTTGGTGCCCCAGAATGCAACCCCCATGTAAATGGGGAGTTGCCTGTTTCAATTTTATCAGTGTTTAATTGAATTTTAATGATAGATTTTTCTGTTTTTCACAGTTTTTGTTTTTATCTGTAACCCCCATCATGGAAAACAGTGGGGTATATAATAATAATAATAATAATAATAATAATAATAATAATAATAATAATAATATCCACCTTGCCAGTATGCAGGTTAATTTTTCGTGCTTGTACATCCTTGAACAGAATATTTTGATAGAAGCTGAATGGTTTTCAGGAAAGGCTGATTAAGTGGAGCCTTGGTGCAGATGCTCAGCTACCCAAAAGTGCACCTACTGTTTTCAGTCAGTGGGGTCAGTAGATTCACTCTTGCCCACTTTGTAAAATGGCATGGGACTAATAACTGGCCACTGCTTGGCTCTGAGCTGACTGGAATATTGAGCTGCCCCCTTCTGCACATTCTTATTAACTTCTCAATTGCACTTACTTCTGAGCCTGTTTTACAGTACATTCAAGAACCTGTCTTACTATGATTTTCTCTCTCTTCCCCACTCAAACAGTGTTGAGCATTTGTTTATTCCCCAGGGGATGAGGCATGTCTGCTGTTAGAGGCAGTACCCGGTTTTCTGTGTAGGCTTGACATCCTGGGCTCCTTTGGCAGGAAGGGTGACATACAAAATTAGATAGAGGTTTTTGTTGCTTTTAAAACAGGAATTTTGTGCGGTCCAAGCCACACCTGGAGCTGGGAAATGCTTTTGAGTAAACATACACATGCTAAGGCTGCAATTCTAAGCCCACTGACCTGAGAGTGGTAGCGCCGTATTGGAGTAAGCCCTATTAAATCAAAGGAGTAGGCCTTAATTAGGCAACACAGTGTTTAACAGTAGAAAAATATGTACAGGGGCTTACAAAGGAGTAAGCTTCACTGACTTTAAGGGGACTTACATCAAGGAAGTAAGTTTCACTGGGATGGGTTTCATAACTTGGATGCACATAACATTCATTAGTTGACTGCTTGTGTTTACATTCAGTTAATCTGGTCTTCATAACAAGCAAGTATGCAGACAATTTCTGCACCTGTTTCTGGTTCCATTGAAAGTCTCTGAGATCTCTGTTCAGAAGTAAATTTCATTGTGTTCAGCAGAGTTTAATTCCAGGTGAGTGTGCATAGACTGCAATCTCAAGCTTTCACAACAATGAACAAATATACTCAATTACTTTAATTAAAGTGTAGCACAGCCAAGGACAGAATAATGGGGTAAAACTTTTAGCTATGTTGATGTAATTAAACATTGTTCAGGATAGTCCAGGAAAAGTATAATGAAACTGAACATATTCTGGCTACAATGCATATATCAGTGAAGTCCTTTTCTGACATAGCCTTCTAATTTCAATGATGGAGGTTTCCGTGAAGTTTCTGCAAGACAGCCAATGTGTATGACCAAGTCTGTCTAGTGTATGATCAAGTTTATCTAGAGTTAGATAAACACTAATAAAACTGGAGATAAAGATTTGGTCTCAAATGCCTGGCCTGATAATCAGAATATCAAAGCACATCATTGTTCCAGAACCTCAGTTAGCTTAATTGTCTTCATTTCCAGATGAAACAAAACACGCAAAAAATTACATCTTCATGCTTGCAATAGCAAGGAGGAAGTTGGGGGGGGGGGGTAGAACTCAGCTGCACATGAAATCAGCCAAAAAAAATTAACGCGATACAGTTGTTTGATCAGAAGATCAGAGAGAAACAATTTCATGTATACATGGTTCTCATCCATTGCTCCTATGAATGATAGCTGAATACCTGGAGTACTGTGCTCAGTTCTGGGCACAGAAGGATATCAACAAGATGGAACATGTGCAGAGGAGGGTGACCCAGAGGCTCAAGGGTCTGGAAACCAAGCCTTATGAGGATTATAGGGTGGGTATTGTTTTGTTTTAGTCTTGTTATTGTTTTTATTATGTATTTTCTGTTTTTTGTTTTATTTTATATTTATCTTTGGATGAATGGCAGTATATAGATTTTATAAATAAATACGATAAAATAAAATAAACAGTTGAGGGAGTTGGGTATGTTTAGCCTGGATAAGATAAGACTGAGAAGGAGATATGATATCCATCTCCAAATATATATAAGGCTGTCACATGGAAGATGTAGCAAGTTTGTTTTCTCCTGCTTTGGATGGCTTCAAGTTACAAGAAAGGAGATTCTGACTAAACATCAGAAAGAACTTCTGATGATAATAGCTGTTTGACAGTGGAACGGACTCCCTTAGAAGGTGGTCCAAGGGAGTTTATAAGCAGAGGTTAAATTGTCATCTGTCATGGATGCTTTAGTTAAGTTTCCTGTATTGCAAGGGTTGGATTAGATGACTCCTGTGGTTCCTTTCACCTCTACAAGTATTCAATTCTATCAGACTTAAGCCATTGATTTCACAACCTTCCCTGTGGGCTGGATAGGGGAAAAACAGCAACATATGTCTACTTATATTAGAAATATTTGCTAATGATCAGAAATAATGGTGAATATTTTAAGTAATGCCTCTCCCTTTGGTGGTTATATGTTGTCATTGTTCATTATTATTTCATTTTATGAATGTATGTTTATCATACACATGAAATTTTATGAACATATTGGAGGAAGAGCATCCCAAATCTGGTGTGAAACCCATGGCCAGATCAAAAATGTACCTTTTGTGTGCACAAGGATTTTTACAACAGCACCAGTATAGTGGGTTTTCTTTGTTTTATTCCTTGCATTGTGCAGGAGTTCTAAAATTCCCCTGAGCTTTTGAGTGCAGCTTGTTGAGTCGCTCCAGTTTCTCACTTCTGTGGTTCCTTACAAAAAGCCATAGCTACCTTAATAACTAGCCTTTCATCGAAACTTCTTGCAGAGTGAAAAAAAGAACATTTTCTGCTTAGGACAAGATGTGAGGGCCTTAATTTTCATAGCACTAACAAGCTAGCACACTTAACAGTATCACAGTAAAGATATTACTTTGTATAACTGAATAAACTCAGTTTTGTTATGTTATCTATTTTCAGATCCATTAGAAGTTACATTGTTGTAAGCTATATGTAGTTGTCATATTGGGAGGAAGTCTTATTCTCCTCTAATTAAATTTTCCTGGCAATGGATGAAGACAGAAAAGGGAGATAATTAAGCCTGAATATGTCATCCTCTTCTGCTGTTACACCATTATTCAAGCAGAGAGGAAAAATACCCATCATAAGGGTTTTTTTTTTTTCATACTTCACAGGCCCCTTTAGGATGCTATATTCTCAGGTTGCTCCAATATATTAATGATTTGATTTATTCAAGCAGGATTAATAACTCTAGGGATTCATATTTCATTCCGGTTCAATTCCCCAGGCACATCAGCTTTTTGAAACAATCCCCACCAAACGGTTACAGATGAACGATCATCTGAAATCAGTGTCATGCATTTAAAATGGAAGGCATATGTAATACACTGCAGATCCAAGCTCAATCGCTTGGCAACTGGAAGTCCACCTGCCAGCTGAGAGTCTAGTATTCCTAGGAAATGGTTTTAGGAAATAGTCCTCTCTCTCAATCTCCTACCCTGAGGGTACTGAATGTCCAGTGAGTTGAGTTTGGTTCTACAGGCATGATCAGACATGCTGTTGGGACATGAACAGCGTATATTTTATATATTATAAAAATATGAATAAATCCAGAGTTCTCAGTTGAGGACGTATTATCATTATCATTATTAAAATTTATATAAAGTGGTACGTCGGGTTACAAACACCTCAGGTTACAAACACTTCAGGTTACAGACTCCGCTAACCTGGAAGTAGTACCTTGGGTTACCTCAGGATGAAAACAGAAATTGCGCGGCGGCAGCAGCAGGAAGCTCCATAAGCTAAAGTGGTACCTCAGGTTAAGAACGGTTTCAGGTTAAGACCGGCCCACAGAACGAATTAAGTTTGTAACCAGAGGTACCACTGTACTGCTCTTCATCCAAGTATTACAGGGCAGTTTACAGTATTATATTTCTGGAACACATTAGATACATATTTGATTGTCAATGTATTAAAAGCAATAGTAGACATGTTGCATGTCAAGGCCTCGTGACCCACAGTCTCCTAGTGGGTTTTGGTTTATGGGTTCAAATAGGCCACAACTTTCTTGGTTACAGATGTGAGTGGTTTGGTTCAGGCATTGGGTGAAGCAGGACTATATTTCAACTCTCGCCCGTCTGCTGGGAGTTCAACTAAGGGTAAACCACCAGAAGGGGGAGCCCTATGGCTTACATCAAATAGGGGCACCCTGAGGGGTCCCCGTTGGGATAGTAGTATGACCTTAGCCCACATCTGGGCATCGGACAGAATCCACATCCCCGGATCCCTTTAACAGGATACCCTTAATGAGGAGAGGGAGGTGGAGGCTACAACTTCCCCTCCATCCAAACATAGGCTTACCCAATGCCTAACTTCACAAAGTTGTGGCGACTGCTATAAGGTAGGTGAAAACCAAATGGTGGAGCCAATTTGTGAAGTGGAAGAATTCCCAACAACATGGTGACTGATAATTTAATACATTAAAGCAGAAAAAAGATGGCGAGGAAGATGGGAGATCTACCAAAGGCTGCAAAAGGATGGCCTCCTTACCACGCCAGACTTTAAATTCTGATTGGACAGTGAAGCCCACCCCTTAAGCAGGGCCCCACCCAGTGCCAAGGGGTAGCAGCAGCAGGGAGGGTGCCAGTCTCCGACCCTTGGCCAGGTCACCGCAGGCCCGGGGCCAAACCACAAGGCCACCCACCGAATAAGGTAAGTGAACTTGCTGAAAGATACCAGAACGCTAGTGTCCCACAAAATCAGAGCTGGAGAACCTCTGGCCCATGGGCCAATCTTGCCCCCACAAGGTAGTCCAATAACTTCCCTGTGGGGCTGAGTGAGCCCCAAAACAGTTTTCGTTATAGGCATTGCAATGTATCTTGTGGAACCAATGTATGAGGAATACAGGATTCCAGGATTTATCTCAAGAGGATGCTAGTCTAGCTTAATAAGATTTTAACATTAGTTAGATCCATGGATTAAAGTAGTCTAGCACTCATCTTAACACCCCACGACTTGATTGCATTCTAACACTTTCTAAATCTGAGGATTATGAGGAGTCTGGCACCAAAAGCTCATAACAGTATATTCACTTTTTATGCAGGGAAATGCTTTTCAGGATTGCATGATTCTCATAGGGAAAGTATGCACCAGCACAGAGATAGCAAAGCAAGTTATTATTACCAGGGATGGGGCATAAATTTGATTTTTTTAAAATTTTTAACAAGAAGCTAAACAATTTTCCTTTTCTTAAACTAATGCATAAACTGAAACACAGCTATTCTTTTAAATTCTCCAACCAAACAGTATATACAAAGATGCATCTATAAATTGCTTGCACTACAAAAATGTGTATGCTTGCTAAACTGCTAATTTAAAAAAATGTACTTAATAGGAGGAAAAAATGGAACTTTCCTGTGGAATTTAAAAAAAAAAAAACTTATTTGAAGCTTGCTGAAGGAATGAATGTAAATTGAAATTAAGACTGGAAAAATGAGAAACAGAGAGAACCAAAATTGGCATATTTGTCCATCCTTGATTATTACATTGCATGAACGATTTGTTAGGGAATAAAATGCAACATCTTGACCTTCCATCCATCTTATCTGTAGGGTAAAAAAGTTTTGAGGCAGCTCCTTCAACAGCAGTTGGCTTTGTTTCTGTTAACAAGTGATAAGGTTATGGAGTCCTAGCCCTTCCATGCACTGTGAATGCAAGGAGGGGAGCTGAGGACAGTGCCTGATAACCACACCCCAAATGCCTGCATGCCTGTAAGCCCCCCCCCCCCCAATGCATGAACACTGTATGAAAAAGTGGTAAGAATACACATATATTCAACTGTGCTATTCAGCCTCCCCGAACCACATGATCAATCACAACATATAGAAGTAATCATTGACTTCTCTTTACAGAATTGAGAACATGCAGCTTTGCCATTAGTGTCTTCTTGCAAATGAACAAGGGAAAACATTCATTTCTGCACACACAGATTAATAAAGGAAAGCCTATTGAAGATCAGTTTACTGTCAAAGAGAAGGGATATCAAACAGAATTTAAGCAGATGTCCCAGATTATCAGGGTAATGCTGCTATATCCTGAATGGCATAAGCGTGTTTAGGAAATGGTTGATCTCAATCCTTAGCTTAGATTTTTTTGGAGAAATTGAGAGATCCTTACAGCTGTTTTTTTGCACAAGCCCAAACAGAATACAATTTATGCAGAAGCAGAGAAAAACAAGTGGTTGTTCAGGGCTTTCCTACATATCTGCCAGAATGCAGTTTGTAACATGTGCCAGAGATGTGGAGTTACTTTTAAACAAAACTCTTATCCTCTTATTTAAGTTGAGAAGGCACCATTTACCAGTGCTTTCTGTTCTTTCCATTTATTCACATACTTTACCTGATCTAGGTTTCTGATCTGTAGATGTAGATTGATACACTACAGGAAAAAGTAGTGTTATCAGAGGTATGATCTCATCGAGATACTTTTTGTGCAGTTCTTATTTTTCTACAGATGTGCATTGTTCAAATTTGTTGCTACCGATTACTAAGACACTACACAAAAATAATATCGGTTTTCATTTATTATTATTTTTATATTTATCCCACCTTTCAAGGTGGCACACGTTTCTTTCCCTCCCCATTTATCCTCGCAATAACACTGTGAGAGAGATTAGACTAAGATACAATCATTGGCCTAAAGTCACCTAATCAGCTTAATGACATCAAAGGGCTTGACCTGGATGGCAAATGGGGAAGGCCTCCAAGAGATAAAGACAGAATGTAGAGGAGAGAGGCTTATTGGGTAAGTGGAAAAGCCAGTGAGACAGAGAAATGTTGGATCTTGGTTTGAATCCAAGGCTGTGGGAGAAGCAAGACCCTCTTGGGGTGTTGATGCTGTGAAACCCTCCATTGTAGGCTCTGGTTGCATATGTGTAAATAAACCATATATTATAAAGATACCACAGTCTCCTCTGTGCCTCAATCCTAACGGAAACACAAACCCTTTGGAAGCACATGGAAACACCTGGAATCTCGCAAAGCTCGGAGACTGGAATGGTGCGCAACAATACTTATGTATAGGACAGCAAGATGCAAAGGCTGTTTCATTAAAATTCTTTGCAGCTGTGTGACTCCAGAGTTTCAGCAGCTAATCCAGGTTAATAGTGCTTCGTGTTTCGAGAAAGACAGTCAACAGGAAGATGGCATTCAAGAAGCAGTTACCGGAAGAAAGCACAGAGAGAACAGCTTAAATTAACTTTTTGTCATCCACAAACTTGCTCTAATAAACTTTCAACTTGTCAGAATTGCTGCTGAAATATTTTAAGGTCCAACACTTTCACTACAACTAAGATAATATATATTTTGACATTTTAGTGCATTATATGAAGAGCTGCAGGTGTAAAATGCATTGTAGAGAATGTAACTTTTTTTTTTTTTTTTTTTTTTTTTTTTTGGCCTCTGGAAGAAATTCATATAATGGTTGAGTTGTCAGGGAAATGACAGCCAGTAAAGAATAGGAATGCAAACTGATTTAGAGCTGTGGAAACCTGTGAAGGACATCGCTTAGCCCTGAATTTAGCAGCAGAATCCCAAATGGCTGCTGAATTCATAGCTTTCCTTTCCAACAAATGTGAGATAACAGGTAAATGTGGAGCAATTACACACATGTGCACCCGCACACCCTAAGTACTTTACAAGGTTATCACTGGAAGCTATCATTTATAGGAGTCACAAACTAAAAGTATGGCATCAAATCCTAAGAAAGGAGAAAGCAGAAATGTTTAATTGGTTGGTACATCTGATTTCATTACAATGGCAGGTTGTGGAACCCAGTAAAGGGTATTCCCCCAACCTACCTCATTGCTGGGACGCGGGTGGCACTGTGGGTTAAACCACAGAGCCTAGGACTTGCCGATCAGAAGGTTGGCGGTTTGAATCCCCACAACGGGGTGAGCTCCCATTGCTCAGTCCCTGCTCCTGCCAACCTAGCAGTTCAAAAGCACGTCAAAGTGCAAGTAGATAAATAGGTACCGCTCTGGCGGGAAGGTAAACGGCGTTTCCATGCACTGCTCTGCTCGCCAGAAGCGGCTTAGTCATGCTGGCCACATGACCCAGAAGCTCTACGCCGGCTCCCTCGGCCTTTAAAGCGAGATGAGCGCCGCAACCCCAGAGTCGGCCACGACTGGACCTAATGGTCAGGGGTCCCTTGACCTTGACCTTTAACCCTCATTGCCAGCTGCCTTGAGGGGAAAGGGAACAGACTTAGGTGCTGCAGGAGTCTAAGCTCCAAATGTTGGACAGTGAAGGAAGGGATGCACCTGTCACATGCCCCCTTCCTCTTGCATCCCAAGCAAGTGGGCAAAAAATGACTAATCCTCTAATCTGGTGCCCGGAGCCAGAGTGACACTGCCCAGGTGAAAGGGACTAAGTAGATGCCTGAAACTGGCAGTTCATTTTATTTGCTATAGATCCTTGACCATAACTCCAGCCAAGTCTCAATTCTTCATTCAAGAGTGGATGCACGGTTGACTAGTGTGAATAAAACGAGACGCTCCCCTGCCTATTATCATAGGAAAGGCAGACTGAAATACAAGGTGATTGCAATTGCTGGGAACATTGCCTGATTGTGTAGTGGTGATGGCTGTTCTTCCTATGATCTGCCTCTGCTGCCAACTGAAGTTGTCGCCATGTCACTCCTAAGACTGCCTTGCATTTGCCTGTTAACATGTTCAGTATATAAACACATATATTTGAAAATGTATAGGAAGCCCTCGGTCCCAGGGCTTGCTCCAGTCTGTTTCTCCAACTGGTGCTGTGCCAAAGGAACTGGAAGGCAGTTGATCTTGGCATGCTGTTGGAAAGTGAGTTAGAATTCTCAAGAAATGCCGTTTTTGTTAAGATGGGGAATTCTCAAAGTAGGGAACATGCACCATCATGCAGGGGGCTTTGCGTGTTGAGTCCCACAGTGCCACCCCCCAAAAATTCACACATCACACTTCAATTTTTGTTTAAGGTTTTTGGCATAATTTTTGGCCACAACTTTATTTAAATACAAAAAATGTGAGTGGTTGCTTAGGCATTGGTTTGACTATCTGTCCTTGCCCCCAAGGACAGAGCTGGCACTTCCGGACACCACCGGAAGCCAGTGTGGGAAACAAGTATTGGGTGAGAGAATGAAGCTGGGACACAGACCCACACCTCTCACCCTCATGTTCCGGTGGGGCTTGCACGGCCCAAGTCCGGCTCCACGAACAAGGACGAAAGAATGGCAAGCCCCTGGATTCCTTTAACGGAATTCCCATTCCGCATCATTTGGAGGGATAGGCACCTTACCCCTCCAAGAACCAATTTAACCAATGCCTAACCGCCAACCTTACAAGTTGTGACGATTTGCTACGCAGTAGGCAAAAACCAAATGGCACCAGCCAATCAGCCAAATGGCAAAATTCCTACCAGGCCCCCGCTCAAAGGCGGACGACCCCATGACAGGCATAGCAAGGTCAAGTAACCACGGAACCACCCTATAAAAGGGAGGGGGGGCGGGTGATCCGATGCAAAACGGCCAAGAGATCGTCCCATCGTCTGGCTCCTGAATTTATAGTCTCTGACCCCTCCTCCGAATTGGCAACACTCAAAAATCCCCAGCAACCCAATTAACCCTTTACAGGTTTGGGTTCCATCAAATTTGCCTAGTCATGACACAGTGGCCTGTTCCCCCAACCGCAACACGTGCTCTCTGTTAGGGAGAACACGCTTTTTAAAAGTCTGCTGCTTTTCATGATTTTGCGGTCTACAAACACATCAATTGCATTCATGTTTCAAATGCAGCTCTCTCTCTTTTAACCTAATGGAAGCAGTGCTCATACACCATATCGCTATATATAAAGATTCCCTGCATGAAAAGCTAGGGTGGATCTCTCTGAAAACTGGCAGCCTTGATCCATTCTGGAATGGCTCTTAAACCTTCAAATTTCATCCACTTATGTGAAAAGTAAAATGTTATAGTTGTTTTTAAATTCTCCATTACAGCCAATGGTTCTAGAACAGAACTTCAGGTTTAACTCATCATGTTCAGACATGAATGATGAATTTGACTGATCACAAAGCAGATCCTGGACAGATCAATATGCTTCCACATACTGCAAACATAAGGGAAATTTTGTGGTCTCTGCTTACCCTTTAACACTTACCACCACAGGAGGTAATTAAAGATGTACATCACAGGTCAGAAACTAAGAGAGAAAGACTTGCCTGGGCATATCCAACAAGGAGGGATCTGAATCAGCTTTCTTCTTTCTCTTAAGTTCATGTCATTCTGCTCCCTGCAGTGGCGGAGGAAGCCGATTGGGTGCCTGGGGCGGTGTGTGTGCCCTGTGCCCAGGGGCGGGGCCAGCCGGGGCAGGACGCTCCGCGGGACCTCCAAGGAGTCTACCTGCCTCCTCCCACTCAGCTGTCCTACAGGCGGACCATTTGGGGCAGCGTGGAGCCTGTGGACATCCAAGCCACCGTGTCACTCCCAAGAGAGATGTGTGGCTCGGGCACGCTGCAGGCCCGGCGGTTAGTGCCATCCGCCATTTTGTCATCCCCCTCAGTGGTGACACCTGGGGTGGACCACCCCCACCGCCCCCTTCCTCTGCCCCTGGCTCCCTGGTCTATACTTTAGACACCTACATAAAAATAACCCTTAATTCAGACATAGCAAGTGATATGCATGGAACCCATTGTGTTTGTCAAGAAGGGAAGATCTTCAGCTTCTCTCCCTAAATGTCTCCAGCACTGAAGCAAGTGTGCTTCCTCTCTCAAATGAAATAGAAACCCTTTTGCGTCTTCTATGTCAGCTGTACCACTTGCTTGCTAATTCCACTATTTTTAAAACAAAAAATGTAATTTACCAAAGCATGAGTGCTCTGATGGTGTTTCCTGCTTGGCAGGGGGTTGGACTTGATGGCCCTTGTGGTCTATTCCAACTCTATGATTCTATGATGAATTTCTGTCAGCCTAAATGGAGCTGTCCATTGAATGTATTGCTACATAGCACCCCAGATACTCCAGAACAGCTAAAAGTTAGACACTTGTTCAAGCCAGAGAGATTCCCGTTTCATTCCCCTACCTATGAAAATGTAACTGATTACCTGGCAATTTCCTTTAATTTCAGCCCAGTTTGCTGAAATGGTGACTGGGCAGCAATATTTAATCTGCTCTGGGCCAAGATGCATTGCACTGCTATAGAGACTGACAGATATTAACAGATCTCCACCAAACATTCCATGGTAAATGTATGTGGTATACTATAAGCATGTTGTATATTATACAGTAGTAATCTGTTTCATCTGTGTGAAAAAAGACATTTCTGTTTACCTGAGAAGCAGAATGCCAGCTTTTTAAATGCCATAGATAGCTGAGTTCCAAATCCGTACTCACTCAGCCATGAAGCTGATGGCATAATATTGTGCTTTTTTCCTTAGCCCAAAAATCTCTCCGGAGTTGAGAGTGCTAGTAGCATTCGTTTTGTTCCACTTTGCATTTTCTGTGACTGCAAAGATGGTCATCCTGGTTTCTTTTCCTGGGATGAACATTTTGTCCCCTCAAGGGATGGGTATTCAAAATGTATGGACTGTAGCGTTCAGCAGTTTGAGCTGCTGAAGATATAAGACTCTGTGGTTCCCCCAGGAACAAACTAGGGACCAATTTCATAATGGGGTCAACTTTTTCTGTGGTGAAGCTGTGGCCATAATTAATTACAAGGCCTGTATGGCAGTTTTTCTTTCTTGTATAGAGGCCATTTCAGAGCTCTATGCAAATTCCCAAAATCCATTGGGAATAAGCTTTAAACGTGTACCATTTCCTTGGTTGACTTGGTGTACTTAGTGCTGTGTGACATAATATTCAATAAAAATGTCCCAGCAAAAGGCAATAAAAGTGGTTTTAACCTCTGGGACTGCTGCAGAATAAAGTTAATCAAATGTAAGTGCCAATGACACTTATTGCTCTTCACCAGTTTACCTCAGGATCAGATGTAATGAAACAAACAGGGATTTAGTGTGCTACAAAGGCCGCCCTAGTTAATATATTGCTATATGGAAAGGTCTGTGCTATTTTTAACCAAAGGTCAGAGCTGGCACTCCTTTGCTGAGCTCCACAAAGCAACCCAAATATATCTGGCTAACCTCTGCCCGATATATGAAAGATCACTTGAACTGATGTTTGATTACCAGCTCTCTAAAATCCAGTAGCTGAAGACAAAGATACCCTGGAGGATTTCTCCAGTCCTGTTTTCTAGTCTGCTTATGAAGCACCTCATCTCTGGAGCTACACATTTTGCTGACACAAGCAATAATAGTTCTGCATATTTTTGCTTTGATATGTTGTTGGGATGACAGCGTATCTCATCCACTTATAACGTCTGTCATCGGGCTTGTTGTTGATTTTGTAGTGTGTCTCTTTCCTCTTGTAAAAGGTTGGCTTTGCTTCAAAATGCTTGGCAAGGTCGGTTCCATTTGATCATTGAAACCTAATTCGAAATTCACTTAGATTTTTCTTTTCTTTTCTTTTACATATAGTGGGTAGCTTGGAACATTCCTGCTGCCCAGCATTCATGGGTACAACTGCTGGTGTGTGCATGTATTCAGGGGCGCCAACTTATAAAAAATATTGGGGGGGGGCCCATACCGGGGTCCTGCCCCGGGAAGTTTTCTAAGTTCCAATGTCAGCGGCGCCCGGCAGAGCAGCCCTCTCGGCCACGGCAGCCCGGCTCTCCCAGCCCCCGGGGGCCGCCCTCCTCCCTCGCGCACCCGCAGCGTTCCCACCCGGGGAGGCGGCGCTCCCAGGAGAGGCGGCGGCGGCAGCAGCAGCCGCGTGCGGCCCGGGCTCCCCTCGCCGGCCGCGGGAGCCAAGGCGCGCGACGAGGGCAGCCGAGGAAAGGAGCGCGCGGCCCCGTCCCGCCCTCGCCACTCACCCTTCTGCAGCGGCCCCGCCGCCGCGGCGGCAACTCCTGCAGCGCCTTTTCCGCAAGGCCCGGGTGACGTCACCGGCGGAGGACGTTTCCGCTGCGCGCGCCCAATAATTTTCTTAAATTATTGGGGGGGCTCCGCCCCCCCCAATAAAATTTTTGAGGGGGCTCGGGCCCCCTCAGGCCCCATGGAGTCGGCGCCTAGGCATGTATTAAAAAAGATGTGATTCAATTCAGCAATTCAACAAAGCGAAAATTTTGTAGCTAGGGCTGAAGATACATATAGAAGCCCAGCCACCAGGCCTTCCCCTCAGCAGTAATTGACCCAAATAGTGTCACATGAGGGGTGAGTCTCTGTGATGGAAATTTGGG
The DNA here is from genome assembly GCF_964188315.1 of Podarcis muralis. Classification (NCBI taxonomy): domain Eukaryota; kingdom Metazoa; phylum Chordata; class Lepidosauria; order Squamata; family Lacertidae; genus Podarcis; species Podarcis muralis. The sequence continues at coordinate 55,141,102 of NC_135655.1, forward strand.
GTGGCGTTTCCTACCTGCCTTACCCCACCATCCTGTCCTAGAGGCCTTCAGAACGGTGCTACTGCCAGAACAACTTTCAGGTGTCTCTTGGAACACTTTTTTATGCTGACAGACCTATATTGTTGTTGTTGTTGTTTAGTCGTTTAGTCGTGTCCGTCTCTTCGTGACCCCATGGACCAGAGCACACCAGGCACTCCTGTCTTCCAGTGCCTCCCGTTGTCTTTGTCCATGGAGTTTTCTTGGCAGGGATACTGGAGTGGCTTGCCAGTTCCTACTCCAGGTGGATCACGTTTGGTCAAAACTCTCCACTATGACCTGTCCATCTTGGTTGCCCTGCTCGGCATAGATCATAGCTTCTCTGAGTTATTCAAGCCCCTTCGCGACGGCAAGGCAGTGATCCATGAAGGGGGACAGACCTATACAGTTGTGCAAAATTTTCTTGAGCAGCCAGTCATTTACTGCTTTTACTGCTTTTTATGTTTGTTTGTTTTTGCTGGGTACCACCCTGATATTTTGTGAGTGGGCAGTATTTATACATTTATAAATAAATTAATGATTGCCTCTCTGGAAAATGATAAACCATGATTTATTATGATGGGAATAAGCCTAAGTATGGCCACAAGGAGTTCAGAAGCTTTCAGTTTTCCTTTTTGATTAATCACTGCTTGCTTTGCTGTTCAGCCCTGAGACACTGTGGCTAAATCTAATTTTGACTAGTTTGAAACTAGCCAACTTCAAGCCATGGATTTTAAAACTGTCTTGTTTTTCGCAAACTATAGTTAAGATTAACCAGAGCGTAGGGTTCAGTTGTAATGCTAAACTGTGATTAATTGAACATTCCACTCATGATCAGCTATTTGTTTATTGTGATGTCCAAATGCAGCCATGATAGAGAAAAATAATCTTTCAAATATTTCCTAGATGTGCTATTATAATTCCCCTAAAATACACATTTGCTTCATGAATAAACCAACCCGAGTCCACATACAGTGGTACCTTGGTTTAAGAACAGTCCCGTTTAAGAACAATTTGGTTTACAAACTCTGCAAAACCAGAAGTAGTGTCCCGGTTTGCAAATTTTACCTCGATCTAAGAATGGAATTCGAACGGTGGAAGGGCACTGGTGGCGGGAGGCCTCATTAGGGAAAGCTTGCCTCGGTTTAAGAATGGTTTTGGTTTAAGAACAAACTTCCAGAATGGATTAAGTTTATAAACCGAGGTACCACTGTATATCAAAATCACTACAGTAAGAGGAAAACAAATTGGTAGTTCTTTTTTCTTTTAAAAAAATACATTTAAAGAATTCTTTATTTTTCTGATATTACTATTAGCTGTGAAAAGTTACAAAATAAATAATTCAAATGTGGTAAGAGAATTTGTAAGCCAATTGTTTGCTTTTTGATTAGCCTGTACACAATTGTGAAGTAACCAGCAGGGTAATCACTATTAATTTCAATTAATTTGATATATTAAAAGGCAGATTTCCTCCCCCATCCAGTTTGTATGAGTTCATTTTGCTGAACTGCAGTTTTAATTAACACTAAGAGCATTTAGCAACAACATTAAGCCTTTGTAAATTAAAACAAAATCATTTGACAGTCACATCAATTGTAGACACTGTAAATTCAGTTAGGAAGCTCTAATCTGCTCTTTTGAACATATTTACAAGAAATATACAGCATAACAAATTGTCTATTGGCTCAGCTGATTTTCTTGATGAATTAGAATAACAGAACCATAGAATTAGAGAGTTGCAAGAGATCCTGAGGGCCATCTATTCCAACCCTCTGCAATGCAGGAACCTGCCAAACCTAATAGCATTGGCAGAGTCTTACTGGGTGATGTCCAGCTAGCTTACTCTGAGTAGACCCAATGTAATTAATGTTCATGATTAAGTTAGTGCCATTAATTTCGGAGGGTTTGCTTTGAGAAAAAACTTAGTTAAATACTACTCACTGATTTTAATGGGCCTGAAAGAAATCATTAGCCGTGTTGGATCAATGAATGTTGTCAGTGGGTTTCCTTTGGTGTCAATCAAGTAGTAGAAATGCATGCAACATTGTCCAATTATTTCATGGGGTAGGTACATGGCTGCTCAAGCCTTTGCTGAGTTACACCTGATAAACTGTTTTCTTCCCATAAACTTGCATTATATTATTTAAAATTTGCACTAAAACTGCAAAAAGGAGCATTTTCATAGATTTTAGCTGGGATTAAGAAAGTGAATAATGTGGGCTTACACCCAAACTGGAAGTAAAGAGGTAAGACAAAAGTGAATAGGTGATACTAGAGCTATATTCATTTAAACCTTGAAACAAGATATGCAGAGCTGACTGTAGAAGTTAGCACTTAAAGCAGGGGTCAGCGAACTTTTTCAGCAGGGGGCCAGCCCACTGTCTCTCAGACCTTGTGGCGGGGGGCGGACTATATTTTTTTTTGGGGGAAAGAACAAATTCCTATGCCCCACAAATAACCCAGAGGTGCATTTTAAATAAAAGGACACATTCTACTCATGTAAAAACACGCTGATTCCCGGACCATCCATGGGCCCGATTTAGAAGGTGATTGGGCCGGATCCAGGCCCCAGGTCTTAGTTTGCCTACCCATGACTTAAAGGATCCTACAGCCAACTATGCCCAGGTAGAGGTATACTAGATTTCACTACTCCTTCACCTAAGTTTCATCCTTTTACGTGAGTAGGAAACCTTCCAGGGACCTAACAGCTTCTAGTCAATGTGACATGTTAACCCCAAAGATTATCTGTACACTACCCAAAAGTTCCAGAATCCTGAGTGGCAAGTCTTGAGAATCACTTGGGAGTACACTGCATACATACAACACTGCAAAGGGGATACCCAGGGCAGATCTACACTTGTGGCTTAATAACATTAATAATATGTTATTAAAATGTGACACCAGAAGAAGCTGCAGAGCAACAAGCTACCGACAATAGGGAAACTGCATGTTAAAGGTAAGGTGACGTTATAGAACAATATATCTAGTACTGTTCTAATAATGTTTAAAATATCAATGTAGATCCAGCCCCAATATAACTGAAGTCAAGGGCAAGCCCTTAACCACCACATGCACCCTCTTCTTCCATCTTGACACAGTGGCTCTATGTGCTGGGACACGCTGATGCATTATCTTGCCAACAAACTGGGAATACCCAATATTCCCTTCTGTGGACTTTCCTTCTGCTCCTAACTGGGCTGACTTAGGGGTGTAGCCCCTACAGATGACAATCTGGAAAGAACTTAAGAATTCCACATGGCTGTGGCCTTATTGTTCCCTGCTGCAGATGGCTCAGAGTCATATTCTTGTCTTCTTCTTTAAAAAAGGAAAAGAGTGTTGTTGTTTAGTCATTTAGTTGTGTCCGACTCTTTGTGACCCCATGGACCAGAGCATGCCAGGCACTTCAAAAGGATGTTAACATGGGTTGCTTATCACAGTTACTTCAAACGATCCTCAAATCCAGGAGTGGTCAGCAAAGGAGAGGTAGTTTCACAATCTGGCTTCCCAGCAGTGGTGCTGCTATTTACCAAGGCAGTGAGAGGTGGGACAGCAATGATGTCTGGACAATTCAGGTGCACCAGCAAACCCAACCCAGCAGTGCACCCAAAGCATTCTGACCTCACCACCAGCCTGTCACGCCCCCTCACCATCTAGATACACAGCAATAGTACCACTGCTAAGAAGTGATGTCTGTGGCAGCATTTCTCCACACTGGCCAATGCTGTTCAGACCACAAATAACAATATGATACCCTATAGTATAGTACCATCTGCATTTGTCTATTATGACTTATAATTTCATATTGGTGATGTTACAATTTGTGGGTTTAGTGAATATGGTAAGCAGGCATAAGAGCATTGTTATCCTAGTGTGATGTTATCCTGAGATTTTTAAATATGAGGAGCTAAGTAGGAGTTAGACACTGATGGATTAAGATCATTCTAGCACAGCAATGATTCCTGGATTGCTGCTAACATAGACTCTAGTCGTTAAAGCATCTTTCATAAGACAAGTTCTCCTGACAAATGGTGTATTAAATTCTAGCACCACCTTCCCACCTTCCATAAAACGAGGCCCTATAAGGAGAAGACAAAATGTCCTTATAATTCCAACCATTATTTCAGAAAGAAATGAAGAAATTGTCTCCTAGAGTGCCCACTTCGTTCTGTGCACATTGGTATTGTTTACAGTAAGTTTTTATTTATTATCAGCACAATTAACTTTAATCAGAGCATGAGCCATACATCTGAAGAAGTGTGATCAGCCAAATGAGCTCCTGTTCCACTTCAGTTCACTTCAGTGGAGCTGAGAAGTTGCTTGCCGAGGAACCGGCCTCTGCCTGGTCATAAATCTGCGTGATGTGAAAGCTTTGCAAGGCCATCCTCTTTTTCGCAGCCCTCTGTAAGTCCCTGTGTGCCTCTCTGTTTATTCCATCCCATGCTGGATGTAGTTAGGGAAATCTTAGTTCAGTCTAACAGTGGTGAAAATGGGTAGCACAGAAGCAGTCACAACTGTACATATAAAAGGTAAAGGGACCCCTGACCATTAGGTCCAGTCGTGACTGACTCTGGGGTTGCGGCGCTCATCTTGCATTACTGGCCAAAGCAGCAGCTTCTGGGTCATGTGGCCAGCATGACTAAGCTGCTTCTGGCAAACCAGAGCAGCGCACAGAAACGCCGTTTACCTTCCAGCTGGAGCAGTACCTATTTATCTACTTGCACTTTGACGTGCTTTTGAACTGCTAGGTTGGCAGGAGCAGGGACCGAGCAATGGGAGCTCATCCCATCACGTGGATTTTAACCGTGAACCTTCTGATTGGCAAGCCCTAGGCTCTGTGGTTTAACCCACAGCACCACCCGTGTCCATTAACTGTACATATACCCTGTATCAAATTTAATGCCTGGTATTGGTCGATGGAACAGTGAAAGCAGTGCAACGCTGCTCACTTGCCTTCTGAGCACTGAGCATCACTGGCGGTTTCTGAGAAGAGGAAGGGCAAAGCACGGGAAGCAACATGCAGCATGCGTACAGCAGCAGGAGTATTGGATGGTGCTGCCCAAAGGACTGCTTCTAGTTGTGCCAAAGAAATATAGATTCTATGCTTAACAAACCACCACATCCAAACCCTTTCAAGTCCTCTTAATTATAACATGATGGAGAAGAGCACACATCATGAATTGCATTGAAATCAATGGGACTCCTATTGAACAACGGTTAGACACACACACACACACACACACACACAACATGCAAAGGGTTCCAGTTGTCTTTCTTGCATGTTTGCCTAATGTTCAGGTGGTGCCTGGCCTGTTGAGAGATGTGTCATTTGTATGTTATACAAACATGCAAAGAAGGCAATCACATGGACATTTTCCAAACCTAGGCCAGAAGGGGTCAACTGTTCACAGAATGTCATGTGACACTAGTAAAGGTATTTGGAAAAGCAGTTTTGTTGTATAACTCTTAGGAAACTAACACACATCAGGACCTGTGCCAATGGATGTCACTCATTCTTTATTTTTCTTACACATTTATGATTCCTCATGTTTAGAAAGTGCAAAAATTAATTGGACCATATACTAAATGGCAGTCATCTTGCTTTGTTGAACTTGTTCATGGCAGAATAGAGGGGATCTTTGTGAATGCAAGTGGAACAACAGCACATGCTTTGGGATATACGTCTGTGCATTACAGAGAAAACTATGAGAGAGTTGCTGTGTATTTGCTTTTGAAATCAAAGTAGACACAGAATAGATTCCCACTCCAGGATCCTTATTCAGCATCAAATATAATGAAAATAGATTTTCATTAACCCAGCAGTGTTGGCTTATACAAGGGTCTCTGTCTTTCACACAGAGCTTTGCATAATAGAACATAAGACGGGTCTGCTGGATCAGGCCAGCGGCCAATGGCATCCTGTTCTCACAGTAGCCAATCAGATGCCCGTGGAAAACCCACAAACAGGATTCAAGCACAAGAGCACTCTCCCCTCCTGTGGTTTCCAGCAACTAGTATTCAATAGATCAGAGAATTCCATGGGCACCACAGGAATTCCCAATTGTGTGAGTTGAGCATATCCCATCACAGAAGAGATGGAACATCTCCAGAGGCCTCCATGGCCCCATGGGGCTTTGACTTGTTATCATAGATGGCAAAACATGAGTATCAAAGGCAGGAATGGCCCGGAAGATAGTGAATTATTTAAATGCTAGCAAATTAATCCAAGGGGAAAATATGTTAAAACTGAGCTAAGCTTCTCAGTGCTTGATAATTAAGTACCATAACCAGCCTATGCACTTGTAAACTACAGGCGTGTTGCAATAATCCTCAGACTAAGAATTATAAACCCAGGAAATTCTAAATGTGAGGAATATGAGCTCAGTAGTGACTCATATAATAAACCCATAATTATGATGAAGGTTTCTTTTCAGAGTATGCATGCTGAAATTAGATTGATATGGCGTTTTTCATTAATACAGGTTGTATTTTTAAATTTATTCCTTGGCTATTTTACTTATAGGACAAAATAAAGATGATCTGGAAGAATTCAAATTTCCAAATATCAACAGCAGCAGCATATACACAAAGGCTTAACCAAGATTTTCACATGTGATTAAATGCTTGTACTGCTTTGTCAGCTTGATAATTTGGTGTCAAGAAATAATCTGATTTTTTTTTAAAATAAAAAAGGAGCTTCTAATATAAACAAATCAATTAATTTCTTCCACAGTTCATTCTGGAGCTATATTCTTGGGAAGTTTTGACAGCAACTCCCAATTACTTCTACATCTTGGAGCAGAGACTTCATAGAGTTTTAAAATATAATATTTATGTTTTTAATGGTTGGTTTAAAGATTTCTATTAGACTCCTGCAAATAGTATAATAGAGAAGTTACATTTCCATAAATGTTTCTCCTATATTTTCCACACGACAGTGGACCAGGGCGAAAATATTACTACTGAAGAAATGCATCCAGCCCCATGCAAATGGAAATGAAGAAGATCAGGTGTGGTGTGTTCTCCCAGGTCGAACGTTTCCAGGAGAAGGTTTTTCTCATTTTGTTGTCAGTGCCAAGCCCATAATAATAAGCAGTTTCACAAATTGACAGATTTATCATTTTGACATGCAATTTTCTGTGTACCTTTTCCAAAGCCATGGTTAAGCTATGAAGATATTTGTATTTGGAAATAAACTGATTATGATGCTGTACAGATATTTGCCCAGTATTCATATTATTTCCCCCAAACACAAGCCTTAGTCTATAGGATTTATTGTGCCTTGTGGAAATATGTATGGGTTAAGACCTGAAATCAAAATGTAGTTCTTCTAGACAGAAGGCGCTGAAAATATTGTAGGCTGACCTCACCTTACTACAGAAAGGAATTAAAATATATGTGCAGTGTATCACATCATCCTTATATTCAAGAGACCTAGGAAATGTCAGGAATATTCAGGGATGTCTGTCTTTCTTTCTTTCTTTCTTTCTTTCTTTCATTCCATTTATGAATCGCTTCCCATAAATATTTCAAAGCAATTGCAGGGAACCTTCAACATTTCTTTTTTGGAGAGTGCAAAAAGACTAATAATTGATACAGTTTGGAAGTTATTGATTCAACATATAATTCAATATAAACATATAATTCAATAAAAAAATCTGAAATAAAGAAATAAATTTCAGAAGATCAGGATATAGTGACACAGAGTATTTGGATAACAAGACCATTTAAACTGTGAGGCTGTATTATTTATTTATTTAGTTAGTTTATTTCATAAAAATTATACACTGCTTGATTGTTTGTTTTAAATCCTCCAAATGTTTTACCAAAAAGATACAACAATAAAGAAAAAAAAATCAAGAAAAAATACATTACTTTAAAACATACAAAATACTAAAGCAGATTAAAATTACCTCAACTTCCTAAGCATCTAGTTTGAGCACAGTCTTATTTTCTGCCCATCCAGACCCTCTTCACAACTATGTGAGCAGACCCTCTTCACAACTATGTGAGAGCCATTTCACCATGCTACCTCCAATTTGATTGAGGTATGCTGGTAAATAGCACTAACACGGGTAATAACATGCACACCTTTCCTGCTGGAACAGCATCCGGATGGTGTAGATTAGATGGGAAATACACAGGTTTTTTTGTACTACTGACATGGCAGTAGGATTCACACACATACTACAGTCACATGAGAGAAGCAGCTTTCACATAACTCCTACTCCCGCCTCAAAATCAGAACATTGGTCTGTTTAGCTCAGAATTGTCTACACTCACTGGGAGTGACTCTCCAGAGTTTCAAACAGGGGTTTTTCACAGCTCTGCCAGAAGATGCCAGGGATTCAAGCCAGAGCCTTCTCTGTGCAAAGCAATTGAGCTACAACCCTGCCCCCTCACCATCACTGAGCAACATTCATCTCCCAGGCTTCCAGTGTTCTGATTTGTCTATAGCCACCAACTTTTTTTTATAATTTATTGATTATTGCCAAATAATTTTTCACAATACTTTTGGTTACAGTCAAGTAGAATGTGCTTTACATCAGGCTTCCTCAGCCTCGGCCCACCAGATGTTTTTGGCCTGCAACTCCCATGATCCCTAGCTAACAGGACCAGTGGTCAGGGATGATGGGAATTGTAGTCTCAAAACAACTGGAGGGCCGAGGTTGAGGAAGCCTGCTTTACATCATTGTCTTGAGAAAGTCAAAAAGAAATTGAAAAGAGAAAAAGTATCAAGCTATTAGGTGTGAGAACCTTGTTAAGCTTTCCAGACTTTAATATTCATATCCTTTGAGTCACTTTTAAAGAAAATAAAACAGTTATATTCATATTAATATGTAGCAGAAGGAAGAAAATGAAGTTATAAAGTTGAAGTAGTTCAAAACCATATTGAATTTTTGGGAGGTCATGATTCCTTGGCAATGCCAAATAAACAAAGACCATACTTCTAAAAATGTGTTTTGTCCATATCCTGTTTCTTTTGACCTTAAATAATATGTTAATTTTGACATTAGAACTAATTTCCAAAGTTTATTTATCCAATTACTACTCCAAGGTAATAGCTGAGCTTTCCATTTCTGAGTAAACAAATCTTGCTGCTACTATCATATAAGAAACTAATTCTTTATGTTCTCTGCTTATTGATTGAGTTGTATAATTTAACAACAGTAGTATGGATTCTAATGTTATTTCATAACACAGTATTTTGGACATTAATTCCATAATCCTTTCCCAGTATTCGGTGCTGAAGAAAATAAACACCACATATGAATATAACATCATCATTATTTTCTACATCTCCAGCACATTTTTAATAGTTGTTATTTATTGTGTTAATTATCAACAGAAGTTAAGTACCTCCTTGACATGGACATTAAAGCAGTTTTCTCTTATACATTGGTTTAATGAGAATTTTGGTTTGATAGTCACAAACTTGGATGGCTTTAAAAAAGAGGTTTAGATAAATTCATGGAGGATAAAGCTATCAGTTTCTACTTGTAAAAGGTAAAGGACCCCTGGATGGTTAAGTCCAGTCAAAGGCAACTATGGGGTTGCGGCACTCATCCTGCTTCAGGCCGATGGAGCCGGTGTTTGTCCACAGACAGCTTTCTGGGTCATGTGGCCACCAGCATGACTAAACCGCGATGGAAGCCAGAGCACACGGAAACGCCATTTACCTTCCTGCCACAGTGGTACCTATTTATCTTCTTGCACTGGTGTGCTTTCGAACTGCTAGGTTGGCAGCAGCTGGGACAGAGCAATGGGAGCTCACTGTCGCAGGGATTCGAACCGCTGACCTCCTGATCGGCAAGCCCAAGAAGCTCAGTGGTTTAGACCACAGCGCCCCCTGCGTCCTACTAGTAATAACAGTTGGGTACTACATCAAGCGGGACGCGGGGGGTGCTGTGGGTTAAACCACAGAGCCTAGGACTTGCCGATCAGAAGGTCGGTGGTTCGAATCCCCGCGACGGGGTGAGCTCCCATTGCTCAGTCCCTGCTCCTGCCAAACTAGCAGTTCGAAAGCATGTCAAAGTGAAAGTAGATAAATAGGTACTGCTCCAGCGGGAAGGTACACGGCATTTCAGTGCGCTGCTCTGGTTCTCCAGAAGCGGCTTAGTCATGCTGGCCACATGACCCGGAAGCTGTATGCCTGCTCCCTCGGCCAATAAAGCGAGATGAGTACCGCAACCCCAGAGTCGGCCACAACTGGACCTAATGGTCAGGGGTCCCTTTACCCTTTACCTTTACTACATCTAGCATCGAAAATGGCATGCCTCTGAAAACCAGCTGCTAGGTAGAAGTGGGAGGGTGCTGTCCCACTCCTTCCCTGTTTATGAGCTTTGCATAGGTTTCTGGTTGGGCACTGTGAGGGCAGAACGCTGGGCAAGATACACCTTTGGTCTCATCCAGCAGGGCTCTTACATTCTTAACAATGATGCAGGCTAGAAAGGCAAAGCAGGAAGTCTCACAAGGCAGTTACAGAAAGAGAACCAGCAGAGTAGGGCAGAGTAGGGCTGCAGGATTAAGCACATCTCCCAGTGAGCAACTTGACCCAACATCAGCTAAAGGTCATATGAGCCACTGCCTCATATTCACCCCTTCTAAGCTCCATCTTACATAGATATCCTTAAAGGACCAGCCTCCAGACCTGTATATTTGAACTACTGCAGGATGTCTCTTTTTCTGGCTTCTCACCTGGAGTGTTCCCTGCATCTCTGGCCAGGGATGATGATCACTACTTTGGGGGAAACTCTTGTGAGGAGCCTGGATCCATTTTTTGTGGGCTCTTGACTATGAGCTTTAGAATAAATGAGTTTTCAGCTACCAGTGTCAGGAGGCTGATGAACAGTCCTCAGCCAGCTCCTCCTCTGATCTTAAGGCTGAAGCCATTTAAAATCAATTCTAAGGGGAATGAGGTTGGCTTGCTCCCTAAGACAACTGATATTATACATCAGTAGTTCTCTCTGAGGAAACAGAGGGTCTCCCACACAACACCTCTTTCTTCTCCTGTTCATTATAAACCCTACACCACCCTCAGAAGCTATGGGGTGACCTGGGAGAGGGCATTCTCTGTGACAGCCCTAAGTTGTAGAACTCCCTCCCTACAGAGGTACATCTGACAACTTCATTATACAGTACATTTTTAAATGAATGCTGGAGACACACCTTGTTACCCTGGTTTGTTTTTTTTATGCCACAAGTGTATATTTTAAGGACCCACCCTTTGTTGTGTGATTGCATTTGTTGCAATTTTAAGTTTTAAAACGGTTTTAATGGGTTTTTGTCAATGGTGTAATCTGCAACCCTAGAGTGAAGGCTCAATAAAATTGCTTTTCCATCAGATACATAGGGTGAAGAGCTGCCTGAGGCAGTGCCTTGGCAACACATGCAGTCGACCTAGAGATGTGGCACCCCCTGCTTGTTCTTCTCAGTGCAGACCCAGAACACCAGGTCCAATCTCTCACATGAATAACCATTGGCTACAGCACCAGAGGCAGCAGCTGAATAAGCCCAAGGACATGGAGATGGTTATATTTTGCTATATTTGTGCTGCTGGTGGTGACTACTGTGAACATCAGTTGTCGGAAAGACAGGTCACAGATTTAACTTAATAACTAATAAGTTAAAGTATAGCTCTGCTGTAGGCATTTCTATTAGATCAAGGTCCTCCTGTATGAAGGATGTGTATTTTCGTAAACTGAATAGAGTGAAAGATTATGAATCATGTGGGGGAAGAGTGTGTGCATGAACTTAATAGTGCTTAGTTGTTGTTTTTTTTAGTTGCTGGTTTGTTAATAGTGTTTTATAGATTGTTTTACTGATGACTTGTAGAATATATAATATGATTTATGCTGTATTTCTGATGTTCTATTGTATTATTCTTATTTATTGTTTGTAAACCACTATAGGGTTCACGTGAATGGAAAATGGCATAGAAATACAACCAATCAACCACTCAACTAATACTAACAATACACATATTAGGCTTCAAAGTTAATAGTTGACAGGGTCTCGTCCACATCAAAGACATTGATGTTCCCTCTTTTACAGAGATCAATAAGGGAATTCAGAGGCACCTTTCAGTTCAGCACCTTTTATTTCTGTGGCGTTTGGGTATTTATTTTGCCTGCCCATGGGATCTGCATACACATGAGTCAACTGCAGCTTATGAAATCTGTTACTGTTCTCCTGTGTGACTTACTGGGGGGGAAATAAAGCGAATGAAAAGTTGAAAGCTGAAACCACAGATTCAAAAAGCAAAAACAAAAACAGGAGGGTGTTAAACAGTGTGTCAATCCACATAAGGCCAACTTCTCAGCTGATAGCTGTTACAAAAATGTTATAACCATTTTGAAAGCCTTGCTGAGAAGTGGCCTGGAAGAAATGTCTTCAATAAATGAAATAAACTGAATAACTCTTCCTGAAAACAAAGAATTGGATTTACTATCTTAGTGATGTCCAGCTAAACAAGGCAATATTGTGGACAGAATAGCAGGATTCTAAAGTGTTTTGTGAAAAAAGAACAGGTGCCAATTTTGTTGTAGATGAAGCACAGTAACGTTGCCTCCAGAGATTACCATCTAGATTTCCCAGAATGCCCTTGGGAATGATATCACACAATGGTGCAGCATTCAGGCCTCTTCTTGAACTCTAAGAAGGAACACTGCTGGACTGTTCAGATGCCATTTGAAGTGAAAGCAACCCATGTTATTTTACATTTCAAAAATCCTTAACAATTTTATTGTTGGGGGAGGACCCACTTATGCCCCCTCAAAACACTCACACACCCAAAGTCATAGAAATTCTCAGCATCTATGGTGAAGCAAACATGGTTGTTAGGATTCAGCACCTCTCTAATGCCAGCACATTGTCTGGATATAAAATCCTGAAGACTAATACCATGGCTGGCAGGATGTCAGTTGACTAAATAGTGGTAGTTAATCTTTGCTTAATCTTTGGTCTCTGAGTGGCTCAAAAAATCAGGATAAAACTGGCTGCTTTCCACCCATTTCAAGATTGAAAGTCAACAAATAATTGGCAACTTATTGCATTAGGTTCGTGTTGGTCTTTTCGGGTTGCGAACGCAGCAAACCTGGAAATGTATACTTCTGGGTTTCGCCATGTGCATACACACAGAAGCATTCTGCACGCTTCACACATGCGCAGAAGCGCCACTCTACTTACGGACTTTTTGGGGTGCAAACAGCACCCTGGAACAGATCGAGTCCAGTTTACAAGGTTCTGTAATACTGTAATTCTACTGCAGGCATTATTAAAACAGGGACGTTTCAACATGAGGTGGGGGGCACTAGGGATAAAGTAAATCAGGAATAATGCCTTTCTACCAGCAGTGCACCTTGTACCTGTTCCCTAGCTTGCTTAGAATTAGACCTTGGGATAACCCTCAGCTTGCCTCTTGCCTGAGTCCTTGCCTGAACCACAGCTGTCCTTGGATCAGAACTCAGACTGGCCTTGGATGCCACTGCTGTGTCTATGCTCATGAGGGACATGTTAGTTCAAAGTTTCTTTGAAGCCCAGGACCCAGCTATGACAGGACAGGTGGCAATGAAGGGTAGGGGAATGCTGATCTTTATTACATTGGCTTCCATTGGGCTGTATGGGATGAAATTTTGGGGATGCATATCTGGGATACAGGTGAGATGAAGTCAATGATGGGTGAACAGGGAGAGGACAGAGTTTCAGATCCTCCCCCATGCATTTGTTATGCTGGGTTGCATCTTTGATGAAGAAGTGAAGGAAATGAAGACAAGCTAACTTCAGAGGAAAATGAGGAACTGACAAAAAACTGACAGATCCTTCTATCCCTATCTTTTACCCATCAAACTAAATATAAGTGGAAAACATACAAAATAAAGGATTGCACATGGATTTCCTTTTCCTTTCCTGTATTTGAATTTTTGGTCATTTACATTGAAAAGCAGGTAGGTAATGGTAATCCAATGCCAAAATGATCTCATATAATTCCCACTGTTATTTGGCAAGTGTCCACCAACACATTTAACATTAGCTACAGATTTCATGCCAGACAGATCCTAGAGGGAAAGTGATCTTATCACGAAAAAAACGAAATGCTGTAAAACTGGTGATTTTAGAAAACAACAAAGAGACCAAATGGGTAAAAGGCAGAACAGTGGACTTTTGTTCATACTCATTGCACATCCACCTGAAATAAATGGTTCTCGGGATAAAAAGATGACAAGTCTCCAGGGCTGTCACCCTAGCACTCTTTGGAAGCACTAAATTGCCTTAAATGGAAAGAAAACAAAGAAATCCAATACTGTGTGACCTGATAAAGTGAGACCTAACCTAAAAGTAGGCTCGCCAAAGGAGTGGAAGGATGATTGAGTGTGAAAAAATATCATTCACACATGGCCAGCACATCAAGCCATCTCTCCAGCTTCTAAGATGGAGAAGCGTCAACAGTGAGTTAGTAAACAACAACAAGCTGTGATAATACTGATGCCAATATATATGTAACATGATGACCCATCTTTTACTTGCTGTAAGAATCTGGATGGCATTGACTAGGTAACAAGGGAGGTAGAAGAAAATGCTGGCCCCTTGCCCCCCACCCCCCGCTTTATAATGCACCCACTCCCCAAATGCGGCCATGCTGGCTGCAAGCAAGCCCCACCATTCTCTCAGGAATTTGCAGATCAATGGATCACAGTAAAATGACTTTGTGCAACATCTACTGATTTTGAATGCTTAGAAACTGGAACATGAATCTCTCCTAAATGAAAGAAAATCCTAAGTATATTCTAAGACACAGAATAGATCAAAAAAACAAAAACAAAACCCACCCTTCTCAGTTTTAAATGAGTTCTGAAACTGTGTGAACTAATGTTTTGGCTGCATAAACTTTATTTTCCTTGTTTCTCAGATTATTTTCTGACCTTTTGACAGACATAATGTGTGTGTGTGTGTGTGTGTGTGTGTGTGTGTGTGTGTGTGTGAATGGATGGTGAAGTTAAGTCTTTGTGTCTGCGTCTGAGGTTACTTCAGGAGTGCATGAGAACTATTATGCTTTGAACCTGAAGAAGTGTGTTTGGGGGAATGAACTATTGAGTTATGGAAAAACTCGCACTCAGGCAGGGAGACAGAGAAAAACTGTGAAGTGAAAACTTACCAATTCCGGAAAATAATATATTGTCGGGCATGCATAATCTTTAAGCCTAAATCCGCACCAGGATCTTCTATGTGTTCAGAGCTGGCACAAACATGCCAGAGACTGGGTTAAATACATATTAAGGAAAAGGCTTTAGTCCATTTGCTATGAAAAATAATAGCCTTACATTGACTTATGAGAAGATTAATTTAAATTAACTGTCTTTCTGATACAGAGACATTGAGAGTCTTAAGAAATTTACACACTGACAGGGAATTCAACCTTAGAACAGTAAAAAGCTTCTGTGACACAAGAAGAAAAGCTAGATTTACTGATTGCTCTTATTCCTTAGGTATTTGTCTACAACAATTTAGAACTTTAATAAGAGTTTGGCCTGGTTGTTTTTTTTTAAAAGTAGTTGCTTCCCGGTGACCTGTTTATTGGGCTTTCATCCTAGTTTGTTTGTGAGGAGATTAGACAACATTGGCTATTTAATGATCATTCATCCTGATTGTGGGAAGAATAAATGGCATCAGGTAAGTGTACTTTCCTGTCACCTTCCTTTTGCGTGTTCTGACCCTGAAACCTCCCCCCTAAATAAATTCACACATGACTCAAAATTTTGGTTTGGTTTTTGGCAGAATTTAGGCCACAACTTTATTGATTACAGAAAGTGACTGGTTGCATAGGCTCTGGTTTGACTAGCTCCCTGCCATGCAGGAAGCACTGACCCAGGGTTCCAGCATAGGTCAGCCAAGGGTGAACACCTGGATAAGCAGAAAGCTGGGCACGGGCTAACTCCGCCACCCAAATGTCCCCCTGGACTCAGGCACGGGCACAACCCCCTCACAGGGGTTGACCAAACCACCGAGTCCCTGGATTTCTTTAACGGAATACCCTTCACATAGGGATGGCGAGAGCGTTCTCCTATCCCTATCATCTGAACCAGAGCCATTCCGCAACCTTACAAGTTGTGACGATTTGCTACGCGGCAGGAGAAGATGGTGAAATGCAAACAGGGGACACAGAAAGGGCTGAACTCCTCAATGCCTTCTTTTCCTCAGTCTTCTCCGATAAAGAAAACAATGCCCGACCTGAAGAATTTGGAGCAAATGATTCAGCAGAGGAAACACAGCCCAGAATAACTAAGGAGATAGTACAAGAATACTTGGCTAGTCTAGATGTATTCAAGTCTCCAGGGCCAGATGAACTGCATCCAAGAGTATTAAAAGAACTGGCAGATGTGATTTCAGAACCACTGGCAGTCATCTTTGAGAATTCCTGGAGAACAGGCGAAGTCCCGGCAGACTGGAGGAGGGCAAATGTTGTCCCTATTTTCAAAAAGGGGGAAAGAGAGGACCCAAATAATTACCGCCCAGTCAGTCTGACATCAATACCAGGGAAGATTCTGGAGCAGATCATTAAGCAAACAGTCTGTGAGCACCTAGAAAGGAATGCTGTGATCACCAATAGTCAGCATGGATTTCTGAAAAATAAGTCATGTCAGACTAACCTGATCTCGTTTTATGACAGAATTACAAGCCTGGTAGATGAAGGGAACGCAGTGGATGTAGTCTACCTTGATTTCAGCAAGGCATTTGACAAGGTGCCCCATGATATTCTTGTAAAGAAGCTGGTAAAATGCGGTCTTGACTATGCTACCACTCAGTGGATTTGTAACTGGCTGACTGACCGAACCCAAAGGGTGCTCATCAATGGTTCCTCTTCATCCTGGAGAAGAGTGACTAGTGGGGTGCCACAGGGTTCTGTCCTGGGCCCGGTCTTATTCAACATCTTTATCAACGACTTGGATGATGGACTCAAGGGCATCCTGATCAAATTTGCAGATGACACCAAACTGGGAGGGGTGGCTAACACCCCAGAGGACAGGATCACACTTCAAAACGACCTTGACAGATTAGAGAACTGGGCCAAAACAAACAAGATGAATTTTAACAGGGAGAAATGTAAAGTATTGCACTTGGGCAAAAAAAATGAGAGGCACAAATACAAGATGGGTGACACCTGGCTTGAGAGCAGTACATGTGAAAAGGATCTAGGAGTCTTGGTTGACCACAAACTTGACATGAGCCAACAGTGTGACGCGGCAGCTAAAAAAGCCAATGCAATTCTGGGCCTCATCAATAGGAGTATAGCATCTAGATCAAGGGAAGTAATAGTGCCACTGTATTCTGCTCTGGTCAGACCTCACCTGGAGTACTGTGTCCAGTTCTGGGCACCACAGTTCAAGAAGGACACTGACAAACTGGAACGTGTCCAGAGGAGGGCAACCAAAATGGTCAAAGGCCTGGAAACGATGCCTTATGAGGAACGGCTAAGGGAGCTGGGCATGTTTAGCCTGGAGAAGAGGAGGTTAAGGGGTGATATGATAGCCATGTTCAAATATATAAAAGGATGTCACATAGAGGAGGGAGAAAGGCTGTTTTCTGCTGCTCCAGAGAAGCGGACACGGAGCAATGGATCCAAACTACAAGAAAGAAGATTCCACCTAAACATTAGGAAGAACTTCCTGACAGTAAGAGCTGTTCGACAGTGGAATTTGCTGCCAAGGAGTGTGGTGGAGTCTCCTTCTTTGGAGGTCTTTAAGCAGAGGCTTGACAACCATATGTCAGGAGTGCTCTGATGGTGTTTCCTGCTTGGCAGGGGGTTGGACTCGATGGCCCTTGTGGTCTCTTCCAACTCTATGATTCTATGATTCTATGATTCTAGGTGAAAGCCAAATGGTAACAGCCAATAGCCAAGTGGGGGAAATTCCTGCCTTGCCCCTGTCCCAACAACAGACGACACACAATGGCATAGCAAGGTCAAGCGCAAAGCCCTAAAAGTAGGGAGAGGTGGGTGGGTGTTCCGAATGCATGCGAAAGAGGAAGCTCTGGGTCACGTGCATGGGCATAAATAGGTCCCTCAAACCATTTGGACTGCGTCCCATTGGCCAGATTGTACCCAGCTTCGAGGAACCTACCAGTCGTGTGTTGTGGCTGACCAATTGTACCGACCCACCACACAGGGTGTTGGTTTGCCAGGTTCACTGCAATACGTGCCTTCTTTAAGAGGACCCAATTTCACAAAACATCCGATATTTCAGGGAAGTGTGTTAGTTTTGCACTTTGAACAATGTTCTAGAGTGTCCCCACAATTCTCTGTAGTGAATTTTGGAAAGGTGCTGGGGACAGCAGAGGGGAGAGGGAAATTTGCAAAAATAAAAATAAAAAATGCTTCCCATATTCTTCCATTAGCAGCAACATTTACTGGATCAAATGTCCTTCTCTGAGAACCAGGGTGCCAACCGGATTCCTCTTCCTCCCACCACTCCTTGCTGCTCAAATCTCCCTTCACATCACATGCCTGTGTGGCAATGTCTCAGCAGCATGGTGACGACATGTGTGCTTGGATCCAGTCTAGGAAGGCTTTGAACCATTGCTGTGGTTAACTTTTAGCCTCCATCTTTCTTTGGCTACATGCATGTATTTGTGTAGTGAACTGGTCTGATAAACCATAACTTTTTTCCTGGTGTGGGTTACAATTCCCTGTGTTGAAAATATGCAGTGGCCACATAAGTCTGTTAAGTAGGAAAAAAGGGAAAAAACTCCTACCATTTTCTTCCACAACAGAAGGGTTTTCTCTCATAACTTGCCTGCCTACGCCAATTCCTACAATTATCAAATGTAGGAATTGGTGCCTGCAGTTTGGGAGAAGAGTTCACAGCATGTATGGTTTGGGCATATACCTGTATATAGCAGAATTTAGCAGGATTCTCCTCACTTCTGATTCCCAGCAAACAAAACAAACAGAACACTTAAATAAAAATAATGTGTTGCTCTAAATAGTTTATCTGATCACTGGAAGAACCTTATGAAGACGATGTCTTGAATGCATTATACACTAGAAATGTGAATTGGTTGTAAATCAGCTACATAGGAAAATGCCAATTAAATGAATTTCCATTAGTCCATCTGCTGTTTAGAGGTAGACAGTGATACTATAATCATTCCCCAGAAATCACTACCTTAATCTATTTATCTCTTTCTCTCTTTTTCAGAATTTATTGCAAATCGGAATCCCACATCCTGAAGATCTGGAGCAAACACATCTTATTTATTATGGAAACACACTTTAGGTTAAATTGGTTCCATTCAGGAGAGCTAACTTTCAAAAGCCTTATAAGAGAAAATGCTTTTTCAGTGACTTCTTGTTTCTCGCTTCAGGTTTTTATTTCTCTTTTTTCTGCCTTTGTTTCTCATTTTGCATTCTTGAAAATAACTAAACTTGTTAAAAGGAAAAACAAAACAGAACAAAAGCTTTTGCACTTGATACCTAATGACTGACTCTATTATGGACAGAATTGTTCCTTCTTTATTAAAATCTTCATACTAGTGTCAGTAAGTGGCTATTCCTTCTCCTCTTCCAAAATTTTGCCATCCTTTATGCCAGTGTTTTTCAACCACTGTTCCGTGGCACACTAGTGTGCCGCGAGATGTTGCCTGGTGTGCCGTGGGAAAAATTGAAAAATTTGAAAGTTTTTTAAAAAAAAAAAAAAAAAAGTCAAATTTTCGCCCACAGGCGGTCCGCTCTCATCCGATTCCCCATAGAGAGCAGCGGGGCTCTGACATCTCCCTCTCTGCACACAGTGGTGGTGTGCCTCAGGATTTTTTTTTCATGAAACAAGTGTGCCTTTGCCCAAAAAAAGGTTGAAAAACACTGCTTTATGCTACCAGAAGTAGTTTTAGAAAAAGAGGTTATTCCTTGATCAGATACAAAACTGTTGGATTCTTGTCCCCACTCCATCCATTCAACTGGCAACTTTGCAAAGAAAAAGAAAAACAACCACACACCATTCCCTTACAGAATATATACTGGAGAAACCTTCTAATATCCACATCTGACAACCAGGCTGAATATTTGTATGATTTAGTGCCACTTGTATGAATAACATGGTACAATAGCTTGATTTTGAAAGGCAATTCTCCCCCTGCTGCTTTTTCAATTAAAAAAAATGTTTGTGTGTAGTAATGATACTTAAAAAAAATTAATGCAAGGTATGAAAAGTTACTTTCTAGAGCCTTAAAACAAAGTGCTTGCTATCAATGATTCACAATTACAGCCTGTGCATGCAAAAAAAATCACTATGATGTTATGCTGTGTGGTGTGATCTCTCAGCAGGAGTCCTGATCAATGGGAACCACAAAGCACAGCTTTTGTGATTATTCAGTCCAATCGGCTTACCCAAACTGTATCATTGCCCAAAAAGCATTCCATTAGCAAAGTCTTTGCTCTAATTACCTAGCAACATTGTGGGTAGCATGTTGTACCCATTAAAATTCTTCATGAGCAATTTACGATGGTAACAACTTCATTATAATATGGCAAGCCATCAATATGCCATTTCATCTGAATATTATTTCCCCTGTCATTTAAGTGAGCAGGGATTTTAAAAAATGCAGGTCTTATTAAAGCTAATTTGTGCTGGATGCCTGTATAAAAGAAACATAATGCCTTTGCCACAAGACTAGAAGACAATATAAGTACCTGCATTTCTGCCCACAAGTTGTGCCAAGAATTCCCATTTAAGTCAATTCAGGAATTCAGTCAAAAATCAAAGGATTGTGGGAGGAATCTTACTTTTGTGCACAAGGACATGGGACCGGGGGGCTGTTTCCTTGCCCACCAGAGTTTTTCTTTTTTCTTTTACCACACTGATAAGCAGAAAGTGAGATCTATGCAAAGGGTATTGAGAACCTTCAAGACATTAGCCACAGTATTGACCTTGTCTGTGGTTCTGTCCATATTGGTTCTCCATGAACACTGTATTGAGTAATACAGTGCTACCTCGGGTTACATATGCTTCAGGTTACATACGCTTCAGGTTACAGACTCTGCTAACTCAGAAATAGTACCTTGGGTGAAGAACTTTGCTTCAGGGTGAGAACAGAAATCGTGCAGCGGCAGCAGGAGGCCCCATTAGCTAAAGTGGTGCTTCAAGTTAAGAACAGTTTCAGGTTAAGAACGGACCTCCGGAACGAATTAAATACTTAACCCGAGGTACCACTGTATTCAAATACAGTAGGCCCACAACTTATTCAGACTTTATTTATGTGATTGCAGCTTTACACAGGTCGCCAATAAATAAATAGATAGATAGATGATAGATAGATAGATAGATAGATAGATATATGATAGATAGATAGATATAGATAGATGATAGATGATAGATAGATAGATGATAGAGATGATAGATAGATAGATAGATAGATGATAGATAGATAGATAGATAGATGATAGATAGATAGATAGATAGATGATAGATAGATAGATAGATAGATATAGATAGATGATAGATGATAGATAGATAGATAGATAGATAGATAGATAGATGATAGATAGATGATAGGTAGGTAGGTAGGAGGCAGGAGACCCTTCCTTACCAGACTCTGAAGGCTCTCACGAGCATTCTGCCTTGCTTACAGGACTCTGGGAGGCTCCAGCGAGAACTCAAGAGGCTTTCCAAAATCTTGCAAACTCTCGGATGGTCCCAATCCATGGTTCAATAAGCAAGGCTCGGGAGCTGCATGTGCTCTTCTAGGCCTCTGGCTCTCAGGGCTTCCCCTAGGCAACACCTGAAAGGTGATGTGTCTTTCAACTGTGATAATGGTGTTGAACCAAAGGTGAACTGTACTGGAAGCTCTGAAAATGCCATCTTGGTAGTCAAAATAACCCCACAATTACTTGGTAGTTGTTATAACAATGAGCTCCTATATGTTTATATTCACTTGTTTTGATATAGGCCAATTGGCTTGCTTTGATGCTATCCTTGTCTGTGGGCCAGGGGTGCTGGGCTCTGAGCCCAGAAAGGGGAGCTATCTGTAAGATTTGGGTGTTTGGCACCTATGACCTTGACTGGTCAGGTGAAGCGATGGGAAGTCCTGGTCAAAGGAGCATATGCTGCCTTGTGTATAAATAATGTTTAAACATTTGCTTGGGCACGAACAAGCCATCTCTTTGCTGCGGTGTCTGTCTCACAGTTATAAAGGCTGGGAGACCTGGCAGGCTACTTTGCTGCAAGTCCACACTTTTTTTTAATAAAGCAGTAGAACTGATCACTTTTTTACATCCTTCTTTGGTATCCCTGCACCTAACCACTCCCGAGGGCCCTCCCTTGGGCCTGTGGTTCAGAACAATCATCTGGATGGAGAATGAAGAGATGTTGGGAGTGTGGAAACCTCTATTCATCTACCTGCTTCTGCCTCTGGCTTTGCCTACCCTTTTCATGAGTCCCATTGGGAGGCTGACTATAAGGGAATATTTCCCTTTGGCTGTAAAAGTTTCTCCAACCTTGGGCTAGGCTGTTAGACTTTGACTGTGAGGCATTCACTAGGGCTCCAGTGGGGAGAAGGGTTTTGACAACCCTAAGTTCCCTGGACGAAGGTGCAAAAGACAAACCATGCAGTAAGTAAATAAGTAAATAAGCAAGCAATGACTTTGTTGGCAATGCTCATTTATGCTTATTGGGAGCTAGACCCTGACTGTGCTCTGTTAGGATGATAAATGTGACGATAACCTTCCATTATTTTCTCCATCATCCTTAATCTCTTTCAATATTGTAGTTTATTGCATGCTGGTCTGATAAAAAATATTTACCTTTGTATGAAAAGAAGGGGGAAGAGTCAACATGGCGGATGCCAGCATTTAAAAGACAGTTGGGTTCATTTCTCCTTTTAGAGTCCTTTGACAACGCACCTTGATTCCCAGCCATTCAGAATATAGTCCTCCCACAATTTGTGCATTTTAGCCCCTCAGAAAATGGAAGTTAGGCATTTTTTAACAGCAGGCATTTATCAGAGTTCCACACCGCAGGCGCATTTCCCTCAAAAATATAGTGCTCCACACTTAACTATGTCTTGCTGAGACACCATCGAGTTTATCTCTACTTGCCACTGCCTGGCCACACTTAATGACACACTGCAAACAATTCCATAACACTTACCTCTAAAAGCCTGCGACATTCTCAGAAAGGCCAGGGCTTTGAAAGGCACTCATGTTGCCATGGAAATTTGTAGCTTTCATCCATGGAATGACAAAAATGTACCCTGCGTCTCAACCCCAAACGCTTTAGGAGCTGGCAATGCTGCGTTACATTCAATCTTATTTTATTTATATTTTGTTGTATTTAATTTGGTACTGATATTGCTGCATTCCACAAGCCACGACAATTCTGGGGTATATGGAGTAAACATGTTGCATACAGCTGACCAGGTGTCGTAATGGGGGGGGTGTGTGTGTGTTATAAAACGGAAAGGGCATAAGTCTTCATTTTATACTGAAGACTATTTACCACTGAATGAATCTTTCCTTAAAAAGCTTTTTGGAATGATTTCATTATTCCCTTCTCATGCTATTCAGACTTTTCCTATGCAGGATATCATGCCATTTGCGAAGAGGAAAATAGTTTGTCTATCTCTTGCATTCTCCTCCCCCCCCCCAAAAAAAAGTTTTTTTTTAACAAAATGCCATTTGTAGTGCTAGCCTTGCTTAATACATGCTGCTGAGATTTTGGTTTAGAGATAATCCACTTTTAGTGTCTTGGAGTAATTCCTAATGACCATTGTGTGTCTATAGTAATTTGTGTCAGTTGTTTAACTTTAAATCCAATGTGTTCTTCTTTAACAACTGCAATGATGTGTTCAATGAGGTGTTATTTCAAAAGCCAACTACACAGCAGTGGTTTTCCCTCTGAAACTATTTTGATATCACTTTGACCTGAAAAGTCATATTGCAATGTGCAACCAAGTTAATGTACAAGGTAATGTGACAGCTATTTCCAAGCAACAGATGTAAATAGATTCCAGAATTTAACTCAAAAATCTCATTGTGTGTGTGTGTGTGTGTGTGTGTGTGTGTGTTTGGCTCTCATGAACACAAAACAATTTTCATTACATGGATTTACACCAAACTATTTCATATCCCTTTTATCCTGAACTTTGTGCTTAGCAAATATAAAATAACCACAATTTCCTCACTATAAAGGTGGCAGCTTCAAAGCAAGCTATAGCAGCAGTGGTCACGATAGCATAATATCTACGCTCTAATTAAATTGCCAGAGACCTAAAAGAACATTCTAACTAAATTTTAAGGCGAACTAGGTGAGGAAAACGCAGGAATTATACCCAATGCTGCACAAACACAGTTCTGCTGACATAGCAAGGTTTCTCCTTCTCTCTTCTCCCCAAGTTCCCCACAAATTCTGCTCTGGAGATTCCCCCAACCTTCTGGAAAAGAATTTGAAGGGATGGGACTGCAAGGGAGGGAAGAGGAGGAGGGAGTTACATTGCACAAGCAGGATGACACTAAAGGTAAAGGTAAAGGTACCCCTGCCCGTACGGGCCAGTCGTGTCCGACTCTAGGGTTGTGCGCCCATCTCACTTAAGAGGCCGGGGGCCAGCGCTGTCCGGAGACACTTCCGGGTCACGTGGCCAGCGTGACGAAGCTGCTCTGGCGAGCCTGCACCAGCACAGCACACGGAAACGCCGTTTACCTTCCCGCTATAAAGCGGTACCTATTTATCTACTTGCACTTAGGGGTGCTTTCGAACTGCTAGGTGGGCAGGAGCTGGGACCGAAGGACAGGAGCTCACCCCGCTGCGGGGATTCGAACCGCCGACCATACGATCGGCAAGTCCTAGGCGCTGAGGTTTTACCCACAGCGCCACCCGCGTTCCATAAGGATGACACTAGGTTCTCTTATAATGCCAATATAGGGAAACAGCTCCCTTGCAGGGCAGGATCAATGGGTGGGAGGTGGGGTTTAAACCTTCGAACAGCCATCTAATCCTCCCAGCAAACCCTCCTTCCCAGCTGATTTTAATTTATTTGTACTCTGCTGGGAAGGGAAAAAAGAAATAACCCTGACTGCATCTATGCAGCTATTAAAAAAATTGTTCAGGGGGGGAAAAAACACTTTTTAAAGCTCACAATGGAAAAAATTCAAAGTTTCAATTTCAACTCTACAGCGCCATCTGCTGTCACAGTGTTCTAACAGCCTTATAACATTTTAGTTTTACTAATGCTGCTGAGTCCACTGTCTGATAGAAAGTTAGTTTGGTGGACAATCTGGTGTCCGGGAAGAATCTGGATGCAAGAGAAGAAAAGCATTCCTCCTCCTTACCTGCTAATCTGCCTCTGAAAGTGCTTACCTTGCTCCCCCATTCTGAGTATCTCAGCACTGTGGGTTTAAGAAGAGCACACTCTCTGAAGAAGAATGTTATCTAGTTCTGCCATAAGTATTGTGGCAGGAGAAGACTTTGGGGAACTTTTTACTCCACCTCTGTTTCGCATATACATGTGGGATCTACAACTATATGTTGCAATGAATCTACAAGCTCTACCAGCAGGGCTCCTGGTCAGGGTTACAGTCAGTCAACAAAATGGAGAATCCCAAGCATGACTCCAATTCCAAGAGGGGCACATCTTCTGATTGTCCCTTAATATAAAAGTTGTGTATCGAGACATTTTGAAATGCTACTGGCTAAGTGAAGTGATGCCTTAAATTATTCCCAGTTCCTTCTCTCTGCCCTTATTCTTAATGGATTGCTTAAAACCAAAAAAGCTCAGGTTAGCTTTGACTACACAGAAACCCTCAGAGAATTAGTTTCGTAGTATTTATTTATGAATCGAGTTGAATTATTGAGGTGTGCTTTGGTAGTTGTTCAGTCACGGCATGGGATTCCAGAACAGGCTGACAATATGTTTCTCACTAGGGGAAAGACTGTGCTATGAAAGATTGGCCCAAGGTGAGAAGCATCACACAGCTACCTGCCTGCCTGGGAAGTGTTGTTCTTCTGAGTGCTTCACAAAGCTCAAAGGCAAACACATCCCATGTGATAACTGAAACCCCTGCATACTTGCTCACGCTGCTCCTTTGATTTCCCAGGATTGAAGTTACTCCTGCATCCAGCCTGTCTGTCAGTAGGAGGTTTTGAGTTGCCTTGAATCAAGTGGTAGTATCCTGTCTTATTGCTGCTGGTATTAAAAAAAAATGCTTTTAGAATGCAGTATCTTCTAACATTAGTTGCCATCCATTTTATATAATATATATTTCTGATTTTTGTCTCATACTGTTGTGGCATATCAATGTTCACATCAATGTTGAAAGCCTATCACTTGGACTTCTGTTCAGTTCTGCAGACTGTCATTTTAAAAGCATGGGGAAGTCAGGCAATGAACAGGAGAATGTGGTCATTTGCTGTAAACCTCTTTAGATTGTTTCCCAATCTCTCTTGCACACACACACATTGAGAAGGTGTGAGCACTTTTCTGACATGCATTGCATATAGAATGACAGAATTGTATAGCTGGAAGGGATCCCTAGGGTCATCTAGTCCACCTCCCTACAATGCAGGAATCACAGCTAAAGAATCCCTGACAGATAGTCACCCAACCTCTACCACCACTTCTCTTACTATCAGATAGTTTTTCCTAATGTTTCGTCAGAATCTCCATTTTGAAATTATAATTCATGGTTCAAGACCTACCCTGTGGAGCAGGAAAAAACAAGCTTGCTCCATCTTCCATGTTGACAAGGTAGACTAAGATTACCACCATGGTATGCAAGCTTTAAAGAAAGAAACTAGAGATGTAACACTGGAGAACCTGTTTCAGCATGACAATGTATGACAATGGGTCATAGAGTCATTGAATTGTAGTGAATCCTCTAGTCCAACCCCCTGCAATACAGAAATATGCAGTGGTCCCATCTGAGGATCAAACATGCAGCCTTGTTGTCATCAGCACCAGAGTCTAACCCATGGGTAGGCAAACTAAGGCCTGGGGGGCCAGATCTAGCCCAATCTCCTTCTAAATCTGGCCCTCTGATGGTCCAGGAATCAGTGTGTTTCTACATGAGTAGAATGTGTGCTTTTATTTAAAAAGCATCTCTGGGTTATTTGTGGGGCATAGGAATTTGTTCATTCCCCCCCAAAAAAATATAGTCTGGCCCCCACACAAGGTTAGAGGGACAGTGGACCGGCCCCCTGCTGAAAAAGTTTGCTGACCCCCTGGTCTAACCAACTGAGCTTTTAATGACGATGAAAAATCTGTTCTCCGGACAGTATCCAACTAACTCATTCCATCAGCTTGAGTAATGGATCTTTCCCCTCCTTTCCCCATAAAGGTAAAGGTACCCCTGCCCGTACGGGCCAGTCTTGACAGACTCTAGGGTTGTGCGCCCATCTCACTCAAGAGGCCGGGGGCCAGCGCTGTCCGGAGACACTTCCGGGTCACGTGGCCAGCGTGACATCGCTGCTCTGGCGAGCCAGAGCCGCACACGGAAACGCCGTTTACCTTCCCGCTAGTAAGCGGTCCCTATTTATCTACTTGCACCCGGGGGTGCTTTCGAACTGCTAGGTTGGCAGGCGCTGGGACCGAACAACGGGAGCGTACCCCGCCGCGGGGATTCGAACCGCCAACCTTTCGATCGGCAAGCCCTAGGCGCTGAGGCTTTTACCCACAGCGCCACCCACGTCCCTAGCCCTTTCCCCATACACCCTTATAAATCTGTTACAGGGTTTCCCACAACCACCAGATGTGGGAAGTGTGCAGGGCATGGTGTGAGGAGAGGAGAGGAAGTTTTGTTGCACAGGTAGAAATCTTAGGGCGGATGGAATGAGCTAGTTGGTTTCCACCCATAATGTAGAAATTTGGTTATGCATCTCACTAATATTCCTGCCCCCCCCCATCTTTAGCAGAATTACTAGCTCAATTCCTACTGAAAACTGCAGATGCTAAAGAGCCTCCCACAGCTTTAAATTAATTAGTTTTGACTACTTCGTTAAAAAAATCAAAAACCCACCTGAATAGCCTTTTGATGGAAAGCCATCTGAACTCTTCCCCTTTTCACACTTTGTCATGATCCCTTGGCAGAAACCTAATGGTTCTCAAGGCATCTATTTAGGATATATGGAGAGTGACGTACAGCATGTGCTGCTGATGCTCGGGAAACAAAAGAACTCCTCCATATTGGCAGACCTCTGCGGAGCCATAAATGTCACCTAAAACACAGACAGGATTGATGGTGACATAAAGCCGGAGGAAAGCGTCCTACAAAAGAAATTTCGTTTTTAAACAGACACACACTGTCTGCTTCACACCAAGCAGACCCAAATAATCTCTCTTGCTCCATCCCAGCATCACAATAAGCAGCAAGGTTATCTCTGTTAACACATTTTGAGCTGCGAAGGGGGCAAATTTGCAAAATATAGCTATGCTAACTCACTCAGAAAAGCTAAAATGGCTGGAAAAAACATGCTTTTAGCAGTGTATAGTTTTAGTGCATAGTAGGGATGTGGGTAGCACTGTGGGTTAAACCACAGAGGCTAGGACTTGCTGATCAGAAGGTCGGCAGTTCGAATCCCCGCGACAGGGTGAGCTCCCATTGCTCGGTCCGTACTCCTGTCAACCTAGCAGTTCGAAAGCACGTCAAAGTGCAAGTAGATAAATAGGTGGGAAGGTAAACAACGTTTCCGTGCGCTGCTCTGGTTTGCCAGAAGCGGCTTAGTCATGCTGGCCACATGACCCAGAAGCTGTACGCCGGCTCCCTTGGCCAATAAAGCGAAATGAGAGCCGCAACCCCAGAGTCAGCCACGACTGGACGTAATGGCCAGGGGTCCCTTTACCTTTACCTTTACCTTTACTAGTTTTCTCTGATTGGATAGTTTATTGTGGTCAGTTATGGACACGTGTGCCATTTGCTGGCAAAATGTTAGTTATATCTGCCAGCTTTTCCAGTCTGCTAACATGCCGCGCAAACCATGCTGATGGAATGAAATGTTTCTGGGGAGGAAGAAGCTTTGAGACAATTACAGTTATTAAAACTGCACCTACCAATAACAATTTGACTAGAGTAGCAACCATTTCCTGCTGAGAGGACATATTTGGACACAAAATGTTGCATTTGTTTGAATGCTTTTCTCAACTTAAAAGCATCCCTCCTGTGAAGAGATTCAGATTGCAGAATCTTGTAGCCACTGAACCGCCATACAGTGGTACCTCGCAAGACGAATGCCTCGCAAGACAAAAAACTCGCTAGACGAAAGGGTTTGTGTTTTTTTTTTTTTTTGAGCTGCTTCGCAAGACGATTTTCCCTATGGGCTTGCTTCGCAAGACGGAAACGTCTTGCAAATTTGTTTCCTTTTTCTTAACACCGTTAATACAGTTGCGACTTGACTTCGAGGAGCAACTCATAGAACGCGGTGTGGTAGCCTTTTTTGAGGTTTTTAAAGACTTTGGTGATTTTTGAAGCTTTTCCAAAACTTTCCCGACACCGTGCTTCGCAAGACGAAAAAAATCGCAAGACGACAAAACTCGCGGAACGAATTAATTTCGTCTTGTGAGGCACCACTGTACCAGAAAGAGAGCTGTGATGCTGAAGATGTAGTATTTTAATGTATATATGTGGGGTTCTTTTTATGTATGTCTGTTTGTTTGTAAGTCGCTTTGGCTTGCCCTGGGCAAAATAAAGTGACCAACGAAATTAATAATAAATAACAAGAACAACTACAGTAATAATATAGACAACGCTGCAGACAGTAATTGTGCAGCATTTAATATGCCCTGGAACCCTGCAATGATCAACCAAGTGGATACAGCTGCATTATGTGACTCATGAGAGCAGCAATTAACCAGATTGTAGAATGGTGGTGTGGAAAAAAATCGGACCAAATATTTATTGACAGCAGCAGGCAGGGGAAGGGTTGGCATGGCATTGGGTCCAGGGTCATCATTCCACAAACTCCATGTTGATGGAATGGATCTGTTGGGTTTGGACCCCCCCCCCCAAAACCTGTTATATGGGAGTCAGCCAGTGTTGAATCTTGCCCTTGTGCAAGCCAAGCTAGCCAAGTCTCACTGGGTAACTAGGGTGCAGATTCTAACAGGAAGAAATTTCCAAAGCAGTTTTAAAGTGGCAGTACATCCTCAGGGAAGGCCCTAAGCCAGCGGTGGTGAACCTATGGCTTGCATTCCAGAGAGGGCACTCAGAGCCCTCTCTGTGGGCACATACGCTGTCACCCCAGCAAGGCCGTAACTTCCATGCCGGGGCGGGGGAGGAGGACTCTTGCACGCCGTCCAAAGCCTGCAGCACCAGGGCCTGGCGAGCATCGAGGGGCTGAGCAGGCATTGACTTTTGATGCACCAGGGCCTCCCGCCAGTCTGTTTTTCCTACTTGGGAGTAACCCTTCTTGAGTTCAGCAGGGCTTAACTCCCAGGTCAGTAAGCATATGAAGACGGCAACCTAAGAAGGGGCTCCTGCGTTTACATGTTCGCTGGGCTTTCCCGCGGAAGCCAACAGAGAAATTCATTCCGTGGAGGCTGCGATCAAATGGTTATTTTTACCCCACCCACCTGGCTGGGTTTATTTAATTATATTTATTTTTATGTGCACATGCAGACAATGATTATTATCTCATATTAAAAATTGGGAGAGGGTGGCTCTTAGTACAGCCCTCCAGTGTACACTAGTGGCCAAAATTGTGGAAACTTCTGGGGAAAATGTATTACTGAGGTTTGATGGCTCATAACACCACTTTGTTTTGGAGCAATACCAGTGCTTCTTTTCTGTGGGGATGCAGGGGGACGCATACCCCTAAACATTTTGTGAATTTAACGGGAGAAGAAATTCACTGTATTTATTTTTCCCAATTTGAACTGTATTTATTTTTCCCTAGTGGGAATTTTCTTGAGTCAAAATGAGAGTACCCCGAAAAGATTTTTTTTAAAAAAAAGAAAAAAAGGACTGAGTTATACCATAAAATTATATATCAATGGAAAGATAATTTAATGAAGAATGTAATGCAATAACTTTTATGAAGGATTATTTATTACAATAGCAGTCATAAAGAAGAAATGTGAAACACACGGGGGGGGGGGGGAATTAGATATATAGTTTAAATTGCCATGTTGGCACTTTGCAATAAATAAGTGGGTTTGGGGTTGCAGTCTGGGCACTCGGTCTCTAAAAGGTTTGCCATCACTGCCCTAAGCTGATCTGTTTGGCGCTTTGGCAACATCACTTCAGAAAGATGGCCCTGTGGCTGCTAGCTCTGCAGCTAGTTATGTGATATGAGAGAAGCCAATGGAGTTGTATAAAGCTACCCATAGTAGCCTGGCTTCTTAGTCTAAGTAACTTGTACTTTCAATAAAGAGCAAACCAACAGCCAACTTCCTTGCTTGCTTCCCTGACTGCCTGCTTCCTTTCCTCTCAGCTGACTGGCTTGCCATATTGCTGCTGGTGTATTAGTATATTTGTGCCTGCTTTGAGCTTGGGTGTACTCTTTTGTGAAATCTGAATTTCTCCTCTATGAGCAGAAAAAATGGGGGGGGGGGAGATTTCTGCTACACAAAATAAAACCCGCCTCCTGTGATCTTGAGGCTGATCTATTGTAATCAATGTAAAAAATCTTCCATTTGCCCCTGGGTCATAGTTATGATAATGGTATTAACATACAGAGCATGACAGCACTCTTAAGCACCTCTCTCTCTTTAAAAAAAATGTTTTCTTGTAAACTGAAGCACGTGCTGTACTTTGAACATTCCCTCGGGCTGAAGCTCTTCAGCATGAAAAAATATTTATAAGGAATTTGGTCTCCTTTCATCCAGCAAATCTTTTCCTAAAAGAATTTTTCTTTGCATGCATTTGTTATTCATAAGAATGCAGCACTTGCTTGGGAGAAATTCTTTTTTTCTGCCTATAGGTTGTTTGTGAACTGTTTGCTCTCATTATTCCCTGCTTTATTATTCATGCTGGTTCACATCCTATGTTATAGGCTATGGTTTCTGCTTCAAGATTGAATGTCATCTCTCAAAGTATTGGAACTGAATGACTTTAACTTTCTCAGCCAGTGAAAAATGAATCGCTAATCCTTCATCTGGCAGAGGGGGCTGTGCTGCATGCAAGGCATTTACAGCACTGCTTAAGTATGGAGTGAACCCATTGATGGTTAAAAGCCATTGTGTGCTAGAGAGGAAGGTCTGCCTGGATATAATGAATCCATCATGACACTAGGAATATGTGGCATCCTAACATTAACATTGCAGGAGGAATAGCAAGGTCCATGACCTTGTAACAAAGGCAGAAGATTCTAAGGACAGGTAGAATAAGCAGGGGCATTATAAAAAGATCACTTCAGAAGGAAGTGACCTATAAAATTGAGGAAAAAACAGGAGTAGAGAGTCTGAGGACCAAGAGTAGAGAGTCTGAAGACAGCTTCACACAAAAAATGTGAAGTATAACAAGGTCCACAGATCTTTTTACACTTGTGTACATGATTCTGGCAACCTTGACAAAGCACATGAAGCAATCTTATGCTGGATCAGATCACGACTCCATCTAGCCCAGGTGTGGCTACCCATGGCGCTCTAGATGTTTGGATTATAATTCCCATCCTCTTTATTTGCTATGCTGGCTGGGGCTGATGAGAACTGGCGTTCAACAACCTCAAATTAAGGTAAAGGTAAAGGGACCCCTGACCATTAGGTCCAGTCGTGACCGACTCTGGGGTTGCAGTGCTCATCTCGCTTTATTGGCCAAGGGAGCCGGTGTACAGCTTCTGGGTCATGTGGCCAGCATGACTAAGCCGCTTCTGGCGAACCAGAGCTGTGCACGGAAACGCCGTTTACCTTCCCGCCGGAGCGGTACCTATTTATCTACTTGCACTTTGACGTGCTTTCGAACTGCTAGGTGGGCAGGAGTTGGGACTGAACAATGGGAGCTCACCCCATCGCGGGGAATCAAACCGCTGACCTTCTGATCAGCAAGTCCTAATTTAGCCTAATGCATTGAACTCCAATGGGCAGCAGCTCTTCAAGGTCACAGGTATATCCCAGATGATCTACTACTACTACTACTACTACTACTTGCCCCAGGCACTCTGGGTGGCTTCAAACACATATAAAACATAATCAAACATTAAAAACTTCCCAATACAGGGCTGCCTTTGGATTTCTTCTAAAAGTTGTATAGTTATTTATCTCCTTGACATCTGGTGGGAGGGCGTTCCACAGGACCTTAGATCCAGATGTAGCTCCACTCTCCTTTTGATAGTGACATCACTGCTGCTTGCCAGTACAGTGCAGGGGTACGGAAGGATGGTGGTGATGTTGCGAGTGTGTGAACACCAGCTAGAGCACTGGATTGGCACAGCCCTGTGTTCACCACCACCCTGTTCTGGCTCTGCACTGTCCCAGAAATTGGCAGTGTCACTGTCATTGGAAAGCTAATGCCCCACCACACCGGCCACTTCTGCTTTGGTCCATTTAAAATGTTTAAAATCCAAATGATACTGGGACTGCCATCTTGCAACATATGTGCTCTGTTGAGGACATAATCTCCATTGGGGCTAGAACTCACAGACATGTATGCATGGCTGTTTAAAGACATGTAGTGTAAGGACCCTTCCATGTTTATTGTGGGAAATGCTAGTGTAACTCCAGTGTTCCTGACAGGAATCAGAAAGTGTAGAGCAGCCCTCAAATTTGAAGAAAACTAGGACTGGCAAAGGGAAGAGATTATTATGGCCAGAAGCTGCCTCTTGAGGTGCATGAACACATCTCTCAGTGCTGTTTGGAGAGTCGGTTTCAGTTTCTAGTAGAGGGAAAAGCTGTTCTGTATTCTCGTTCCAGCATCTTGTGATGTGGTGATTATTTTTCTCAAGTCTAGATGTATCAATACTCCACATTTTGCTTTCTGACTGCTGAAAGGTACAGCAGTTGATGTATTGGCTTTAGCTTAAGGCCTGGTGTTTTCTATAAACAGTGAAAAGCCTTGGGCTTTAAGTAGAAGTTGGGTTTATTTGGAGGTTCATCTTATAACTTGAAGATGGATTGGGCCTCCCTCCTGTCTCCCATTTATAAGTAAACTGCTTCAAGAGAACAGATGCCTATTCCTGCCAAATAATTTTTAAAGTCTCTTTGTTCTTGCCTGTTGTTGACAATCCAAGCCTCAAAGGGAGCAAGTTACCACTTAATGGTGCTGACATCTATAAATCTATTGAACATCAGAGAATAAATAACTACTCGGTGAGGAAATGATTTAATATTAAACATGTTCTGTGTTCATAAATTATGAATCTTCACTCAACCTACAGGCTTATGAATTTAGATTAATAGAAAACGTGGGTGGGATTCTTTGTTTCAGCATGGCAGTTATGTATTTTGTGCTTTGGGCCCTGTACTATATATTACAATTTTTAATAGAAACTTGTGGGCATTTGTTTCAACCCTGCACACAGTTAGGCTATTTAAATTCTGTGGACTTCAATAAGATTTAAAATGATATCCCAAAATTCAGAGCATCACATATGGTTCTCTCTCAGTGCAAATATAGGGTTGGTTCATATGGAATGCAGACATGGCTCCCAGTACATTTCTAATCACAATTCAAAGTGTTAGTGTTGACCTTTAAAGCCCTAAATGGCTTTGGCCCTGTATACCTGAAGGGGTGTCTCCACAACCATCATTCAGCCCAGACGCTAATATTCAGCTCTGAGAGCCTTCTGGCGGTTCCCTCACTGCGAGAAGTGAAGTTACAGGGAACCAGGCAGAGGGACTTCTCAGTAGTGGCACCCACCCTGCGGAACACCCGCCCATCAGATGTCAAGGAAATAAACAACTACCTGACTTTTAGAAGATATCTGAAGGCAGTCCTGTTTAGGGAAGTCTTTAATGTTTGATGTTTTATCATGTTTTTAATATTCTGTTGGGAGCCTCTCAGAGTGGCTGGGCAACCCAGTTGGATGGGTGGCATACAAATGTTGTTGTTGTTGTTGTTGTTGTTGTTGTTGTTGTTGTTGTTGTTGTTGTTATGCACTTCCCCAGATTCCTAAATAATAGAGATCTGAAGTGTGTTCACACACACACACACACACACACACACTTACTCATTCACACACACACACTCACTCACATTCACACTTTCTTTTCTTGTTTCATGGTTTACTTTCAACATTGTCTAGTGTTTAACTTCAAAAATAACAAGCATGGTTATTATCTATTTGTAACCAGGCTTTGTGAACATCGAATCCTTAATTCCAATCCCTGATTACAAGGATAACCTGGTTACCATCGTTTATGTTTACCAACAGACACATAGGCAAAGTATGGTATACTGTACAAAATTCACATAGGAGATTGCAGGGAAGGGAGGATGAAAGTCTTCAGCATGCTCCTTATCCTCGAATCATCGTTAGGAAATCAGGAATATTATGCATGCATTGGGTCAGAGCAAATTATTGCTGGGTCAGTGGTGGTGGGAGTTTTTCATCACATATAAAGAAAATGCAACTAATGCCCCATATACTAAAAATAAGAAATTAGACATGAAAATAATGCCTTGTATCTTAATGCAAACCTCCAAGTAAGGCTAGGATTCCCCATAGACTTTCATGGAGGTAAGCCCCATTGAATCCAACTACATTGTCAAAATCGAAAACCTCTGAGAAGTTTTTTTCTTTTATTTTTACATATTACAACTGTATTTATCTCTGCCTGTTTCAACAAGATGATTATTTCCTATTAGAAAAGAAAAGTCTGGCTGAAGAAATACAAAATACCATTTTCAGTCATCAGTATCTCTGTCTAAAGGATCTCAGAAAGCAAGACTTGGGAGGACACTCAATCGAAACTCTGGAGAGACACTGTGAATTGGTTTTGACAATGTAGTTAGATCAGAGGCCCAACTTGGCATATATCTGCTCTTTCCAGCAATTGTAAGATATGGGTCACATGGGTGTGATGCTACATAATGCTACACAAAATGTCATGCTTAACCACTTCGGTTCATTTTGGTCATCTTGCAGTGTACTGACTTGCCTTCTTCCTGTCATCCTGGATACTAACTGACCTCTGGCATTTTATACTCTAATTTTATTGTCCACACACTGTATTTACTTGTTTGTTTGTTGCTCTTTGCACAAATGTGAGTTTATTTTCTAGCTCAAATTTAATTTCTGAAAAATTAACCAGGTCTGTCTTTTATACAACTCGTTTGAATTTCCTTTCCTACTTTTTAAAGTGATCTCCCAGGTGTCTGAAAATGCAATTATTATTATTATTATTATTATTATTATTATTATTATTATTATTATTATTATTATGAAAGAGAGTGAGATTCTGTTTCAGCCCTACCATTCACAAACACCTGAAAATTAAGCAGACTTCAGTGAAGCCTAGTAACATGAAATAGTATAATTTAGCCCAAGCGGAATGCAGGGGTGAACCCAGAATACAAAACTTAACCTTTCACCAGAGGAGAGATGGTAAACCTTTGGACCTCCAGAAGTTACTGCAGTATATCTCCCACCAGCCCTGCCATGCTGGCTGAGGCTCATGATACATGGGAGCAGACACCCCGCAACAGAGGATCTAATAAACCCAACCCCTATTTTCTATGATTCCGTATTATTATTTTTACAAGTATTGTTCATTCTTGGTTAATCCATAAAGCAAGAGAATATGTAAGTGAGTGTTTATGATCAAGCAGCAAAGTGCAGCTACTGGAAGCCTCAACTTGAACGTCAACACTTCACATTCCACTCTAAGTAGAACTAGTGGGCATCTTTGCCCCTTTGCAAACCCACGGGAAGGTTTGTTTCTCTAGAACATTATTTTCAGGAGCAGCACTGCACATGCTGCTGGCCTCAAGTGCTCTCAAGTCCTGTCCTCTACGTAGCCGACATTCTCTTTTGTCCCTAGGACAAGTGCCATTTTCTCCACAGGTGCATTAATGCTTTGGGAGTGCCAAACAAGGTTTAATGAGAAATCGGCTGTTTGAGAAGATATGTCATATTTCCCAGAATGATTGAAAGCACCTCCACCCTCCCTCCGTCTCCAGTATCTTATTTCCCTGCCACTCTCACAGCTTCACATTACTCACACGCTGCTTAGCACAATGGTATTCATCAGATGGACTATTTTAGGCTATTATGCAGCAGTTTACATTGCAAAAACTTGTCATAAGCTCTACTGATGCCCACCACTGCCATCCGGTTTCTTTGCTATAATGAAACAAGTAACAGCCAATACTTGCTGAAATGTACTTTTGCCGCAGGAGAAACCCTGTACGGACGAAGACAGATCAATTTCTGACGTACAAATATTAGACGATTACATTTTGTGTCTGGACTAAGTTCTACAAACTGGTTAAAATTCTTCTCTGCTCAGTTCCAACCATCCCATCTCACGTGAATACTGTCTGTAGAGCTCTGTTGCTGCTGTTTTTCTGAAAGCTGATCAACATAGGATTATTATTTTTTAAAAAAGTGTTTTAACTTTTTAAAGAAGTTCATGCTGTACTTTTAAAAGAAGACAAAGCAGAGCACTTCAGTGCTCCACAGGAAATGCGTTCAGCAGCCCCACTTCTGGAAAAGTCCAAAGACCTTATAAAACATAGATATTGTATAGGAAAATACAGTGGTGCCTCGCAAGACGAAAAGAATCCGTTCCGCAATTCTCTTCGTCTAGCGGTTTTTTCGTCTTGCGAAGCAAGCCCATTAGCGGCTAAGCGGATTAGCGCTATTAGCGATTTAGCGGCTTAGCGGCTATTAAAGGCTTAGCGGCTAAACTGTTAAAAGGCTATTAACGGCTTAGCGGCTTTGAAAGAGGGGGGGGAGCGGGGGGGAAATGGCGAGACTCGCAAGATGTTTTCGTCTTGCGAAGCAAGCCCATAGGGAAATTCGTCTTGCGAAGCGCCTCCGAAACAGAAAACCCTTTCGTCTAGCGGGTTTTTCGCCTTGCGAGGCATTCGTCTTGCAGGGCACCACTGTACAGAGCTGAATTGGCACAGAAAAGCAGAGCAGCATAGTTCTCTGAGGTTTTGTTGGGGTCCCAGTCTAATGGAAGAGGGTATTCACATCGTGCTTTGACTGAGAGGGGAGGTGTCAATCAGTCTGAGCCACCATATTATGTCACACATGGAGAGAGCAGATGCCTGCTCCTATGTGGTCTTGGTGGTTCAGAGTGCCTTCCATCAGCACCCACATCTGGTAGGGATAGCTGAACTTCTGCCATCTATGCTCCGGTAACCTCTAAATTACTGCAACACATTATATGTGGGGCTGCCTCTGAAGACACTTCAGAAACTTCAGCAAACATATTGCTCACTGGAGCAAGACGGTTTGAACATACTACACCGGTCCTGGCAGACTACACTAGCTGGCATTTAATTTCCAGGCCCAATTCAAAGTGCTGGTTTTGACCTATAAAGTCTTAAACAGCTCAGCACCGCAATACCCCGAGGACCGCGTCTCCCCATATGAACCAACCCAATCATCACCTGAAGCCCTTCTTTGTGTGCCACCTCCATAACAGTTCCAGAGGGCAGCAACACGAGAATGGGCCTTTTCTGTGGTGGCTCCCCATTTGCAGAATGCTCTTCCTGGGGAGGCTCACCTGATACCTTACATATAAGCGTCAGGCAACAATGTTCCTCTTCTCCCATGCCTTTAGCTAAATAAATACTTTATGGCCTTTTAAACTGTGCGTGGGAGGGAAGTATTGTTCTTGTTTTTATATTGAAAACTGCCCTGTGATCCTTGGAAGAAGGGCTGTACAGAAATTTTAATAATAATAATAATAATAATAATAATAATAATAATAATAATAATGTGTGGGAATTCGTGGCCATTTTTGATGATCTTCATTATCTCACTTCTTTTCCTTTACTGGGAAGCTAAATGGTCAACAAAACCTTGCAATGAAAGCCAACGAAGGTATAGTGCTGTTTTTATTATGTGGCAATGGCGATAATGATATCACTACTCCAACTGGAATGAGCCGTTACTAAAAGGAGATTCTGTTCATTTATTTATTCTGCTGGCTTTTTGTTTGTTGTTAAATCGGTTATGCTGCTTGGGGATTTTGTTACTGGGTTGTTGGCGTTAAAATTTTGTCTCCACTTTTGCTTTCCATTTTACACTGTGTTACTATTCTTTATCATACATAGACCACTTTGTGTTCTGCTCACGGGAATTTTTTTATGTGCATGTGAAAAATAAGTAAGTAAAATAGTAATATTTCGCTTCACAACCTTTTCTCTGGGTTTTATCATTTAGTCTAAAAAATGGCTGACCATACTTAACGTTATTATGGAATGTGTAACTCAGGCTTTTCCTATTAACTACCGTACTTTAAAAGCAACAGAAATTGGCACCATGGATGCATCAGTGTGCTGATTATGAGGCTGGTGGAAGAGTAATGGCTGATATGGTTGCCAGGCAATTTATGAGTATAGATAATGTAGCGGTAGCATCCCATAAAAAACAAAAAAACTTACAATACGTAAGACCTTATTCAAATATATCAGAGATGCTTATTATCCTAATTACATTGACACTGTGGGCATTTCAAGTCATGTTTCTCATTTTCTAGGCAGACTTTGGTACTAGCGCTTTTGGTCTGGTGCTTAATTAAAAAAGGAACAGGATATATACTATGGCGTGGCTCTGCCATATGCACTTAAACCCTCTTTTATGTCATTTCAAATTGTGACCATATAATGTCATTAAAAATAACTGGTATGTTAATCTCCTATCCCTACCTACATTTCTGTTTAATTAATTAAATGGTGTGTGCCTTTTGATCGGCTTATTTACCAGGATGCTTGCTTAGACACACTCAGTGCATTAAAATTGACAGATGTCCTGGAGAGATAATGAGTGAAGGCATATCAATAGCTTTCAGTAATTTAACAT
Organism: Podarcis muralis; assembly: GCF_964188315.1. Classification (NCBI taxonomy): domain Eukaryota; kingdom Metazoa; phylum Chordata; class Lepidosauria; order Squamata; family Lacertidae; genus Podarcis; species Podarcis muralis. Next base: position 55,180,998 of record NC_135655.1, read on the forward strand.
TAGCATGTCATACATAGCACATTGACATTCATATTGTTGCAGAATAAAATGAAATCTCCCCATATCCCCACTCAAAGAAAGTTAGTTGGGTTTAATTTTGTTTAGAAGATGCTCTTATAGAGGTTTTGGGGGTTATTTTCATGCCATATCACTGTTACACAATTCTAGAATGTTCCTTCTCATCTCCTCCTGGTGGAGGACTGATGCATGACAGGGTTGAGCCTAGGATTAAGGGTTCTTCTCAAGATGCAGGTCTACCTGGATGGCCCTCCCAAGTTGCTGAAGGAAGGTCTAGGGCCCATCTGCAGCACACCTTGGCATTTGGACACAGCCTTCCAACTAGACTCCTCTAACGGCATAACCTGTTATTGCATCATTCTGTTCCGGTGATCACCTGATGTTAGATTAAAAGGATTCCACCCAATGCCGTATCTGCCAAAGCTATGATTGTTGCTATGGGGAAGGAAAATGGGGCCAATCTGTTTGCAGGCAAATTCATTCCGGGCTCTGAATATGGCAACCATCATAGAACCACAGCAAAGTCAACAAATACAATGACCTAGGGAAGAAAAAAATAATAATGTACAAAACCCACCGCATTACTGAATAGGGCAAGTGGGAGGGATGTTCTTCATCTAACTGGTCGCCAGGGTTGGGAGCAGCCAGCTTTTATAGGCTGGGGGTGGACTGGTGTAATGCCGGCTCCACTCTGGTCCGCTTCAAATCCCCACCCACCCGGCGAGGTCAGATTGGCCAGAATTCAAATATCAGGAGGTGGGAAAGCCTGCCTATCTAAGTGGCTGGTCAGGGGATTTCCCCAACACTGGCTGCCTAGCCCAGGGGGATAGAAGCTCAGCTGCCCACCCTGAGACTGGGTATGCACCCATTCTCAATAGCTAGCGTAACTGGCTGAATACAGTTTATAGATTTTCTAACTACTACTACCACTAACAGTAACAACATCAACAACAAACAACAATGTTGCCATGGATTTATTCTAATTCTCATGTTTGCTCCTATCCAAATGTTTGCTCCTATCTGGAGAATGGAATTTATGGCTTAAACTTTTAAAACAAACAAACAAGAAGATTTAACATCATTTCATGTATGCACAACTCCAAAGAGTGGTTATTTCTGAGGGGCTTTTCCTCCTGAAAATAACATATATCGAGTGGTGTTTGGAGCCAGAGAAGAATTTTGCTATGGGCTCTGAGTAGGTAGCCAGTGGCTTACAAATAAGCAACACAAAACACCCCAGCCACCTTAACTCAAACTGTCCAGTAGCTCTTAAGGAAGAAAAAAGGACATTTCAAATCTATTTTTCATGTGAGGCAAAGAGGACACTTGATTTTCCAATCCTCTTGTTTAAATTACGTGAATTTCAGTGCAAGCTATTCTGCAATATTCTTTTGTTTTCTTCTATTTTTTAAAAAAGTCTAGTTTCAGCTCTTCTCTCTCTCTCTCTCTCTCTCTCTCTCTCTCTCTCTCACACACACACACACACACACACACACACACACACACACTTCCTGCTCACACCAAACACGGAATAGAAAGATGAAGGCACACATATTTCAATTTCCCTGAGTATAATATGTGACTGTGATAATCCGACCAAAGATTAACTTCTCTTTCAATGTTCCTCAATGCCAGTCATGAAGGACCATTCAGTCATAAGTGCTGCAGAATCTATTGTATACAGACTAAGAGATTTGCACTACAGCTGGCCAGCCTGAGAAGAACTAAGATTGATCCTATGATAGCTCTCATCCTTCTATCTTTCACTCACAGGCTGCCATTCTCTGGCTTAGATCCACCCCTCCCCCTTTTGAAAACTTTATTGATATTTTAAAGACTTCATTCTCACAAATAATGGCTGGAGCCATTGCATCCTGTGGCCCTGCACTTTAATTACCCATTCTGTAAACTATGGGTGGTTAAAAAGATCAGGGTTTCTTAGCAGCCAGAACAAGAAATACAAGGCCAGCAAAACAACTCCTTTCACTAGACCAAGTAATTTTGAACATGGTGGAGGGGAGATTTAGGGATTACATCATGTTTTGACTCATAAGTGTTGAATTATATTGCAAACTGCCTCATGGTCCACAGTTGAAGGGCAGCATAGAAATTTAATGAATAAAGCAGCAACACCACACCTACTTGTTTGTCCCTGCCTATGTGTTGGAGGTGATGAGGAGAAAGATCTATTGCTTTGCCAAGAAGGGGAGGCTGTGATACTGCAATCTAGTCAGGTATTTGAAGAGCTGTTGCTGTGGTTAAACACACACACACAACATCACTCATATTCTTCACCAATTCTCCCCCCCAACCCCCCCTATATTTTTTAAAAAGTCCTTTTCACATCAATAGAGATCTGCTGTGTGTGTGTGTGTGTGTGTGTGTGTGAGAGAGAGAGAGAGAGAGAGAGAGAGAGAGAGAGAGAGAGAGAGAGAGAGAGATGCTAGAACACGCAACAAGGCTGATTGCTAAATGTGGATTTTAAAATTTTTGTTGACTAAAATGCCTTTGATTAGGATGTTTTTCCCCCCATGCAGAACTTCAGAAAGTGTGTGTGTGTTGTGCAGTAATCAGGGCAGATTAAAACTGGCAGAATTCTTGAAGCTGCACTAATTTGTGAAGAGAGGATGTATGTGTGCTGAAAAACATGACCCTGTATAGAACAATGATGCATCAGTCTGATTAAAGGAACCAACATTTGATTTCTATGATACAAGCACTAAGTTACCTTTTGTAGCCTCCTATACCTCCTTTTTGGGACGCGGGTGGCGCTGTGGGTAAAACCTCAGCGCCTAGGACTTGCCGATCGCATGGTCGGCGGTTCGAATCCCCGTGGCGGGGTGAGCTCCTGTCGTTCGGTCCCAGCTCCTGCCCACCTAGCAGTTCGAAAGCACAATTAAGTGCAAGTAGATAAATAGGTACCGCTTTCTAGCGGGAAGGTAAACGGCGTTCCGTGTGCTGCTCTGGTGCCAGTTCGCTGGAGCAGCTTTGTCATGCTGGCCACGTGACCCGGAAGTGTCTGCGGACAGCGCTGGCTCCCGGCCTCTAGAGTGAGATGAGCGCACAACCCTAGAGTCTGTCAAGACTGGCCTGTACGGGCAGGGGTACCTTTACCTTTACCTTTATACCTCCTTTATCTTCACAGCAGCCATATTAGGTTGAGAACTGGTTACTGGCCAAAGACAGGAAGTGAGCAAAAAATGAGGAGTTAAGTGCACATACTCAGAATATTTTCTTTTTCTTTCTCATTGTTTGGAACTACACCAGGGCCACCGGCTACCTTAATCCAGACTTGGCATGAAAGAACCTTCTCCCCTTCTCCTCTGTACACCCTTTGCGCACCTCCTCTGTGCACCCCTTACACCTCTGTGCTTCTTCCACTCCCTTACTCCCTGAATCAACATCAGTGGTTGGTATCCTGGGGGAACCTGCCATGGCCAACAACGTGAGGTAGAGGGTGTGTGCGTGCATGTGTGTGTGTCCTATTTCAACTCCAGAGCTCACTCCTATTCTGCTTCTTCCTGGGCTTGTTGCCTGTTCACCTCCCCTCTCCAATCATTCAAGCAGTGGCAAGAGTAATGGGATACAGCCACAGCATCCAGTGCCAATGTGCCATCCCTCTAAACTATTATATGGATTAGGGTCCAGAGGGATGGGACAAAGGAATGGGCAGTGGTGATTGGCACACATGACACCGCTGTCATGACTGGCACTCTCAGAGGGTGGGTCTACTAACATGACTGGCACTCTCAGAGGGTGGGTCTACTAACACAGGTGGACTTTCAGTAGTCCTTGTTCTATTTGATTATATGAAGGGGACTGATTTCCCCCTTGTTCTCCTCAGTCATGTAATTTAGTCAGTCAGTCATTTATAAGATTTCTTACCCTTCTCTATGTTCCCATATAAACATACAGTTAAAAACAAGTAAATCAGGCAAAATAGTTAAGACAGTTATTTTGAGAGAAACCCGCCCCCCCCAAAATAAATAGAAAACAACTCCAGACAAAAGCAGCACTGTACAGGTTAAACCAAAGAAAAGAGGCAGATTCTACAAAAATATGTTTAACTGTCAAAGGCTGGAGTAAGGATGTGTGCCTTCAGACACAACAGACAATGAATAGCAGTGTGAGGAGACAGTTCTACCATGAAGGGTTGCTGCAGAAAAAAACTTTCTCATAAGCCACCATTCCCTGCACTTCAGAGGGTGATAGAACTACCAAGAGGACCCATTTTGCTAGTCTAGGATTGGGCAGCCTCTCAAATATTTGGTGCCTAAGTTGTTTACAGATTATTATTATTGTTGTTGTTGTTGTTGTTGTTATTAACATTAACATTAAAACATCCAATAAAACAATCCAGAATAAAACATTCCTGAAGCAAGTCCTACATAAAGTATACATTCAAAGCAACATAATTAACAAAAGAATAAAATATTGTCTTAAAGTTTTCAAAATAAAACATTACAAACAAGGACAACTGCAGAATGCACATTTAACACCACTCATGAGCCTCTTGGTTTACTGATAAAACATTGCTATGACCCTCTCACACTACCGCCATTCAGTATGTGCATCCTCAATTAAAATTATGTTTGCCTTTTCACTTTTGCCTTCCTTGACAGCGTAAGAAAACTGCAGATTCACACAAATGGAGTGTGATATTTTGAAAAGCAGCAGTAGCAGCAGAAACAGAAAGCCTGAATGTCATAGCTGCACAGAGTTTAGTCTGGTGACAAACTGAGCATATTATATGAGGAAAAATGGCACTTTTATTGTAACGATGCACTGTATTAGACACAGTCAATTTCATTGAAGTGGCTTTGTTCCATTGCTTATTCTTAAAACAGTGGCAGATTAAATAAAAACATTCAAGGATCTCAAGCCTTAGATGTCACGAAACAGCATCTCCTCAATAACAAAGAACACAAAAGTCGCTGTGGGGGAGATAAAATTTTGCAAGCTGCATTATTCACTCACAGACACATTTCACTGCTTTACCTTAAGTCAGCTTGCACTATGCAGATATTTGCATGTTCGGTGAGGGAGGCTTTTTCATCAAACAGCTGAGCAAACAACACAAAAACTGAACATTTTTCTCTGGTCTCTCTCTCTCTCTCTCTCTCTCTCTCTCTCTCTCTCTCTGTGTGTGTGTGTGTGTGTGTAAGAGCGAGAGAGAGAGGTCCTGATAATTACCAGAGATTATACTGAGCTGTCTGCAAAGTCATCAAATGCTTACTTTTAGAGCTTCGAGAAATTGTGCTGCACGTGCATAAGCATTTGAGACACAGCTCAAAGGAGCTTCTTTAGCTCTTGTGCAAAGCTTCCTCTCAGCCCATATAGCTGGGAATGGAGCAAGGCAACACAAGGCCATTATCTATAGCTTACTCACTTCCCAAGTATTGCCAGACAAACTTAGAGGCCACTTCCCCCGTAGCAGATTGTGTGGTGGTTGTCAGTACACATCTGATGTCTGCTGAGTCATGTCACTGCTGCTTACTGGGAGGTGCAGAGGGAGGGGAAGAAGCAGCAGTGAGGTTGGCATGGTGCAAACACACCAGCAGAAACACCAGGTTGTCTTTGCTGGCGAGTTTGCTCCATGCCAACCTTGCTGCTATTTTGCCCTTCCCCATCTACACCTCAGTAAAGAGCAGCTATGTGACCGGCCAGAGATCAGGTGAGTGCCGCTACTCATCAGGCCCTTACAGAATCACTGCTGTGTAAGTGTAATTCTGTCTGTGCAATGGAACTTCTCCCTTATCTACTCTTCCCTGCAGTCCCATTGCACAAGCAGAACTCCACTTACACAGCAATGATTCTGTAAGGGCCATTTACTTTACAGAGAACCTGTGTGACTATTGTTGCACTCCATTTTTGTACGTTGCATTATGAGTACATTGCCAAACTTAGGTGGTTGAATATGGACCATAATCCTATGCATTATCTCCATGGAAAGGTATGTATTACAGAATAACATACACATGATCTGCAGTTTTGTGTATGTATATGCATTCTTGCTAGTGTGCGTGTGTGTAAATTCCTGGACTTGGGCGGGGGGGGGGGGGGCGGGAGAGACAAAAGAAAACCTTGATGTGAAATGAGTGGATTTCACAGAAGCAGGCATTCAACCCAAGAGAAAGCCTGAGGCAGAGCTTGAATGCATTGAATCTCACAAATTACATCAAGATCCATTTGAACCAGATTCCTAGTCCATCCCTCATATAGCTCAGCATGGAAATTATATGAGTAATTATGCAAGTTGCCTGGTTGATTCTAAACCTTCCCCTCGTAGGCTCCTGTATGAGAAGTTGACACAAGCATGTTTCAACAGAATGTTGCGGAGGTTTCGGGGTGGCATTTGGTTATATTTACAGTTGTAGTGGATCAATTTAAATAAATTGTTTAAACTATGATCTAGGAAGGAAGGAAGGAAAAAAGGCTAACTGGTCTAGATCAAGTTTTACATAGTTATTTATATATTTCAAGATCAGTGGTGCAAACCTGACCATGAAGCCATGCTAATTTTATCTTAATAAAGTATTATTTACACAGTTTCAGTCTAACAACCAGCACTTGCATATGTTTGTTTCCCTGCATAGTTTTTGCATGTTTTCCTTCCAGAGGGAGGCAATGACCTTAAGAGTTTACAGGCAGAACTCATGATAGTTTGTTATACAGTGGCACCTCGCAAGACGAATGCATCGCAAGACAAAAAACTCGCTAGACGAAAGGGTTTTTTGTTTTTTGAGCTGCTTCGCAAGACGATTTTCCCTATGGGCTTGCTTCGTAAGACGGAAACGTCTTGCAAGTTTGTTTCCTTTTTCTTAACACCGTTAATACAGTTGCGACTTGACTTCGAGGAGCAACTCATAGAACGCGGTGTGGTAGCCTTTTTTGAGGTTTTTAAAGCTTTTTGAGGTTTTTGAAGCTTTTCCAAAACTTTTCTGACACCGTGCTTCGCAAGACGAAAAAAATCGCAAGACGACAAAACTCGCGGAACGAATTAATTTCGTCTTGCGAGGCACCACTGTATTCAGTATGGGAACATAGGAACCTGAGTACGGAACAATTTTGCCTTCTCTTTTTCTTGCCAGTGTTATTCCTTTCAACTTCAATCTGTGTTAGGCCAGCCACATCATCACAAAAGCAAAACAGTGAACACAAATGAAATGACCATGACTAATAGGCAAAAAGGAAAATCTGATAGTTACGGCAGAGACTAGAGCAGTCTATATTCATCAGGTGAAAATGAGTGTGTGTGTTTGGCATGCAGAGTGTAAATATTCATATCTGAGAAGTGAGCAAACTGATTATTTACACAGAAAAGTCTTCTTTCATCCAATGTATCTGATAGAGGCAGTGATTCATTCATTGTTGTGCTAACATGCTAATATATCCAGATTATTTAAACTAGTTTTTATTTAATTTAAGAGAAAGCTAGCATTTACATTTTACCTTGTTTAAATCAAAAAATATTATTTAATAAAAGTCAAATATTGAATTCTTTAAATGCTTTTTTAAAAAAAGCAAAAACAAAAAACACCATCCTATTAACTGTGAAAGCTGAGAAAAATTAGGAAGAGGACTTCAACTCTTGAGTGCATCTTCAGAATTATTTGTAATGATTGAACAAGAAAATCTGCAGGTGGTAAAGCAGGGAAAACTTGAAGTAAATATACAAAGCTTCTTCTGATCTCTTAGAATTGCTTTGTGACTGAAATAACAATTGAGCAAGAATGAAGCGCTTATGTGTCCCGTGGATTTCGGTGTGAGATAGTGAAGCATGACCTTAGTAATTACATTGACATCAGTAGGATTGAGAAATCATTAACTCTTTTGGATCATGTCCCTAATTTATTTAAAACATTATGCAAAAGTACACGGTGTTTAGGGATGCATTTGATAAAGAGCTAGGGGTTAATCTGCTGCAGATTTTTTTTGCCTTTAAAAAACATAGCTTTAAATACATTTTAAATATTTTTAGATATTACGGGCTGCCTGAAGCATGCAGACAAGTGGGAAATAAATGTTAAGTAAATATTTTAAATATATTAAAAACCAAAGATGCTGCTCCTGGGGGAGTTTTAGGAGACATTCTTAGGAAGTTCCTCCCTCCTCCCCCCCCCCCTCAGAGAAAGAGACAGCAAGATGCAAAATGTGAAATTGCCGGGAGGCAGAAAATGAAAGGAAGGCTGGGATTGCCTAATTAGTTTGAACAAAATGGTGTCACTCTGACTCTTTTGTCATCCTTTTCACAGCTCTTGCCTTAGCTGCTGTTCCATCTTCCTGCCAGAATAGTCACAGGATCTGCTGGGCAATATGGAATGGAGGAGGAGTGGGATCCTAGCTACCTACTTGCTCTCTGGATCAAAACTGAAGTTTTGTTTTCAGTGCAAGGGCATCCTAGGAGGTGCAACAGCACCACTGATAGACTTGATTGACAATTCGAAGAGCATATTCATCTATTTTTAAGAAGAGAGAAGCATCTGCGCACTATGAAAATCTACAGAGAATAAAGCAACACCTGTAGCAGGCAATGTAGTTAACAACACTGTTAATGTTGTTAATATTGTTTTATAGATTATATTTGCTGCATTGATTTGTTAATCATATAATATGACTTCTGCTTTGTGTTGTTTAGGTTATTTTTTATTTGTTGCTTTGTTAACAGTGTTTTGCAGATTGCAATCATTTCATGGATGATTTGTTAATTATGCCATATGATTTATGATGTATTTGAGATGTTCTATGATGCTCTATGTTATTATTATTTATTGTTTGTAAGCTGTGTTGGGATTCACTTGAATGAAAAGCAGTATAGAAATATAATACATCAAGTCAAAATCAAACACAACTGTAAATAAACCTTAGATGAAAACTAGAGCTAGAACTGTGAAGACACAATTAACTTTTTTATTTTATTTTAAGGATGGGACTGGGATTGCTTTGGAAAGGATAGAAAGCAAACACAAGTTGACCCAATGCCACCCAGCACTACCAAATACTTTCTTAGAGGCAAAACTTGGAGAGTGTTGGGTGGGATAATATTCTAGACTAGCCCTGCAGCTCTCATTTAGCAAAGCCTCTCCTCTTCACCAAGGGGGTTGTGGACGGGAATCGCTTCCCACGCTCGCAGGTGGGCCTTGCCGGGCCCCCTGCATCACGGAGTCCTGGGCCCACTTCATGCCCTTGAAGGGTATTCCATTAAAGGAATCTGGCGGCGGCGGCTCCTGTCTGATGCCCAGGTGGTGGCTAGGGCCATGGCACGACCTTCCGTGACTCTACGGGAAAGCTTCCAGTTGATTTTTGTCAACAAGCTCCCCTTAAAGGTTGTTAACCCTTGTGTGACTCCCTGCAGAGCGGGAGTCAAGTATAGTCGGTTCAGATCCAGTGCCTAAGCCAATACCACTCACATTCTGTAACCAATAAAGTTGTGGCCTTTTTTAGCCCAATAACCTAAAATACTTGTGTCTTTGTGTCTTATTTCAGCACAAAGTGGAGAGCGGGGCCTCGACTCACAAAGCCCATTCCTACCTGCACCCCACCAGCACTGTAATTAGAGAGTGTTGTCTGGAGTGAGATCATTCTAGCCCTTCTCCTGTTCCCCTCTCCCCACCTGATGTTCTCCTTATATAGTGGTGTAATTAATAATTGTAACCGTTTGGAGACTGGCTGGCTGGCTTTCTGGGAGACTCTATTGAGCTAGGCATTGACATCATTTGAGACAACCCAAGCCACTTTGTTGTGTTTCGTAGGTGCTGCAATCCAAACCGCATCAGCCCAGTTCAATTTGGGATTTGGGATTCAGCCAAATCTGGTGCATAGCCCTACTGTTAAGCTTTAGTCCATCCCTCATAAACAAAGCTTGCAAAGCAGTAGGCCATGACTATAATGCAGTTGTTGAAGCATGAATGAATGAACATCAAAACATTTTGCTTTCTACCTCTCTGGCTAAAATCATTTTAAGCTTGTAGAGTTGTTAATGCAGCCTCTAGTGCTCAAGTCTTCAGTTTCCCGTTTGTGCCTCCCACTCCCCCCCCCCCTCAACTCTCAATCACTTCAGCTCTGATGTTCACAAACCATACAGCGCTATAATCCATACTTTAAGATGCAGAGGCATTATAATTGACTTCTTCTCTCTTTCAGTTGCTCTGCGACAAGATTTTTTGGGTCACTTTCATGTTTAGAACCCTTCTCTCTTTTTGTCCACTATTTTAATCATTCCTCAATAAAGACAGCATTGGGGGGACGTACATGTCTCTCATGCTGAGCCAACAGGATAGCTTTTAATTGGCTTTCATGAAAAGTTTCCTAGGTGTTTGAAGTGAGAGGGTTTTTTAAAAAAAATATGGGAGAATCTAATAAAAACCCTCAAGGAGATGTAGAATTGTTCTGCGTCCTCTTGCCTGTCCCACAAAGAAATCAGTTTTACTCCACTCCTACCCCCACATAGCCTGCATTAAAATGTGTTGTTTTGAAGGGGTTCTCTAAGGGTGGGTGGGCAATTGTTTAGGTGTCCTAATGTTGAAAATTCAGTTTAAGAAAATGAGATAATACAATTCTATAAACTCTAAGTTTTCAACCAGTATGCTGTGGCACCCTGCAGTGGCTTGAATGATGGTCAGGGATGCCACGAGCAGCACCGGCCCCACTTTTGAAAGAGTGCTGCCCAAGTGTGTGCCTCTCTAGCCCATCTCTATGATCCCAGCTGCTGAGGCAGGACATGAGGGGAGCCTGTGAGAAGGAGGAGGAAAGTGGACAGTTCATGGGGCCAGTGTGCTGAGAGAGAGGTGACAGTTGAATTGGGCAAGGCAACTTCTTCCTGCAAGGGCTGTGGCAAATGTAAGCTCTACTTGGCAGGAGACCCATTGGAAGATAGCGGGGAAGCCTCAACCTGTTGACCCCAGTGGATTCTACTCTTGAGTAGGACTTTGCTGGGCGAAGCCCTTCTTCATCCTCATCCTCATCTTCATCTTCATTACTGGGTTGTAAGCAATGTTGAGTCCTGCTGAAGAGGAAACCCATTGAAATAGGTGGGTAATTCCAACTAAACACCAGGAAGACCTTTTTGATGGTAAGAGCTGTTTGACAGTGAAATTGATTCCCTGAGAAAGTGGTGGACTCTTCTTCCTTGGAGTTGATATTCCTGTATTGCAGGGGGTTGGACCAGATGATCTTCAGGGTCTCTTCCAACTCTACAGTTCTAGAATTCTCTGGCATGTGAACCAACTCATGTACTCACATCATTGTCATAATGTGTCACATCATGGAATCCATTTTTGAATGTTTGAATGTTCCTGATTTCAGGTCTGTTACAAACATTTATTGAGGATGGGCTTTTGGATGGCAATGCATTTTCCCCTTCATAAGACACTTTATTATTATTATTTATTAAGGTAGATTTGTGGACCAGCTAAGGGCTGTTGGATGAGGTGGGTGGGAAGTGCTGTGGAAAAGGAAGCATTGGGGACAAGGACTGATATGTCAAGAAACATACCAAACAGATCCAAAATTACCTGCCTTTATGATGGCTTCCAATTGAGGTCCATTCTTCCAGATATGCCACAGTGAGTGAGTGAGTGTGTGTGTGTGTGTGTGTGTGTGTGTGTGTTGCTCATGCACATATGGGTAACAGGATCAAGAAATCAGGCTGGGATTGCTTCCATGTCTTGTGGTTGCTTAGCAGCTAACAGAAGTGCTCCACAAGCAGGGAATAGCTGCTGGGTATATTAGGTAGTCCCCTTCATGGATCACTGTTTTGTCATGGCTGTTAAGTTGTGGGCGAACACATCAGATGACACAGCGATTCTTCCAAAGCAGCTCTTTATTTGTAAGCTGGAACAGAACTAACTGAAGAGCTCAGTCAGCCTGTTAATATAGAGCTCCAGAACAATTGTAACTGTTGCAACTTTCTAAAACTATCCAATCACATAACGTCACTTTTCAATCCTTCATTTGCATACAAACTATCCAATCACTGAACGTCACTTTCGATCCTTCATTTGCATAACTATCTACAGTATCCCCCTGCTGGCCCAGGGTGAGAACATCAGTACATAACAATGGCAAAGGGGTTTGAATAACTCAGAGAAGCTATGAGCTATGCTGTGCAGGGCAATCCAAGATGGACAGGTCATAGCCGAGTATTTAGACTAAATGTGGTCCACCTGGAGAAGGAACTGGCAAACCACTCCAGTATTTTGCCAAGAAAACTCAATGGATATAAAAAAGGAGAAGCTTTGAGAAGAAAGTGAGAGTTTGCAAGGCATGCTCTGGTTCATGGGGTCACAGATAGTCAAACACAACTAAGACGACTAAACGACAACAAATATTAGGTAGTCACTAGACCACTGTTTATTTCTCCCTACCTACAAATCTAATTGAGCAGCCATTTTGGCCATATTTGATATTTGATGGTAGCAGAACCAACATGGCTCTTTCTGCCCATAGTAGACCATTTGCAAAATAAAAGAGGAAATCTGCTTATGGACTAGATATTTTAAAGGAAGGAAGGAAGGAAGGAAGAAGTAGCTGGTTTGAGCTTTTTATTTCAGCTTTCAATTCAAAGTTTTAAATGAGATGTACTCTTGGAACCTTTTAATGAACCTTTTAAAGAACCTTTTAATGAGGGTGAAAGAGGAGAGCGCAAAATATGGTCTGAAGCTCAACATCAAAAAAATGAAGATCATGGCCACTGGTCCCATCACCTCCTGGCAAATAGAAGGGGAAGAAATGGAGGCAGTGAGAGATTTTACTTTCTTGGGCTCCATGATCACTGCAGATGGTGACAGCAGCCACGAAATTAAAAGACGCCTGCTTCTTGGGAGAAGGGCAATAACAGGCCTAGACAGCATCTTGAGAAGTAGAGACGTCACCTTGCCAACAAAGGTCTGTATAGTTAAAGCCATGGTTTTCCCAGTAGTGATGTATGGAAGTGAGAGCTGGACCATAAAGAAGGCTGATCGCCGAAGAATTGATGCTTTTGAATTATGGTGCTGGAGAAGACTCTTGAGAGTCCCATGGACTGCAAAAAGATCAAACGCATCCATTCTGAAGGAAATCAGCCCTGAGTGCTCACTGGAAGGACAGATCGTGAAGCTGAGGCTCCAGTACTTTGGTCACCTCATGAGAAGAGAAGACTCCCTGGAGAAGACCCTGATGCTGGGAAAGATGGAGGGCACAAGGAGAAGGGGGCGACAGAGGACGAGATGGTTGGAGGTTACCAGCATGAGTTTGACCAAACTGCGGGAAGTAGTGGAGGTCAGAGGTGCCTGGCGTGCTCTGGTCCATGGGGTCATGAAGAGTCGGACACGTCTAAACGACTAAACAACAACAACTCTTGGACAAAGTGGCTCATTTGAAATTAAGGTGGTCTCAGTTTTCCACTCTGCACTCTCTGATACACACTTTCAAAACGTACAAATGTGTGTGGGGAACCCCCTGATTTTTCAGGCATCTCTAATTTGCTTTTGGGCAGCATTTAAGTAAGCTACAGTAACATATTGTCGCATGTGAGCTGGCACCTACTAATATGTGTGCAAGAAACTTCAGAGGAAAAGGTAGGGCTGAGAAACATAATTCATTTGCACAGTAGGCAAGTCTTTAAAAGCTACAGTGGATGTACTGCTGAAGTGTCATTTCTCTGTCAACTTATGTGTTTATAAGGGCTGCCATATTGTGTACAATATTAAAAGTAATTGCCAACGAACAGATTGTTATTTTTATTTAACAAACCAGATGTTATAAGTAAACATATTGGTTAGGAACGTGCTGAAAGTGGCTTGCTGTTACAGCCTGTTGTAAATTAGTTTTTAAGCATCTTTGTGCTGGGGTCCTATGAATTTCCTCTTATGTGGAACGGTGATGGCTTAGATATTGAAATTGCTCTTAGACGGAATAAACTGTGTGTGTGTGTGTGTGTGTGTGTGTGTACACATACACACACACACACACACACTTACACACATAGGATGTATATTTTTTACATTAAAATGTAGAAAAGCTAAGTTGATATTTCATATAATGTTTTATAGAAGGTATCCAACATTTATGATAAATTCTGTGCTTTACAACTATCCTACAGACAGCAATGGATTTAGGGGCATCCCAGAATGCTGAGTCTGAAGGATTAGAGAAAGCTGAAAATAGGCATAGGTATTTTTTTGTTTCCAGAGTCCAAACATTATTTCACTCTTGCCAATATTTAGCTTCAGTGGAACCACATTTGGACACTACTTGAATCAACTTAATACAGAGCCGTCTTTACCCAGGGGTGCAAGGGGTGTGGGGCACCCGGGCGCCAAATTCGGGGGGGGGGGCGTCTAAGATCTGACATAAACATAATGAAAGTTAATTTGGGGGCTAAACTAAATTTGGGGGCGCTGGGCAGATCTTTGCACCCCAGTGGCGCATATGCTAAAGATGGCCCTGACTTAGTATAAGATGTATTGGCTGAAAGCACGATGCAGGAAAAACTGTGAAGCCACCCAATGCCTCTACATAGCTCCATCCTTATTTCAGGCATTGTGATATACTGGTATATCACAATGTTTAACTGGTGACATATCACGATGTTGAAAAACAGATATTCCCCAGCCCCACCTGCTGAACTAGTGGAAGTCCTCACGGGGCCATCTGCCTGCAGGGCTATTTCGTGAAAGCCAGTCTAGAGATGCTGAATAGCTTCCAGTATGCCTCGTTTCATGTCCAATAAGCATGGGACGCCTTTGTTTGGTGGTGCTGTGGCCCACAGATTGCAGTCCTTGCAAAGGGGAGGGGAAAGCATATATAAGGCCGCTTCTCCTTGAGCTCAGGGCCATTTTGCCTTGAGAGCATCTTGTCTGCCCAACCTCTGGTTAGAGCCTTCACTGAGCAATTTTGGGTCAGTTGTTGACAGGCCTGGAAATAACTATTTTTTCTCTCTCAACCTGATTGGCACTTTGGTTGCTGTTTTATTTTCTACCTTTCCCTTAATGAAATTATGGCCTTCCTTTGTTACACAGAAGAATGTTGTTTTTATGAGGGCAGAAATGGCATTGGGCTGAATCAACATAGTATGCGGGGGGGGGGGGCAGAAATGACCTGAGGGGAGGATTGACTATGGCACCCTAAACTTAGGTTGAGGTATCTACCTGGTAGTAATCGGCATCCTAGTCACCCAGTGAGACCTTGCCCGCTTGGCTTGCACCACGGCAAGGTTCAACACTGGTTGACTCCCATTACATTAATGTGGTGTTTGTGGAATGATCGGGCCTCAATGCCATGCCAACCCTTCCCCTTTCTGCTGCTATCAATAAAGTTTTGGCCTGATTTTATCCCATCACCATTGTACAGTCTGGTTATTTTGCTGCTCTCATGGGTCACATAATGTTCCTGTCTGGGCAAGTACGTGTTAAAAAGAACTAGTTTTGGAAACCTAAGAAACTTAAATAAATAACTGATGTGAGTGTGATGGAGTTTAACCCAGATCTTAAGGACGAGATTTATGCTGAGATTTATGTTTCCTAACTTCCTAAATACATGCAAGCATTACTTACTTTTCCAATTTTGCTCAGAAATGGAGGACGTGGGAGAAGAGCTTTTAGCAAGGGCTTATCCCATTTCTGTAATATTAGATTGGCTGTCTCTTGCCTCCTCCTCCCTACAAACTTCAGAACATTTGGAGGATCAGTGTCCTGGTTTTTACAGAAAAAGGGACAATCTGTTTCAATATTAAGCACCGGGCTATTAGTTTATGAACCTGAATCAAGAGTGGAATCTGTGATATGGAGTCTAAAGCTGATTACGTGTGATCTTGTTAGGAAATGTCACTAGAAATTAGAGGAGTCTTTGCCAGTCGTTAGGGATGGTGAGGTAGGACTTATCATTTGAAAAGTGAAAACAAATTAAAAAGAAAATCCTTTCTATCTCAGCAGCAGAAGCAATATTTATAATCCCTTGAGATTTATGCCTTTATTTTAAATTTCATCCTTCATGATGTACTAACCTCTATGCACTTCCTTGGCCTGCAGGAACATTCCCAGTTCAATTCACTACTTCATCATAACAAAACTTATTTCAAGGTACATTAGGCCTCTCTAGCCAGGATAAGAAGGACTGTAATACAATATGTTTTGTATCAGGGGGGAAACAAACTTTCTTTTACTCAGCTGCCAGCAAGCTCAGATTGAGATAGGCTGAAATTGCTAGTAAAGTTTAACACTGATGGACATAATCCTCTGGGAAGTTTCCCTGTACATTTTAATGGAGTTTGCACAAAAGAGCTCCCTGGTGCATTCTGTCCAATGTTAGAGCCAAAGCAAATACTCTGCCTCTTAACATTCTTCCCAGCAAATCTTGCTGGTGAATATTTTCCGGGTGCATAGATATTTAGCATTTGATATTCAGCATCAGCATTTCACACTAGAGATTCTACTGTAGCAGTCAACACTTCACGTGTCGGATGCTGGCATGCAGGAGCTGTCAAAATTTGATAACAGCCAATGTTTGGTGGCCAATCTGAGCCAGCTGGCATGAGGTATTCAATGTGTTCCAGTATTCAATGGATTTTGAAATCCTGCAAAAGTTAATTCCTGCTCTCCCTCTAAAATGTGGGATTAAAAGGAAAGGTGCAACATTATTTCCGAGTAGATTTTTGAATATTAATGTAGGAATATTAGTAGAAGGAGCAATATTGGGATTTAAATTAATTCCATTATCGAAAATGGGAATCTAATTAGATCATCTGCTAATTATGTGCTTAACTATCTCACTGAATTTAATGAAACGTAAACATGCTTCGTTAGCTGGCTTACGGCTGCTTTTTTGTTTGCTTGCTTTTTGATCTGTGAGAAATGTGAATTTGTAATTTTAAAATGTTTCCAGGTTGTTGTTTTTTTTATAAGTTCTCTGCTGGATATGGATTATACCCAGAGTAGGACCCATTCACAGTTCTGCTTTCCCTGCTGCTTTCCCCAGGGAAAACCCACTGGAATTGGAGCAAATAACAATCAAGTTTTCTCTGAACTGACATTTCCTCTGATTTAGCACTAAAAAATAGGCTTTCTGGGAAGAGCAGTGGGACAAAGGCAAAACCACTTGGGCTCATGCCTAGAAAGCATGGGACAAGTGAAAATGTGGGTGAGCCTGTAGTTTGACTATTGCGTGTCGAGGTCCCCAAGCCACCCCCCAAATAACTCACAACGCACACTTAATTTTTGTTTAAGGTTTTTGGCATAATTTTGGCCACAACTTTATTTAAATACAAAACCGTGAGTGGTTGTTTAGGCATTGGTTAAGACTATCTGTCCCCCCGCCTGGGGACAGAACTGACTTCCGGGTACCACCAAAAGACAGTGCGGGGGAAAGCAAGTCGGGGAGAAATGGAGCTGAGTCACAGACCCTCAATTCTCACCCGCATGCTCCCCGAAGGCTTGCCGGCCCTAGTCCCATTCCAGGGATTGGACGAAAAGATGGCAAGCCCCAGGATTCCTTTAACGGAATTCCCTTTCCGCAGCAACCATGGAGGGGCAGGCCCAGCCTATCCTAACCCCTCCTCCACCAATTTATAACCAATGCCTAACCGCAACCTTACAAGTTGTGACGATTTGCTACGCAGTAGGCAAAAACCAAATGGCCCAGCCAATCTGCCAGATGGACAAAATTCCTACCAGGCCCCTGCCCCAATGGCAGACGACCCCATGACAGGCATAGCAAGGTCAATGCAACAACCCCTTACTCAAGGGCGGGTGGGCAGGTGATCCGTTGCACGCAGCAAAGAGAAAGCTCCAGGCTGTGTGCAGAGTATTTAAACATTTTACCCCTCCCACCAAAATTGCAACATAACTTTTACCCCAGCAACCCAGTGATCACTCACTGCCCCAGGCCATCTTTAGAGACCCTGCCTGGTATCAGAGGGGTGGCTCAGCAGACCCCACCGCAACACGTGTTCTCCATGAAGGAGAACACGCTTTTTCATGTTGTCTGGGGATTTCTCAGTGACCTGCTCAAATGGTTGCAATTTAGCTTTCTCTTCTCTGACAAAGTGCTAAGGGTTGATCACAATAATAAATGGTAGGGTCAACCCTCAATTATTGTGGAAATGGGACTTCCTCTCTCTCTGCATTCTGCTGTATACCCCCATCCAACCCTCAAAATGCATCATTGCACACTCGTACCTTGGTTCTCAAACGTAATCCATTCTGGAAGTCTGTTTGACTTCCAAAACATTCGAAAACCAAACCAGGGCTTCTGATTGGCTGCAGGCGCATCCTGCACTCAAGCAGAAGTCGTGTCAGACGTTTGGCTTCCGAAAAAGTTCAAAAACTTGAACACTTACGTTCAGGTTTTGGGTGTTTGGGAGCCAAAACATACGAGTACCAAGGCGTTCGAGAACCAAGGTATGGCTGTATGAGAAAACCTATTTAGAAATGCAATAATAAGTATGCATTTCAATGCTAATTTTCATTTTTTTAAAAAAAGTGCAAATTAATGAGGAAATTGGACCAAATAAACTTATGAGTGAATGCAGAATGACAAAGACCCTGAATAGAATTATTTGTCCATTTTCATTCAGTTACTGTAGAGCTATGACTCACATTCTCTGTTCTAATAATGAACATTATATTCCTTATAAAATCAAAATGGTTTCTTACCATCAAAATTTGGATCAATAGGGAAAAGCGTACCACCCGCCCTAAAACAGTTTGATCCACTCAGCTTCCACTGAGCACCAGTATTCTTTTACCTGACAGAGAAAAAAATAAATCTTGTCATGCAGTTATATAACTTCAAATTATGTTTGCCCCATCAACAAAAGTTGATTGGAAAAAGCTAAAAAAAAAATCCAAAGCCTGTCCTGTCTCCAATTTTGAAATGCTGTAACAGAGCCATTTCCCATCCAATTTCTATGAAATTCAAACAGCCAGTATGCCTCAATCAACCCTTCCAAATTTCACTGATTGAACAAATCATCTCAATTTTATAAGGAATTGTATTTTTGTGGGTTGAAGAGAGAATCCTGTGCACTTTCAGTAGAGCCACTCCTGGAGCTTTGCTACAGATGCTCTTTCTATCTCTCCCTCCTGAAAAACATGGCAGCTGAAAAGCACTACAACATTAAATGTACACACAGTGGATTTTGAAATAGTAAATGAAAAACACCCCTTGTCAACACATTTAAATTTTCTTAAACATATACATCTCCAGACAGATAATCGATCAAATGTTAGCTCCCATAGCAAATAAATGATTGGGAATGAGCAGGGGGTGGAAGGAACTTTTAATTTCGAAACTACTGTAGCTGGCCCATTTTTCATCCAGTTTTAGGAGCTAACATAATTTGAAGTTATGTAACTGGATGACAAGATTTTCCCCCCGATGTCGGGTGAAAGAATATTAGTTCTGAGCAGAAGCATTCAGGCCAGTGATTTTTGGATACTTTTGGGGAAGAAAATACCTCAAAACTTGGGGTGAATGAGGTGAGTGGGATTACCTATAAAGATGAATACCGTACCGTTGAGAGTTGTTGTTTGTTTAACAAGGAAGACCAAGTAACATTCCTTTTCAAATGTTGCATGGGAATAAAATTGTGTTGTGATGCAGCATTGTTGACAGGGACATTCTTAAGGAAGCTGTGGCCCCTTTGAAACCTTTTTACCTCAGGAAAGTTATTCATATCCTAAGGCATGTAGCACTTTGCATCGTCCTGGTTATCTAGCCCCATCTGGAAGGCCTCAGGTTCCACCTCTCAGCACTGCAGTATTGCAAAATTTTGATCTGAAAAAGCAGGGACAATGAAATTACAGGGAAATGAAATGAGAGTCAATACTGTGGTTCTTTGTTGCATTAACCTCAAGCTCTCTTGTATGCCTCCAACTTTAGTTCTCCCTTGAAAGAGGAGCCCCACCTTCTGCAGCTCAGTGTGAATGAGCTCCAGGTACTTTCCTGCCACCTTTTAAGATGGTAGAAATTTAGTACTTTTCCCAAAGTTGACTTAAGTGTTGCTTTTCTACTGTACAAAAATGTACTCAGCCAGATACTGATCTTAATGCTCTCAGTCTAAATTTAGAGGAAACCCACTGGAAGGCCCTTTTGTTTTACAGTAGTACCTCACAAGACGAATGCCTCGCAAGACGGAAAACTCGCAAGACGAAAGGGTTTTTGGTTTTTTGAGTTGCTTCGCAAGACGATTTTCCCTATGGGCTTGCTTCGCAAGACGGAAACGTCTTGCAAGTTTGTTTCCTTTTTCTTAAAACCGTTAATACAGTTGCGACTTGACTTTGAGGAGCAACTCATAGCACGCGGTGTGGTAGCCTTTTTTGAGGTTTTTGAAGACTTTGGTGATTTTTGAAGCTTTTCCAAAACTTTTCCGAAACCGTGCTTCGCAAGACGAAAAAACTCGCAAGACAAAAAAACACGCGGAACGAATAAATTTCGTCTTGCGAGGCACCACTGTACTTTATAATAACCAGAGCCCCCTGCCTCTAAAAAAGCTTTTGTAGTCTGGATTGGTGACAGCAGTCACGAAATTAAAAGACGCCTGCTCCTTGGGAGAAAGGCGATGCCAATCCTGGACAGCATCTTAAAAAGCAAAGATATCACCTTGCCAACAAAGGTCCGTATAGTTAAAGCCATGGTTTTCCCAGTAGTGATGTATGGAAGTGAGAGCTGGACCATCAAGAAGGCTGATCGCCAAAGAATTGATGCTTTTGAATTATGGTGCTGGAGAAGACTCTTGAGAGTCCCATGGACTGCAAGAAGATCAAACGCATCCATTCTTAAGGAAATCAGCCCTGAGTGCTCACTGGAAGGACAGATCGTGAAGCTGAGGCTCCAGTACTTTGGCCACCTCATGAGAAGAGAAGACTCCCTGGAAAAGACACTGATGTTGAGAAAGATGGAGGGCACAAGGAGAAGGGGGCGACAGAGGACGAGATGGTTGGATAGTATTTTCGAGGTTACCAGCATGAGTTTGACCAAACTGCGGGAAGTAGTGGAGGACAGAGGTGCCTGGCGTGCTCTGGTCCATGGGGTCACGAAGAGTCGGACACGACTAAACAACTAAACAACAACAACTCTTGGACAAAGTGGCTCATTTGAAATTAAGGTGGTCTCAGTTTTCCACTCTGCACTCTCTGATACACACTTTCAAAACGTACAAATGTGTGTGGGGAACCCCCTGACTTTTCAGGCATCTCTAATTTGCTAAGTTCCCGCAGGGCTCCCTAGGAACTTAGCAAAAAAAACCCTATGTGCGTCCTATGGGCTGGTGCGTCCTATAGGGCAAAAATACGGTATATAGGACTTTAAAGACCAATATGACATGTCACACGCAGAAGGTAGTGGATAGAAAAGACACGAGAGAACTGAGTTCTAATTTCATCCGTTCCAGTTACCATATCACATTTTAGTTCCTGAGGCTGTTTTGAGGGGAAAAACATTGGATAGTGCTCATATTTGATACCTTTAGGTTCAAAGAGTGATTGCAGGATATAGATGTGATAAACAATAGCCAGTGCATTGCATTAGACTCAAAAAAGAATAAAAGCTGATTGAGAAATAATGTTATGTATCATTTTATGGTTAATCCTGTCATGGCTAAAGGTGGTCCAACTCTGCATGTTTTGGATAGAGGGTTATGAGACACATGCCCAGTGGTGGGGCCAGCAGTGGTAGGGAACCAATTAAGACAATCCACCCTTGGAGACTTATGGAGCCTAAGGAATTCCTAAACACCCTGGGGGACATTTCAGTAGATAGAACAGGTGATCCTGTTGTGGCTCGTTTCTCACTGTGGAATAGTGAGATGACAAGATTGCCTCTGAGTGCGCTGTGGGGTCTACAATGTCTCCTCGTATTTTAGGAAACTATATGCAATGAAACAGGCTAGGCTCATGCACCGGTTGCATAGAACTTACTCGGAGGCCGAATGAGCACTGCTTAGAGCAAAAATCACACCTACCATGTATTACTTCGCTGCCTCTGTTGCATGTGGACAAACCCATTATTTTGGTACAAGAGTAGCTTAAGATACCACAGCAGAACCTGCAAAATCCTTTTCATTGCACAGTACTTGAATTGCCCTATCGTGTAGAAGGCAGGATAAACCGTTGGCTGCCACTCAGGGTGGTAAGATTGACAACTTGTTTCACATAGCATCTACAAGACTGCTCAAGTACAGATGGGTTAGGAGGAAAGGCACAAACGTTAATGCTGTGAAATGCCATCTCTTTAATTACATTGCATGCAGCAAGTTTCACACCTTGAGGGACAGATGGAAATAGTTGGAGAAGCTTAGAAAAAGCAGGTGTCATTTATTAAGGTGGGAACTTTAGCTTCTCTACTTCTGCAACTTTGACATCAGTGTTGTTCAAATTCCCCTGATTTCAATTTGAAAATGGGATACCATTTATGTTTGGAGAAAATTTTAAAAGCTTCCCCAATCCCCAAAGGGGTTTCTAGGTTGACTTGCAAAGTTGCTTGCATTATATTAAATTGGCTTAAAATTGCATCTATTATTTCTTCCTGCCTCCTGGAGACTAATCATAGCTCTTACCGAGTGAAAAAAAGCCTCAAATAAGTATTTTTCAGGTTTGACAGATTGCACATGTACATGCAGGTGATGCTCCCAAACCCTGGGGATGTGAGATGAAGCTCTGCAATCCCTGAGCATCTCTGACCAAATTTCTAACCATATGGTCTGCTCTTTAAAATGATTTATAACATAATCTAAAGTATGCTTCCTCTGAAATGATTCCCCTTAAAATCATTGGGATTTACTCCCAGGCAAGTGTGCATAGAATTGGAGCCTGAAAGTTCTAACTAACAAAATATTTTTAGAGGTGAAAACAAAATTGAATCTGTCCTATTCAGTTTGAACAATCACAAGATAAAACATCCCAATTTTATTGGGTGGGTGGGAAATCTTTCTGACTTTCTCAAAGCTCCATATGGTTTTATCCCTCCAGGGGAAAATCTATATCAGATAACTAAACACTTTGAAAAGCTGACAGAAATAGTGGGAGAGCGGGGAACAGACATTTTCTATTCAGGCAGTCTTACCATTATGTTGCCATATGAATGACGCTAACCACACCTCTGTGTTTATCTTATCTGCAGAATTCACATCAAATATTATTTAATTTCCAGCTAGAAACTCAACCTGAACGCTCACCTCAAATTTATTTTATTGAACACTTGTGCATGTCAGATTGTCAACTGGCTGCACTGATTAATTCTGTCTCTCTCTCTCTCTCTCTCCCCCCCCCCCCCATTCCCCAGCTCCATTCTTTCACTTAACAGCTCTATTCCCAAAGATATTGTGCTTAATATAGACAACCAAGGAAGCAGCAACAATTCCAATAAATGGTTGATATTTTGGGGTTGTGGGAGAGCTTTTCGGGGACAGGGTTGAGGAAGAATTGCAGTGGGGGAAGCAAAAGTCCTTGAGCAAGAACCTTTATCTTTATCTTTATGTTCAAGAAGGACACTGACAAACTGGAACGTGTCCAGAGGAGGGCAACCAAAATGGTCAAAGGCCTGGAAACGATGCCTTATGAGGAACGACTAAGGGAGCTGGGCATGTTTAGCCTGGAGAAGAGGAGGTTAAGGGGTGATATGATAGCCATGTTCAAATATATAAAAGGATGTCATATAGAGGAGAGAGAAAGGTTGTTTTCTGCTGCTCCAGAGAAGCGGACACAGAGCAATGGATCCAAACTACAAGAAAGAAGATTCCACCTAAACATTAGGAGGAACTTCCTGACAGTAAGAGCTGTTCGACAGTGGAATTTGCTGCCAAGGGGTGTGGTGGAGTCTCCTTCTTTGGAGGTCTTTAAGCAGAGGCTTGACAACCATATGTCAGGAGTGCTCTGATGGTGTTTCCTGCTTGGCAGGGGGTTGGACTCGATGGCCCTTGAGGTCTATTCCAACTCTATGATTCCATGATTCTATCTCTGAATATTGGCCATGCTGGCTTGGCTTGAGGGGGTTGGGGTCCAACAACATCTGGAGGGGGCTACATTGGCTGCCCCTTGTTTAAACAGTAACAAATATGATGCCTTGTCCAGGGCACAGGAGCAAGACATGAAGATGACAGCCTTGTCCTCCTTTCTTCCTACCGCCTGACTCACCCTCTGCATCAGCTTCTACTCAGGCTACACTTCCACTCTATAGGAAGACCCCATTTATTTCTATCTGCTATAGTTGTAAGCACTTATAGACATATCCACCATCAATGTTTCTCTGCCGTCCAAGATGCTCACACAATTTCACAAACTTTTCAAATGTATTTTTTTGTCTGGGGGGGTGCTAATTCTTTGTGACCCAGATTCTGGTCTTGTGTGCCTTTGCAATGGCTGCCTATTTCTCTACATTTCTCCTGCTATCCTCCTTCAGTCATTGTGGTAAAACTGGTGCAGGGCATGAAGTCCTGTTGCCCTGAGCATCATCCTTCACTTCAATTGATTCTTTTTAGTCACTGTCTCTCGCCAGTTTGACTTAAAAAACGTTATTAGGGATGCGTATCAGGTATTTTAAGTGTCTGCAGCAGATGCTTGATCACTGTTGTCTTACCCTCTCCGCCCTCATTTTGACATTTTCCCCATTTGAAGGCACTGTCAAACTATCATGGCACACAGCGAGGGTCTAAAAACGACGTCCTTGCCAATTACTGAGCCGGTGCTGACTCAGCCTAAGTCACAGGCATCGTTGAGTCATGCCTTGTTAGAGTTCTAATGCCAGGAACAAAGACCCCTGATTCATAAAGCAATTTGCTCATGATTCACAGAGCTCCCCCACTTCATCGGAGAAGTGTCTCATGCCTGGTTTTTGAGTCAAAGCTTTTTCATATTCTCTCCTAAATCCTTTCCTTTTACTAAGCTGAGGCAACTTCATTGAGCCTTATTCCAGCTCTTATCTGATCTCAGAATCACCATGTGTGCTGTGTGATTCATAAATACCTTTTTAGTTTCCTGTTGATTATGCTGTGAGCACCAGAATTGCAGAGCAATCTTCTACGTGTTAAGTATTTTCAAATGCATCTGTTTTCCTTAAATAACTTTTTTTTTAAGTACACTTTTGAGCCCCAGAATTTTATTTTTCTTAATGTCTTGGGTTTTTATATACAAGAACAGATGCTACACATCTCTTCTTATTATAAAAATCTTTTTAAATAAAAAAAGAATAAGATAATAATATCAGAAAATCACTTTCTGCTGCAGCCTAGGCAATCCCTGAGCTTTCAGTTTTGAGTAGTTTCTGCTCTGACTAGCATGTAAATTAAGGATTTATTTATCTGCACATTTTCTTACAGCATGAACTACAGGACATCTCTATCCTAAGCATGCAGCTGATTGCCATGGCAGAGACCCTCTTTGAAAACTTTGCTTATATTCCCATTTTTATTTTTATTTTCATGAACCTGAAATAAGGCATGAAATCAAAGCCACCTCCCTGCTGATCACCTGCTACCTGGCTGAGAATGGGGAAGTTGAAGGTGGGGAAATGTTGGAGACTTGACAAAAACTTTTTCCTCTAATGTATTAGGAACCAACCATTCTCTTGATTTGTGAACAAACCCTTCTGTTAGCTGAGGATCAGTTATTTGATTTTAAAATCAGCATATAAAGTAAAAATTTTAAATTAATCTGGAATGATGTAACAAAGTCTGCATGCACACCTACCCATCTATAGCACAAAAATGTAGTCTTTCTCAATCCAGAATCATTCCTGTTCATCTTCAATATGCTGCTGTCAACCTAAATTGATTATAGATACCGCTGTCCACAAGGGTTAATGTGGTTACTTGGTAAAGCTTCCAAAAGCCTCTTCTTCATTAGGTTATCAATGGCTTTTTCTCCCTGTACATGCCCTAGATGAATGAAGAAATGATGATTATGCTATTGCTTATATTCCATGGATTCTTATATCATATGGAATTGAGCTCCTGTTGAGATGGTATCTGAAGGAGGCCATCTCCTGCAGAGTGTGGTGACCAGAGGCATATAAACAGTGAAACAATATTTTAGGGTCATCCAAATACAATGGGAACCATGGCCCTGGTGTTCCTGAGGTCCCTACTATGGACAGTCAGAAGCATGGGACATGGTTAGCTTACCCATTTTTAATTTTCATTATATTTTCTATGATCACTAATGAACTGCATGCTGGTGGTGGCCTGACCACTGTCCCAATAGCATGTACCGTAGGGCTTCCCTGCTGCTATAGTCAAAGTACTGTCCTGTGATCCTTGGATGGAGGGTGGTATATAAATTTAATGCATTAAAAGAAGTAAGTATTAAGAACCAGAAAAGTGGTGCTAACAGCAGATGGACTTATGGGGGTTGCTGTGCAAGGAAGGCTCCTATAGTCTGTGCTTTGGATGACATAATTATGACAATGATACCCTGTACTGTCTGAATGGCCTCACATAGAATGCAGGTGCAGCTAACTCAGGTTATTTTACTGAAACCTATTCTCAGTGATGCTGAATGAGATCACCCATTATTTGTTCAAATTGGACTAAAAAAGGAACATATGGGCCAAACTTACAAGCACATTTTTAAGCAATGATGATGATAGAATTGGGCGTGAAGGCTTTGACATAGGTGTAATTGTATCATCTGCCTATTCACTTGCTTGAGGCCTACTGCCAATTTGTGACAGCTATGAGCACATTTCTGCAGTCTCCTTGAAAGACAGCTGAACTAAGTTTTAAAGTAGGGCTGCCATATGTCCGGAATTTCCCAGATATATCCAGGATTTTTCCGTCGGAAATAGCGTTCAGGAGCAATTTCCGAAAATCGATAAAACTGTCTGGGGAAACCCAGGCACATGGAAACCCATGTCAGAAATGTTGTGGAGGTTTTTTTCTTCCCCCTGGTGAATTTTCTTAACAATAGTTCCAGAACCTCATTTTTTTTGGGGGGGGGGGGAGAAATTGTGCAAAAAAAAGGCTCGACAACTTTTGTGTCTGGGTTTTCATTTTTTTGAAATATGGCTACCTTATTTTAATCATTCTTGGAATAGACTTTGAGGGGCTATTCTTCACCATTGAGGTTTTGGGCCATGGTTCCAGGTTAAGAGATGAAAGCTGGATCTACAGTTCCATAAAAAAGTATGGAGAGGAAAAGTTCCAAAATGCAGTGTGAAGCATCTGAGTTCTAGACAGAGTTGTGAATGATCTCTACTTGAGATATGGAACAGTTACCGCCAGGTGGAATTGCTTGGAGATCCCCCTTCATTTTGAAACTCATTTTGAAACTTAAAAACACAGGAAGCTGCCTTACATTGAGTCAGACCCATTCGTCAGCCTAGCGCAAGATTGTCTATGCCACCTGGAAGTGGCTATCCAGGGTTTTTGATAGGGGACATTCACAGTCCTACCTGGTAATTTCGTGAGTAGATCCTGGAGGCTTCTGGATGCAACAAAGAAGCTCTAACACTGAGGTACAGTGGTACCTCGGGTTACAGATGCTTCAGGTTACAGACGCTTCAGGTTACAGACTCCGCTAACCCAGAAATAGTACCTCGGGTTAAGAACTTTGCTTCATGATGAGAACAGAAATTGTGCTCCGGCAGTGTGGCGGCAGCGGGAGGCCCCATTAGCTAAAGTGGTGCTTCAGGTTAAGAACAGTTCCAGGTTAAGAACAGATCTCCAGAACGAATTAAGTTCTTATTTTTTTTTAATAAAATTTTTATTATGGTTTTTACATTACAAAATAGAAAAGGAAAAAAGAAAAAATACAAAATAAAAATAGTTAAAAACAATCAATCCTTTCATCACATTATTTTTCATTTACTTGTTTCCCGGACCTCCTCGTACCTCCCTTTTTTGTATTCCAGTTCAATTTATTAGCTCAGCAGTTTCTTTCCCTCTTTATTCTACCCAGAAGGTGATGGACTACATGGAATTGGCGGAAATGACTGGTAGAATCCGAGACCAGGGAGAAGAGTCAGTGGAAGAAGACTGGAAGAAATTTAAAGACTATTTACAGAGATACTGTAAAATTAATGAATGTTAGAATGATGTTGGATTGAAATTAAGTGGTTTCTAGCTAATGGTATAAAAGAATATGAAAAAATGGTTTTTTATAAGTAAAAATTTAATGTTATAACAATTTAAGATTACAGAACGAATTAAGTTCTTAACCCAAGGTACCACTGTACAGTTCTTCCCAGGAAACTGTTGCAGGCACCACAAACACCACAAACATTTCACTGAAGAACTAGTGGTGCTCTCCCCCTCTCCCCCAGTAACATGCAAAACAGGTCAATGAGCTTAGCATGGCTACAGCAGGCAACACTTCCCCAAAAAAACTTTATTAAAACACACACACACACACACACACACTGGGAGGGGCAGGGGACCTTGCTAAGTCCTAAGGTGCACGTGTTTGAGATAACAGGAATAAAATGTAGTATGTCAGATGGACTAGGCAGTTTTACATGTTACTGTATGAACTGTATTATTGCATTACTGTCTCCACATTTTTTTCAGAATGGTCTCTAGATTTTTAACACATTGACCTTTGGAAACAGCAGGCCTCACTTAATTCAATTTGCAATCAGATGCTGATTAAGCAGCAATAATATTTACAGCGAGTGAGACATAACAGCCGAATGTTATTACTGTTCTTGCAGCTTAGATCTTCTTTAAAGAAAGTTTAGCAAGACATATTGCCTACCCTGAGACACATTCACTGCTCTGGACTGGAATCAAGAATATCCCAGTGGAAATAAACACAACCTTATAATACAAAGATTATTCCTCTCTGTGATAGGTTTGTTATTTCACCCAGCAAGAGAATAAAACATATCTGGCTATCTTGAGATCCCTTACCATTTAATTAGAAATGGGTATTCACTTTGGAGGAATGCCAAGCACTGAGAGTTATATGAAAATCTGGGGAATGTAAAGCTCTGACCAGTCTAAATATTTCTCAAAAAAATTATTATTGAAGCCTCATGTAATTACTTTAAAATCCTAAGAGGAAGAAATGGGGGAGATCCCTGAAACACACAGGATACTTTTTTTAAAAAAAGACCTATTGTCCATTTGACTTTTGGAAGCAATGTGTTTCTTGTATAGATGGATAATTAAAATCAGTTTTTCCTCTGGGGATTAGAAAGTGGAAACAATAGATAGCATGGTATCTTTGTTGTTTTCCATTTATTTCCTGCTCTGTTTGAAGGTATATGAGCAAATGGAAAACATCAAGCTGAAACCCAGTAGGTTACAGATACCAGTACTTGAAGCAGACTCATTTGAACTCTATTACAATTTCACAAGGTTTGAAAAGTACTCAGGGGATAAGATTTACATATCAGTTCCCACCAATGCTGCTTTTATGTAATGTGCCGTGGTAAATGTGCAACTTAGAGGGAAATGTGGGGAATTTGCTAAAACAAGATTAGTATTTGTTATGTGTTCACATTTGTTGATCAGCCCACCTGAAAGGCATGGGGCAGATCACAGTAAGTTAAAAGCAAATATACAATCCCGTTACAATTTAGGACTACTTTCTACCAGCTAAAATTTAGTCAGTACTAAGACAATAACCATTTTAGTGAAGAAATAATATGTACATACATCTTAATGGATTAAGTTGTACTGCTGTACTGTTTGTACATGGACTATGTACCTCCTGCACCTCCCAAAATCTGCTCTGGGAGGTTGTGGGAGAATAACCGATTTGGGAGGAGTTGGGGGAAGAGCAGGAGTAGAAGTTCCATTGCATAAGTTGAAGTCCTTGCACAGATAGGACTAACTGAATTAGATGCAACTAACTGAATTGAATTTAGTTCTCCCCTTCAGGAAGGGCAAACATATGATGATACTCCTGCTACCACCAAAGTTTATCTAAAGCATAAATAAACAAATAAGCAAGCCAGATTTGGAGGATTTTATGAAGTGTCAGGCTTCAGGGAATTGACTTCCTCCCCCCACCCCCCTTTGTCAGTAGATAAGCAGAACAAAGAGAAAAGAATCACTTACCAGTTAGAAACTTTAACGATTACAACGAGAGAACAAAGAATCTATTCCTAGGAATGAAGATGCTCCCAGTTAAGGACTCCACTCACTTCCTCCCCATTCACCCACGTCACTACCACATTTTGCAACCTGATCTCGTAGCCACTGTGCTTTCTGTGCTGCAAATCTTATCTGCTCTTTTCGACTTTGGGGTGAGTGGATGGATGCTCTCCAGCAACAGTGAGTCTGTTAACTCTCTCTCTCCCAGTTCTTCTCCTCCTAGCTGTCCCCCATCCAGTTTTTCCCAGCTTCTGCCTTCTGAACTATGTCCCTCTGCAAACCACTGTTCCAAATCTGTACTGTCATTCTGCTCCTGGGAAGAATCAGGATCCTGAGCAGGAGCAGGGGGAGAGGGAGGCTCCCACCATTCTTCCTCAGTGCAACCCTCTTCAGCCCAGCCCAGTCCCTGACATCAAGGCAAAATAGCTGTAGTAATTTTGCAGGCAGTCCAAAGATAATTGTGACATATAAATAGTAACAATAATTAATGACAGTTACAGATAGGTAGCCGTGTTGGTCTGCCATAGTCAAAACAAAAAAATGCTACTGGAAGGAATAATTAATGAGGGTAATATTAGCAAATTTGTGGTTGCCACCAGGTTAATAATGTTGGAGGAATCATTTGAAAATGGAATATCAAGCAAATTTTCTTCCATCCACCAATCTTACCCCCACTGTGAAAGCCTTTGTTATCAACAACTACTTTAAAAAGGAAAAACCATGCACACATTTTATGTAAATGGATACCTAAATTGCTCTGCAATATTCATTGATATATACAAGTGCCTCTTTGCTGTTCTTGTTTCTGAAGTGTTGCATGTTGTGAAAGGTAGCCTACATGCATTAAAACTACAATCCTAACTCCAGCATAAATACCATTAGCATTTCAGCCTTGAAAACAACAACAATGGAATGCATCACCTATAATTGTTCTTTTCGCTTAAATTAATTAATTAAATTTAAACTTTAAATTAATTCGCTTAAATTAAAGTCTTGGCCTTTTTGTGAAAGTGGGAAGAACCAACTGAATTTAACTACCCATTTTTGATCATGTTAAGTCTTTGCTTTCTTGAATCTTGAATTTCCTTTCTACCCTTCTTGAAATCATCTGGTTTTCCTAAGTCAAAGTGGCTATTTCTCCTGGAGGTGGATCATGTGCTTCAATAATCTGGAACAATCTCTTTAATGAGCAATTTCATATGTTCCATGATCAAAAAAATGGTACGTCTTGATCACTCATTGTTTGGGCTCATGCCATACTGTCATCTAGCTTAAGAGATTTAATATGTGTAGGTTTAATGAGTAAAGGAATTTGGTTCAATGCATGGACATGATGGCCTCTTAAGCCTTGGTCTTTCCAGGAGATGGAATTCTAACTACCCAGTAAAAATGCAAAACGGGAGCCTGTTAGAAAGTCAGAAAGTAAAAGTGTGAGAGGACACAAATGATTGAGAGAGCCAAGAATTCTGCTTTTTATTAAAAATAAATAATCCAACAGATGCTTAGTGGCCTATGGGACGCAGGTTGGTTAAACTCTGTTAACTCTGTGGGTTAAACCACAGAGCCTAGGACCAGAAGGTCGGCGGTTTGAATCCCCGCGACGAAGTGAGCTCCCGTTGCTCGGTCCCTGCTCCTGCCAACCTAGCAGTTCGAAAGCACATCAAAGTGCAAGTAGATAAATAAGTACCGCTCCAGCAGGAAGGTAAATGGCGTTTCCGTGCGCTGCTCTGGTTCGCTAGAAGCGGCTTAGTCATGCTGGCCACATGACCCGGAAGCTGTATGCCAGCTCCCTTGGCCAATAAAGCGAGATGAGCACCGCAACCCCAGAGTCGGTCACGACTGGACCTAATGGTCAGGGGTCCCTTTACCTCTACTTTTTATGCTTAGTGGCCAATACACAAACATATACTTTTCTGCATATCTGCTTTTTAGTGGCTGGTCTAGATACGTTTTCTGTGGCTGTATTCATTGAACAGCAGAACAATAAAAATAAATGCTGACTTTTATCGGACAATGGAGGTCACAGCACATGTTTACTGTTTCAATTCCAATGCTGAAAAATCACCTGCCACGCCTGGTTGCAAATCTTAACAATTGATGGACCTTTGTCAACCCTGACTCGGCAGTTATGTCCAACTTTATGTTTCATATTTGCATTAAGAATGAATGAACTGTGATGGGCTGAATTAGTGATGGCAAGGCAAATGCATAAATACTTATGAAAGCTAGGGGAAAGGGAGAAAAGGGTGACTGGATCTACCAAAAAGTGAACTGAATGTTAGCTTGGAAACACAATATCCTCCACTAATTTATTTCGTTAATTTAGGCTCTTCATTCTCTCATGAGATTTTGAGGCTCTCTGACTAGTTAATAGAAAAAGAAGAGACCAATTTAAAAGAGCACAGCCATGGGCATGTTAATATATCGTCTCAAAGCACCCTAGCTGACTCAGGTTTCTGTCAATATAAAAGGGGGGGGGGGGACCAGTCAAGTAAACATGGCACTCTTTATGAACATCATCCTGTCGCTTTTTGTATCCTGCCTCTGACCTAGATTTTTTATAGACCTACCAAAGGGACTTTGAGAAACACTCCTGTGTCAAAGCTACTCCCAGGACTTGCCAGTTGCTCCTCAGCCTTTCAGCTAAGATCATTAACTGTTACTCAAGATGAAACTTCCACGAATATTTATAGTCTTACTTTCCTACTGAAAGATACAAAAAGGAGGGGGGGGGGGCGTACAAGGCATTTTATGGCCTTTGGCTGAACATGGAAATGCTCAAATTGTAGATTTATTATTATTTTATTTATTTATTGCATTTATATCCCATCTTTTTCTCCCTGGAGCTCAAGGTGGTTTACATGGTTTTCCCATTCCTCATTTAATCCCCATAACAACCCTTTGAGGTAGGTTGGGCTGGGAGGCAGTGACTAGCCCAAGGTCACCCAGTGAGCTTCATGGCTGAGTCAGGAATTGAATCCTGGTCACTCAGGACCTAGTCTGACACTCTAATCACTACACCAACCCGACTCTCAACAAATGCACATACAATCCATGCCCCCTACATACATGTGTGGGTCCGAATTGAAGCATTCTGACATCCTTTCTGCGGAGAGCCTTACTATCTGGGGGGCAGCGCTTACCTGATGGTGCACAGAAGGGACTCATTGGACCATTCCCATAGAATGGTTCTCTCTTGTGGCTTTCTTTGTTTTAATTGTCCGTTAAAGACCACAACACTAGACATTTTGCAAAGCACTTCTGTGCTTGGAGGGTGTTGAAGGGGTCAGTTGCTTTACCAACACTGGCATAAAATATAGGCACTCTTTAGTAACCTTTATTGCTACCACCCATTAGCAATGTCGTAATATACTGTTATCATTTTATCACTTTAAAGGCTTTAAAAAATAATAATGGGAACATGACTTTTAAACAAGTATTTTCTAATGGTTCATAAAAAGTATATTAATTGGGAGAATACGTAAAATCATCCATTGTACTTTCCCGAGATCATCCATATGTAAGCTGGAGAGGCATTTGAACCAAACAAGTCCCTGTAGAAGTGATGAGCATGTTTCTTTAACCACTTGGCCTAGGGCATTCAGCCCATGTCTATTTATGTGTTTAGCTAAATAAGTATTTTGTGTTTATGAAGGGTTATACTCATATATCATGTATTTCACCCAGGGCACTTCCCATATTTATCCATCTTTTTCATAATTTGAATGGACTCTATGGTGTCTGATTACACAGTAACCTGAAGAGCAACCACAAATTTGCTTTAAATTTTAATTTCATCACAGTGTTGATTGTAACTCTAGCTTCAAGTTTTCATGATTAGATTTGAAGGGTTCCACGTTATGAAGGTCCCCCCCTTGCATTCAGATAGGTACAAATATAGACCCTATATGAGACCAAAAACTTATGAAAAACACACCTGAGATGGTTTGCTGTAATATAGGCAGAGCATAATTAAGGGAAGGGAGCACAACATTCAAAATCATTGGATTTTTAAATTATACAGTAGCTGCTAACCTAATGCAATGGGATTTGTGCTTTTTTAAACAAGGAAGGAAGGAAGGAAAAACACCATGCAGTTCATCGAAATGTCAAACATATTAAACAAAACACCGTAATGTGTAGCAAAAAATGTACAGTCATAAAAACTTAAGGATCAGGACATAAATATGTCTCTACAATGTGGGGAGGCTGTGAACTGAGGGAAAGAGAAAGAGTGGCACGCCATCCTTCCAGCAGCGATGGGGAAAAGATTGATTTTGTTTGGATTTTAATGAAAAACTACCTAATTCACGCTTTTAAAATCAATATGTGCACCAAAACAGCTATCCTTCAAAATTTACACTTTTCAAAAAAATTGTGGTGGAGCTCTTTATCCAATCAGTATGTACAGAAATGCACATCTTGGGAGAAAGTTTGTACAACTGCCTACATTAGTGAAAATAACAAACAAATAAGGAATATATATATATTAGTCAAAGCTGCAAATGTTTATATTAGGATCAATTTGCACTACATTGTTGCAGAATTTTCAAGAGTATTTCTGTTTGGGGGGGGGGGAATAAAATTGCCGGAGAAATATGGAGAACTGAATTTAAGATCAGAAAAGGAAAAAAAATCTGAAAGAAACCAAAACTGACAGATTCACCCACCCATACATTCCAGATTGCTCAATCCCTTCATTTCTACTGACACCCATAAAATAGAAAGGATGTCAAAATTACTGCTACCGTTGAGCAGGTAATCAGTTATGAGCTCTCCTTGGTTGCTGGAGCACCAACAGTTGTCCAATAATACAAAGTAATGCCCAGAAGACATAGAATTTATGTAACATATTAAGGTATTATTAATTTTGTTTTGTTTATCTATATACCACCGTTTATCAAATGACTACAGGGTACTTTGCAGCATATAACACAAATGTCAACACACGTCTATACAATATAAAATAAAATTGAAATAAAATCAATATCAATGTAAAATCAAAACTGTTATATAAATACAATGATAATACTAAGAAATATATAATAAAATCAGGTTCTCATAACAGCAGCAGCATTAAAAAAAAAAGGTGGAGAAAATCAGTAGCAAAAACAGTACATCCTTTCTGTGCAAAGGAGAATCTTAACCTTTGCAACCCACAGAAAATGGCAGACCCTCCCAGCTCTCCCCTGGGAGCTTTTAGTTCCTCTCCCAACTTCCTTTCCGGGGATAACTTCACTTTCTTGCTTTTCACACATGGCCATTCCACCAATCTATCTGCTACGGTGGATAATACTTTCCTCATGTTTAATTCAGACCTATTTTGTGTGAACAGAGTAAATCAGACAGAGTCCACAGTGGAAAGAAACTGAGAGTATTTTACTGAGGTAAAACTGAACAAGAAAACCCCAGTACATTTTGTGAGGGGTGTGGCAGCCACCTCCCTGTCATCCTGGGTCATGAGCTGTCTGAGGGAAAGGAGTTCCTGGCCAACACAGAGCTGGAACAGACTCCCACAAGAGGTGGTAGACTCTTATTCCATGGAGGTTTTTAAGCAGAGGTTGGATGGCCACCTGTCATGTATGATTTATTTGAGATTCCTGTGTTGCAGGGTGTTGGACTAGATGACCCTCAGGGTCCTTTCCAACTCTACAATTCTACGATTCTATGATACATTCTGTATCATCCGTTAGTGCTAAAGCACATAAAATTTAATGGAAGAAATAAAAATACACCCTTTTTCCAAATGGAAAGGAAGGAGGATAAGCATCAATTTCACAGCATGATCTTTGTTGTTGTTGTTGAATTAACTATTGTAACTTTTCATTTCAAAGGTTTTAATAACAGCATCATGTCTGCAGCATGATCTCTGGTTTGGGTGAAATAAAGTTCTTTATTAAAACACGCAGACAAAAAAATGGATACTGGAATTTCAGTTAAAGCTGTCAGATCTCATATCAATTAAAAGAGGGAAAAGGAAACTTCATGCAAAGCTTTCTGTGAAGAAGAAATTAAGGTTAGAAAAGATGCAGCAGGTATCGTTTATAAAAGGATTGCTTAAAAGGGACCTGCTAAGGCATAATGGCATTCAGCAAACATATATTCTGCAGATATATCCCATGTTTCTACTTTAGTCTTATTGTTACTGGATTTAGTATCAGCTTTCAGAGTTTTAAGTGTGGGTGGGTGTGGGTGTGGCTACTGATACACTTGCCCAAAAACATTTATTGGATACCTATGGTAAACGTAGGCACCATGTAATATGGTGCAATCTGAGGTGTATAGGGTTGTGTGGTCCTCTGAATTTATTGTAATTTATTACATAAATGTATTTACAGCAGCTATCTTCTTTGGCAAACATGCGCTGGATTATGGAGAAAGCTAGAGAGTTCCAGAAAGACATCTACTTCTGCTTCATTGACTATACAAAAGCCTTTGACTGTGTCAACCACAGCAAACTATGGCAAGTTCTTAGAGAAATGGGAGTGCCTGATCACCTCATCTGTCTCCTCAGAAATCTCTATGTGGGACAAGAAGCTACAGTTAGAACTGGATATGGAACAACTGATTGGTTCAAAATTGGGAAAGGAGTACGGCAAGGCTGTATATTGTCTCCCTGCTTATTTAACTTATATGCAGAATTCATAATGCGAAAGGCTGGCCTGGATGAATCCCAAGCCGGAATTAAGATCGCCGGAAGAAATATCAACAACCTCAGATATGCAGATGACACAACCTTGATGGCAGAAACTGAGGAGGAATTAAAGAACCTTTTAATGAGGGTGAAAGAGGAGAGCGCAAAATATAGTCTGAAGCTCAACATCAAAAAAACGAAGATCATGGCCACTGGGCCTATCACCTCCTGGCAAATAGAAGGGAAAGAAATGGAGGCAGTGAGAGATTTTATTTTCTTGGGCTCCATGATCACTGCAGATGGTGACAGCAGCCACAAAATTAAAAGACGCCTGCTCCTTGGGAGAAAGGCGATGGCAAACCTAGACAGCATCTTAAAAAGCAGAGACATCACCTTGCCAACAAAGGTCCGTATAGTTAAAGCCATGGTTTTCCCAGGAGTGATGTATGGAAGTGAGAGCTGGACCATCAAGAAGGCTGATTGCCGAAGAATTGAGGCTTTTGAATTATGGTGCTGGAGGAGATTCTTGAGAGTCCCATGGACTGCAAGAAGATCAAACGTATCCATTCTGAAGGAAATCAGCCCTGAGTGCTCACTGGAAGGACAGATCGTGAAGCTGAGGCTCCAATACTTTGGCCACCTCATGAGAAGAGAAGACTCCCTGGAAAAGACCCTGATGTTGGGAAAGATGGAGGGCACAAGGAGAAGGGGATGACAGAGGACGAGATGGTTGGACAGTGTTCTCGAAGCTACAAACATGAGTCTGACCAAACTGCGGGAGGCAGTGGAAGACAGGAGTGCCTGGCATGCTCTGGTCCATGGGGTCACGAAGAGTCGGACACGACTAAACGACTAAACAACAACAACAAATCTTTGGCAGTGCTCAAATCATATTTAGTTAGGCATTTTCACTCTCTTTGTTTTGTTCATGAATCCCCTTAGACTAAGGACTGGTTCATACATGCATTGACATCACTTATTAATTTGCGTGTTGAGGCCCCGTCACCGCCCTCTTGCCTTAGGAGAAATCTCTCCTGGAACAGGTCAACTACCAGCACATTTTCTTTTAACCTGCACACCTTCCCCTGCCACAAATGGTCACATTAAATAACCATTAAAAATTAGCTCAGCCTTAGCCATGGCCCTACACATTGTTGAAGGGAAACTCCCCACCGGAATAGAAATAATATATTGAACAGATGGAAAGCTTTTTTATCTGAGTAGGCTGAAAGCAAAGAATAAGGCTACCATAACTTCTGTTATAGAGCTTCAGTCTGCTGATGACAACATAGTGCAAACTCAGAGGATGACCTCCAAACCATCCTAAATATCTTTTCAGAAGCCTGCAAAAAGCTTGGCCTATTGCTAAACATCCAAAAAACCAAAGTGCTGCACCAACAAGCACAAAACAACCCCTCTGCAGCGCCACAAATCCAACTTAGTGGTGTAACATTGGAAAGTGTCAATCATTTCTCTGACCTGGGCAGTTATCGTTCCACAAGGGCCAACATTGATGCCAAAATCCAGCATTGCCTGAGCTTGCCGAGTGCAGCTTTCTCCCGATTGAAGGACAGAGTGTTTGAGGATCAAGACATTCACAAGGAAACCAAAATGCTTGATTACAAAACTATTGTACTACCAACCTTACTGTATGCTTGTGAAACGTGGAGCACTTATAAATGCCATCTCCAACTCCTCAAAAGATTCCATCAACGGTGTCTCCGAAAAATTCTACATATCACTTAGGAAGACAGGCGAACTAATGCCAGTCTACTGGAAGAAGCAAAGATCCCCAGTGTTGAAACAATGATTATTCAACATCAACTTTGTTGGACTGGTCATGTTGTTCGGATACCTGGTTATTGTCTTCCAAAGCAACTACTCTATTCTGAACTTAAAAATGGGAAGTTGGATCCTCCTAACAGGGGGTCCATGTTGTGCTCGGCCCTGAAACTCTTCCCTAACTGGCTTGTGGGCAGGGCTTGCCCCGCTCCAAGGCGGTGGTGCCACAGTTATGCCAATGGCCTTTAGCCAATCAGCAACGTGGCAAGGTTGGGGGTATCTATTTGGTAGGGACCCCCGGGAATCCCAGGGGTGAGCACCAGTCAATATACACTGATGGAGATCCCCCTGCTGGTTGTTTACCCTTCCAGACTTCCTACAGGGTGGGGCAGGGGCCAGATATAGTTTGATACCAATGCCTAAGCCAATACCAGTCACATTTGTGTATTTTAATAAAGTTGTGGCCAAAATCTGCCCATTAACATTTAAACTAAATTCTGTCTCCACTGTGTCTTTATTTCCATTCAGGATGGGATTTGGGGCTCAAAGCACAAGCGTAATTCTGGTGGTCAATAAAAGAGGTTTAAAGACTCTCTCAAGGCAGATCTTTAAAAATGAAGTATAATCACCGACAATTGGGAAACACTGTCCTGCAAGCTTTCCAACTGGAGAACAGCCTTTACCAAAGGTGTCATGGGCTGAAGATGGCTGCTTAAGGCCATTTGCCTCTTAGATTTCTGCTGTCCCACTTTCACTGCTTGCCAAATTCTGGGAGAAGGGGGGGGGGCGGGTCTGGAATGCTTTCTAATGATACACATGTCAGCCAGCTACTCTGGCTCTGCTTCTCCCATTATTTCCCAGCTTTGTCCCTCTTCTATCTCTGAGTCGTGACCTTCTGCAAACCACTGTTGTAAATCTATGTGTACTGTCTTCCTGTTCTCTGGAAGGTTTTTTGAGGGGAGCCTCCACCATTCCTCCTTAGTCCAGTTCCTGACAGGTATACTTTTTCAGGTCCCACCCTATCCCTGTGATTATAATTCTACACTTTTTAAATAGAGTGAAATGTGGGTAAACAACAAGAACAACAAGAACAACAACTCAGCATTGTCTTCTCTGACAGCAGCTTTTTAGGGTTTCAGAAGATGCCGGGACTGAACCTTGGACTTTCTACAGATAACATAGCACTGAGTCTCTCCTCATAATCTGGTCGAGGGAATAACTGATAAATGAACCTAGCCATCCACCTGCCCTTCCTACGTCCAAACAGATCCCCTGGTCCTCTACTAAAGGCAGTCTGGCTGCTGGATCAGGCTTTCGAGACCAGGTAGACATGCATGAAGCACTCATTTGTGTGTCCTCTGGTTGAAACAGGGCCAAAGTGTGTGTGTGGGGATATTCTGTGGTTTCCTATGGTGTCCGAGAAAAGACTTTATGATGTGAAAAACAGAAGAAAGATGGCCTCAAGGCACAAAGAAAAGTAATATGCAACAGAGGCTCAGAAATAAGCAACAGTCTAAGAGAAATGCATTCTTTTATATCCTTTGGAGGCCTCTGATGGCCTTATAAAGATCCTGTGTATACTGCCTAAGACCTAAGGGCCAACTATTGAGATCCTCTGGGATGTGACTACATCGAAGGGATGCTGTTATACTTTGCTAAAAAGTCATAGGAGAGATTGCCAAATGCCAGTGCAGGGCATCTTTGCATTAAATGGAATGGCCTCTTCAGATTCTAGCCAAGTACTGTCAGGTAGAAATGTTTGTTTTGGTGTGTCAGAAGAAATAGCTTATTATTTTGAGAATACAGTTAATTGTTCTGTTACTCAATGGAAATATAAAGTGTTGAGTCTTAAAGAGTTAATGTTTCATTTCCATTGCATATTTATTTCAGATGCTATCAGTTTGGCACATTTCTTTGGGTGGCTATCAGTTTTGTCGTGTTTCAGTAATATAACCTTCTCTTTATATTTGCCTGATCAAACACAAAATATTACAAAAACCATGTGTGGAGAAGATGGAAATGTGAGGTTATTAAGGAGCAGGCTGAGAAAAAAATAAGAGCTAGAAACTGGGCATATCCCTAGATAATTCAGGCAAGAAAAAACTTCGTGTATCTCTTTAAAGGCTAGGTTTCATTCTAGATTCCAATAAAGCTGACAAATTCATCACATTCTCACTCTTCACCCCCCCCCCCCTTCTTCTCATTTCCCCTTTTGTTTAAGAAGGGGTTATAATAGTTGTGACTTCAAATAATAATAAAGGAGCTCATTATTTTTATTATGAATCTTGAAATGCTGAGAAGATGAATTGCATTCAGTTTCCAATCATATTTAATTATTACTGTAAAAGGACAGAATAAAGGATGGTGAAACCTGCCCAGATGCCCAGACCAAACAAACCTACTTCAATCTATTCTCTTCCCCTACCCTGAGCTACTAATTTGATTATGAATTGAAACATTTTGGAAAGACTACCAAAGCTTAGCACAAATTTCATTTCAAATAAACGTGCTGGCGGTTCTTCAATGGCAACCTTTTGCAGAGTGTGTTAGATGCATGTGCATCTTTGCTTCAATTTCCTACAATGGGGAAAGTATTTTTTGACCTCAACTATGCAGTTAGCAACAGAGTGGATGTTGAGAATGCTACAGTTACACAGCACTGGTTCTGTTCCTCCTGGTAAATTCCTTGAGGGAGAATATGGTGGAAAGCAAATCACTTTGATGCAGGAAAGACACCAGATTCTTAGTTTGCTAATGCTTTATATCTGCAGTTTACAGGAACTTGAATTCAGTTTATTACAATACCACCTCCACCCCACTCCTTCCAGGAATGCTCAGGATTTCATAACCTCCCGGCTGACAAATTTATCAGACAGAAGATGTGTACACTTACTTCCAATCCCATGCTTTTTGAATAAACTTTTCCTCCCCTTCACACTTAAAGCAAGCAGGCAAACAAAACACTAGCATAATGATCAGATGAATAAAAATGCAGAAGTGAAAATAACAAACAAGAAAGTATGTTGAATGATATTCGAGGTATCCGCAGTCTAACGTGGATCAGTGTAGGAATGGGTTTACTACCTCATCTGCTGTAGTAGTAGTAGTAGTAGTAGTAGTAGTAGTAGTAGTAGTACAGTTTATTACCCACCCTTCACCCTTAGGTCCCAGGGCAGATTACAATTAAAACATAATATTAAAAACAGTTCAAAAAGTATAGCAATATGGTGGGCCCTAAGAAATATCGATATGGACTAAACTGCAACAGCAGAAGCCAGATAAGCTTTTAGTAGGCCTGTCCTCATCATGTGCAATCAGAAGGCATTTGCCTGGTCCCTTTGGACTTGGCCCATGCTCCCTCAAGTGAAAAGGTTGGCCAGTTTCAGGAAGCTGTGAAAAACAGCTTTCAACTACACTAAAATCTTGGCTGATAGCTACTGCTGTCAGTATTTGAATACTGACTAGAAGTGTTGATTAATGGATTAACCAGTGTTGATTAATCCTACTAGCAGTAGGATTAATGAATAAGTCATTTACTTTGGAATAAGACACATGGACACAGGTATTTTGGGTTAATGGGCTAAAAAAGGCCACAACTTTATTGGTTACAGAATGTGAGTGGTATTGGCTTAGGCATTGGATCAGACAGACTATACTTGACTCCTGCCCGCTCTGCCAGGAGTCACACACGGGTTAACAATCTTTAAGGGGAGCTTGTTGATGCAAATCAACTGGAAACTTTCCCCTAGTCACTGGGGGTCGAGCCAAGGCCCTAGCCACCATCAAGGCATCGGACAGGAACCACAACCACCGGATTCCTTTAACGGAATACCCTTCAAAGGGAGGGGCAGGTGATGACTGCAACCTCCCCCCCAACACACAACACAATTTCCAATGCTTAACCGCCAAACCTTACAAAGTTGTGATGATTTGCTATGAGGTAGGTGAAAAACCAAGTGGCTGGTGCCAATTTGCCAAGTGGAAAAAAATCCTACCAGGCCCCTTCAACAGGCAACCAACCGAGGTCCATAGCAAGGTCAGGGGGTCGAACGCAAGAAGAAAGGGTGGGAGGGCAGGAGATCTGTGTTAGCAGGAAGCTGAAGAGAGAGCTCCAAGCCGTGCGGCCGCTTAAATACAGCAAACCACGCCCCCCAGCTAACTGGATTGGCCGGCTGAGGGCATGACGTGGACCCCCAGCTAACTGGATTGGCCGGCTGAGGGCGTGACATGGACCCATGACTCCCTGTGATGCAGGGGACACAACCATGCCCCTCTGTGAAGCACGGGAAGTGAGTCCCGCTCGCAACTCCTCCCCTTGTGGGAGAGGTGAGGCTTTTCAGAAGTAAAACACTGAACACCCTTAGCATTTTTATTTATTTATTTACAGAAGCATGGTTGGATTGGGGCCATGCATCCCAGGGTTTAAACTTTCCTCTTTGTTTTACATTCCCAGTGGAAATTGCTTCTGCCATTCTTGAAGCTGCTATTAGCCCCGGAAAGAAAGTCTCTCATGATGCCAATAGACAGGCCCGCACCATGCATTTAAAGCACATCCAGTGCATATCAAATGCACATTTAAGGCACATGACTTCCCCCCAAAGAAGCCTGAGAATGATAATTTATCCCTCAAAGAGCCTCAATTCCTGGCACCGTTAACAAACTACAGTTCACAGGAATCTTTGGCAGGAGTCATGTGTTTTAAATGTGCTTTGGATGTGCTCTTTCAATGCACAGTGTGGCTCTGCTCAATGAAAACACTCTTTATAGGGCAGAGGGAAATGGTTATCCTTATCCAATGTGTTTTTATTTATTAAAGATACATCACATGCATTAACACATTTCACAATCATCTCCTTTGACCCTTTACTGTTTAGGTAAAGGTAAAGGGACCCCTAACCATTAGGTCCAGTCGTGACCGACTCTGGGGTTGCGGTGCTCATCTCACTTTATTGGCTGAGGGAGGGTCATGTACAGCTTCCGAGTCATGTGGCCAGCATGACTAAGCCACTTCTGGCGAACCAGAGCAGCGCACGGAAACGCCATTTACCTTCCCACCGGAGCGGTACCTATTTATCTACTTGCACTTGGACGTGCTTCCGAACTGCTAGATTGGC
Source organism: Podarcis muralis (assembly GCF_964188315.1). Lineage (NCBI taxonomy): Eukaryota > Metazoa > Chordata > Lepidosauria > Squamata > Lacertidae > Podarcis > Podarcis muralis. The sequence goes on from NC_135655.1 coordinate 55,224,553, forward strand.
AGGAGCAGGGACCGAGCAACGGGAGCTCACCCTGTTGCGGGAATTCGAACCACTGACCTTCTGATCAGCAAGTCCTCTGTGGTTTAACCCACAGCGCCACGCGTGTCCCCCTGTTTAGTGTGGCCATTATTACTAAAGAACAGAAAAATGGTCTCTGAAAAGTGTCTATGTAGATCAAACCAAAACTATTCAACTATTCAAATGCCTGTACTCACAATAACTGTTCAACAAGTGCATTCAATTATGTATTTCTGGCAAAGAGGTACAGAAAGCTTTCTGGGAGTCATGCAGTCTGTATGTCATTATGCAGGTGGTCACCTCCATTTAAGCATCTTTCTTTCTTTCTTTCTTTCTTTCTTTCTTTCTTTCTTTCTTTCTTCTATTAAAAAAGGCACACAAACTGCCTCCTTGAAGTCACTCAGCAATCAGAAGGAATGCCTGGAATAAATTAGCCAGAGTGTCTCCATGACAGCTCTTGCATTCAAAATGGATGGACAGCTTCCGAATACCCATTGTTTGTTGTCCTCAAAGATAGGATTCTGCTAATGAAACAGCTAATTAGATTTTTGTAATCCTGTTATCATTATGTTTGAGAGGTGACATTTTTGCCTGCATTTCTCCTGCGGTTTTTCTCCAGTCTGCGAGGGAGCATTTTTCCCTGGCCAATTTGGCTCCTGTCACTTTGCTGGAATGACAGTTCTCTCCGTTGGTGTAACAAAATCACTCCCTTTTTTCCCCCAACGACAACCATGTCACTCAACAATTTAAATAGAAAAGAATAGGAAAAATGATGATCCGATTAGTCAAACAGGCCCATGTTCAAAATCCATTTCCCAAATCAAATAATGGAATTGGATTGAGTTCATAATGGAAGAATTACTTAGGTATTATTACATACTGTATTACATATTCATCGACTTTGCTGAATGTGGACGGATTTGCAATTTTATTCTCTTCTTCCATTCTTTTGTACACTGCACGTGCAACATAGGGGAATAAGGACTCAGCTCAAAGACAAATTCAAAAACTAAGAGGTTAGGGCAGGCTTCAGGGGGAGCAGTACTCATAATAAACCAGTGTGTCCTTCTGAAGCCTTATGAAGGCAGTGTAGCCTGCGGAAGTCAGTAGGTATCCAGTCAGCACATATTAGGATTAAATTTGGACTAGAACACTATTTAAGCATTCAACACGCACCTAGGAGGAGTGGGTGTATAGGGAAGGTTCAATTCCAGAGCCTTCATTCTGTTTGTGCCACTCGCAACCTTCTGTTTTTGACTGGGAAGGCCTGAAAGAGACTTCTAGTTGTATTCAGATTAACAGAAGTATCCACATTGTTGGGAACCCTGAGAATACAGGGCACCTCATCATGCAGAGGTTCCAAAGCACATTCTGCCAAATGTGTATACAAGTCTGGTTGGGACTGCCATGCTCAACCTTTGAATGTTCCTTGTGGGGACAGAGACTTCGAATGCCTGGAGAGAGTTTAGGTAGCTAACAGAGGCAGGTTTAGGGGTAAGTGGAATGAAAGAATTGAATCCACCCCCTTCCCTGAAATGTCTGAAATAGATTATGGTGTCTGGATTGAATTCATCAGTCCCAGGATCTGCTGACAAGGTGAGACAGTTCCACAGCACTGCCTTGCTGACCGCAGAAACACTGCTGGTGCACTGGGGAGTCCATCTGGCCCTGCTATCAGTGTACTCTCACACAGCTCTGACCTCACGCCTGAATTGTCCCAGTAAGCAGCAGTGACATGGTACTGTCTCACTCCACAGCAGACAACAGGAGACCCAGTGCAGCCCAAAAGATTTTCCCTGAGCTCTGGTAGTTCTTCTGCTGTTGGTAAGACCCCAGAACTGCAGTAGACCTAGGCCTCTGGTACAACCAAGCATGTTGCTTTTAGCAAGAGACCAGAGCACTCCAGACATGGAAGGTAGTAGAGTGGATGTTACAAATAAACCATTGGTGACACCTAACCCACAAACTCCAAATGACTTCCTCCAGCAGTTTCATATGGCTATTAAATAGGATTGGGAACAAAAATGTGTCTTATGGCACTTCACAGTTGTTGAGGCACAGTCACTCAATACGACTTTTTGGAACTGAGTAACACTTTCATAAAATGTTGCCCTCCACTCATGGAGATTATCCAGAAGGATGCCATGATCAACAGGATCAAAAACAACTGAGAGATCCAGAAAAATCAATAGGCTTCCTCTCCCACCAAATCCCTCTCCTGAAGAAGATAATAAATCAGGGCAACCAAGACTGATTCTGTCTCAAACCAGTCTGAACCTGAACTGGAGTGGGTCAATATAATATTGTTGGGCTTTTTTGCCAACAGAGTGTGCGAAATGACTGGAGCATTGAAATAAAAAGCTGTCCACAATATCTTTGCTTATTTTTATTTTTGAATATATAACAATCACAAGCTGTAAGTCACCACTCCCCATCACCACTCCTCACCAGCAGCATACAACAACTCTGGATCAACTTAAATACAGTTTTCAAATAATCAATTACCCTATCACATCCCTGCATTCGGTGCAGAAAGTAAACTCCCCCTTTAATTTCTGGTAGTCAAATTGTCAATAGACCACAGGTGTGCTGCCAAGCTGGTCAAATCTGCAAACATTCACTTCTGAGTACAGTGGTACCTCGGGTTACAAACTTCTCGGGTTACAAACACTTCAGGTTACAGGCTCCACTAACCCGGAAATAGTACCTCAGGTTAAGAACTTTACCTCAAGATGAGAACAGAAATCATGCACCAGCGGCGCGGCGGCAGCAGGAGGCCCCATTAGCTAAATTGGTGCTTCAGGTTAAGAACGGTTTCAGGTTAAGAACAGACCTCCGGAACGAATTAAGTTCTTAACCAGAGGTACCACTGTAGCACCATTGACCACCTCAAGATAAACAAAACCCAACAAATATATGATTGCCTATTCACTTTTGTACCTAGTTCAAAGTACTGGTGATGGAATATAAAGCCTTGAATGACTTAAGATCCAGAAACCTAAAATAGTGCCTCCCCCTAAACCAGCCTGCCTGTGCCCTAAGATTCTTCTCTGCATGCCACCACCAAGAATGTAAAATATGTGGTGACATGGGAAAGGGCCTTCTCTGAAATGCCAAACAGTTTGTGAAATTTGTCCTCCCTTCTGGAAGTACGCTTGTCACCAACACTTATATTAGCGCTGAGTGGAGACTTTCACAGCTTGCTTGCCATTGAGAGTGTTTATTGGCTCAGGATGTGTAACTGATGTTCCGATAGTTTAGTTGAAGTTTAGCTGCTCTTATTATGTTGTTTATGCTGATTCATAATTTATTGTTTTAGAGGATATCATTTATCCGGAAGAAGTGGCTTATCCAATGGGTTACAGTGGCAGCACTAGATCCCCACAAGTAGTGTGGTTGGCACGTACCAGGCAATGCAGCAGGAAGTATGGGATCTAGCACTGGATTGGCTTCCCTGTGCATCCACATTGTGCCAACTTTCCCACTGCTTCACCTCTCTCTCTGCTGGTAAGTGACAGTGACCCTGCTATCTGAAAGCAAACACTATAACTCTGCCCCACCAGACAAGCCCCTTGGCCCAATTTGCATTCTGTACCCCGCCCTTGAATCTCTCATGATGAAGGATGGGCTATAAATATGTTAAACATAAATAAAGTAGTTCAGTATATTCTGAGCTCAGTTCCATGTCAAATCAAACCTTGTTGTGCATGGTAATTATGATATTGGTTATAAATTCAATAAGCAGATACATTAAAATGACAAAGCAACCTGATGAATAAACCTTAAAGGGAGCAACTAAAGGATTGCTTTAAATGGAGAGGATGGCAAAAAAATGATGAAGGACTTGAATTATGTTCTGTATGAGTTCCTCAGGATTTGGAGTTCTCCTCACTGTCCCAAACCAGTTTTATGGGTTTCATTGGACATCCAGCTTCATCTGTAACTACTAAAATTTTTTTACCTAATAGTGGAGTTTAAAGATTGTCACCTCTTAGTCTCTCAATTACCATGCTTATAGTATTAGTGCCTTTATTGTGAGTCATCATTACTGCCTCAGACTTGGTCTTTCATAAATGAGACTTGGTATTTCATAAATGTAGACACTGTGTTGGTTTAGCCTAAAGTTCCTGTAAATCAGCATTTAACTGCATCTTGTTTTCATGGGAACATTTTTTTTCCATCTTCTGAGGATAGCATTTCTATGTGTATCGCTTTTCATTATAGCCTCAAGAGGGGAAAAAAATCCATATAATAAAATATAAAAACACACTAAAAACAACAGAACGACACATAAAAAGACAACGAGCCAGTAACTAAAAATCCAGATGAAACACGAATGCAGATAGACTTTCAGTGCAATCCAAACCCAAGATCCATTGGGATGAGAAACTTTGGATTGGGTGGATTTTAGGCTTTTCCTCACCCCGACTGTGCCAAAAACTCTCACAAGCATAAGCCCCTTTCCTGGGATTTAGCTGGCAGAACTGAAGCTGGTATGAGTCCCCCAAAAAGGAGCTCTTCCAGGGGTATGGCATGGGCTTTCTGTTGTTAGGATTTATCTGTAAGACAAAAAGGGTGACTAACGATTCTCTCACACACCCAAAATGTCATGCTATTCTTACCCCAGTAGCCATTTTAAAGCCTACATTTTCCTCACACACAGGGCTGCACCATGACACTGTGCTGCTTGAATTGAAGGACAAAATTCTAGACACCAACCGGAATGGCAGTTGGATCTATCTTCTACACTATCAAAGAGACGGCATCTTCTACAACGCCTGACAACAGTGGGCTAGCTTGGGGGAACCCTAGGGGCTCAGTCCTCCAACCCTCTCCACTGGCCTCAACTTTACCTAATGACATGTGCTCTCACAGCAAAAACAATCCACACAATGGCAGTCTAGTCCAAGTCTGTGCATGCATGCATCCATAAGTAATGACAGCTTATACAAGCAATAACAAATAGCTGTGCTGGACCTTGACAATATAGCACCTAAACTCAAAACTGCAATCCATGCTGAAAAAGATCTGATAAAGTTCATCTGTCAAGGGTCTATTAAATATATAACAGGATACTGAAGCTTCCTTTAGGTCATTCTAAGGCCTCAACCCAATCACTAACACAGATCCATATATGGCTGACATAATGTGGGTTTTTAAAAATAAATAAATTGAAATATCAGTGTGGCCTTAGCAGAATTGAGCCACGCTGTGTGTGTGGTAAAGAGATGATGATGATGATGATGATTTATTACTTATACCCACCCATCTGGCGGGTCTCCCCAGAGGCCCAGCCATTCTGGGTGGCTCCCAACAGAATATTAAAAACATGATAAAACATCAAACATTAAAAATTTCCCTAAACAGGGCTGCCTTCAGATGTCTTCTAAAAGTCATATAGTTTTTTATTTCCTTGACATCTGATGGGAGGGTGTTCCACAGGGCGGGTGCCACTACCGAGAAGGCCCTGTCTGGTTCCCTGTAACCATACTTCTTGCAGTGAGGGAACCGCCAAAAGGCCCTCAGAGCTGAACCTCAGTGTCTGGGCTGAACACTGCTCCCTATGGGGTCCTGGAAATAATATCTGCCCCTCCCCAGCAGTATTAAGGAATCTGTAAAGGATTCTCCCATTGCCATAGTTATGGGAAGGTTGCACAATTTTTGTTAAGACTATGGTAGGAGGAAAGAGCTCAATGCTCCCCTCTATGCCCCATGGTCCCAGTCCTTCTTGGGTCTCATTTCAAAAGAAATAAATCGTGCATGTTCATTTCTTTCACTCTTTTCATGTCACATGTAATTTGGCATTGACAGCTTTTCTATCACAAACATTTTAATATGTTTCAGAAAGATCATACCTAATATTTGTTTTGATTTTCTACCATTAACTGAATTTACAGCATGTGTGTGTGTTTTATAATAATAAATTTCCATGAGAAATGAGCAGATTTCATGTGGATTTATTGGAAGGTCATTCATGTTAAACCTCCCAATGTCACTGTAAGAAACATAAGGATGAAAACAATAACAAAGCACTTCAATTAAGGCATATTAACATTCTACTCGAGCAGAACCATCATTCGGTTTAATTTAATCTAAAGCCTCTTTAACCTGAATATAGGAATCCATGAGAAAGAGAGAACAGGAAAGTAAGGTCATTAGCCCATGAAAGAGGAAGGGGGAAAAATAACTAATTATTATTTAGATTGCAGTAGCACAAAGACAGACTGGAATGCTGTTGTGCATGACCATGGGCAAAATCTAAAATGTAACATGGCACGAAAAGTCTTCTAGGTTAATTGAGGGAAGAATAAGAAATTTGAAAGAACATGGGCAACACCTTTAAACACATAAAAAGATTCTGTTTAAAAGGGTCCTTGTTTTGTTGCAGAGGCCATGCTCACGAACTTTGAATGCAAGAGGACCCAGGCTCAGATCCTGGTATCTTCAGTGGGGCTGGGGAAAACCATCCATCTGAAACTGTGGGGAGCTGTTGTCAGTAACTGGGAACAGTGCTGAGCTTGATGAGCAAATGATATCACTCAAAATGGGGCAACTTCCTAAAAGTTAAGCTAGTACCTACTGACAAAAGTATAGAGCAGAGTGGACAGTGATGGTCTAATGAGCAGGGCCCATTGACCTCTGAGAGGGACTCACTGAGAGTATTTCATTCCATTTAACCAGATTTATATACCAACCCAGTCATATGGGCAGGATATAAATACTAAAATTATTGCTATTATGGAATAGGATGTTCCTATTTTCATTGGAGAAATGTTGGAGAGTATGCCATGTTATTGTGGCGGTTCCATTTGTCTTAACTGGGGATACCACATAAGTAGTGTCTGCGTAGATGCCCACATTTCCATGACGGAGTTGATTGTTTTCCCTATGACATCCCCCTGTTTTGGATGGTGTGCTAGAGCAGTTGGGCTCCAGCCACCTCAGGTAGCTTCTTATGTTTGTAACAAAAAAGCCAAAGTGGTACAGGCCTCTGCAGTTAGTAGGTTGGTTGCTATTTTAAAGAGATTCTAGTATTACTGTTTTGCGTGCGTTTGTGAGATGCTCGGTGCAGGGTTTAAGGGGGGCTAAATATGTTCATATAAATCTTGATATAAGTAAATTATCAATTGTCAGGGGTTCAGGGACAGAGGCACAGGTGAGGGAGGAGACAGAGAGCGAGGGGGAAGAATCCCAGGGCAGCAAGGAAGAGGATGACGATGACTTGAGGGATTCCGTGAGTCTTTCAAGTGAATCGGAGGATTCCCAGAAGGGGGCGCCTGTGGTCAGGCCAAGGGGAGTCACAGGGGGGACTCGTCAGGAGCAGGGGACCAGCGGGGGAACCCAAAGTGGGAGCTGGGAGTCGGGACCGGCTTCTCCGCCAGAGCGCAGTGAAGGGGGTGGAGATTCCAGAGTGACAGGAGAAGCAGGTCCGAAAGCAGAGAGGGAGGGGAGATCGGAACAAGACATCCTCCCGGAAGGGGAGGGGAGTAGTGCAGGGAGTAGTGTAACTGTCAAGAGGAAGGTTAGCGGTTGCGAACGCGTGCCAAGTTCAAATGTGGAGGCGCGCGGAAGAACAGGGAGCCCGGAGGAGGAGCCAGGTCCCAAAGCACGCAGGAGGGGGGAAGAGCTGTCTGGGGATTCCGCGTCAGGGGAATCCAGGAGGGGCGAAACCCCAGGGGGCAGGAAGACCCTGCGGAAAAGGAAGGAAAGGAAGAGGTGGAGCAGCACAGCCCTCTTAAACTGGTGCAGAGGAGGGACTGACTCAGAGGGGACTTCAGCGGTCTAAGCGTAACAGACGTGGGGCTGCGCGCCTCGGCTGTGGAGCGTACAATGAACTTCAATAAACATTTTTGTATATAAACTGGACTTGGCGTTGGTCTCTTGTGAGCTGGGACCTGAGGCAGCCCTGACATCAATAAATTAGTTCTTCTGGCCTGCCTTATAGTAAAGGACTGGAACATCCTGAAAGAAGTTTCAAACAAGAAATTTCATTTGGTTTCTTTCTGATGAAACCATTCTGATTTTCTTTGAGCGAGAAACTTTCCAAACTTTTGCAACATCCTTAAGTCCACATATTTGTAAATACCATGGGAGCCAGGGCTGGCTAATCCACTGTGAATGTATCCATAAATACACTCTCTTTTATGGGAAATAAAGAGGCAAACTGCAGTGTTTATCCAGCCGTATATGTCGGTTTTGAGAAGCAGATTTGCTGTTCTTCCCATCTTTTGTTCGAAGCCCTGGGGGGAATGAAGTGCCTTTTTTCCCTTTGCATTTAATACTAACTAAAAGGAAAGCCTTCTGTTGGTAACTAAATAGCCATGCCATTTAAACCTCCATTACTGCTGCAGTTTAAGGCAGGGAAAGAAAGAACTTTATCTTGTGAAATATTAGTGGAGCTCTGCCAGATCTTATTTCAGATAAATACCTGCTATGGCTTGCTCACTTGCTTGGTGCTTTCGGTCAGGGCTTATTTGAGATACCTTTTTCTGGCAGCATGGTCTTTTGTTCCATGGATAAATTTATCAGTCAGCCATCAGTCTGATAATGACCGGCTGAGGGTGCACCAAGAACCCTTAAAGACTGATGGGCAGTGAAGTCACTGTGCAATGCTCTCGTCTCATCCATTTCCCTTTCATTTAGCCATTTTGCTTTGCTTTTGCTTTTTGCTGGAGAAAGGGGCAGGTAAGGATTATTTCTGTCAAGACAAGCCCTCCATAAGCGAGGCTATGTTTCACAAGTATTTTACGGTTGCTGTTGAGGAAAGTAACCGCCTTGAAAACGATCGTGCGTTGGCACTGGGAAATTGAACAGCGTGCAACAACGCGTGGTGTAGGCCCGGGGGCTACTGATGAATAGTTGATACTGTCAAATGAAAAGCCCCTCAATTTCATTCCAGCAATAGAACAATGTTGGCGAGGAGGTTTGTAGAATCAGTTGTCTTTTTATTGCACAATGGTGGTGGGGGGGGACAGCTGTTGCCCATCCAGAATGAATGTGAAACTTTTGAGTGATGACCTAAAAAGTGTTTACAAAACCAAGGTATGTAAGTGAGCATAAAGTATTCAATTGATACTCAAGTAGTTGTTTAACAACACACATGTGCACACCGTATATGTAGGTTATAGCTGCACACTGCTTTCTACTCCAGGGCTGTAACACATGGACTATTCAAAAAGACGGTAAACATAAGAACATCATAGCAGCTCTATTGGATCAGACCAATAGCCCACCATCCTGTTTTCACAGTGATCAAACAGATGCCCATGGGAAACCTGCAAGCAGAATTTGAGCATAAGAGAACTCTCCACTCTGGTAGTTCTGAAACACTGCTGCCTCAAATTGTGGAGATAGAGGATAGTCGTAGTGGCCAGGAGCCATTAATAGCTCTCTCCTCCATGATTTTGTCTAATCTTCTTTTAATGCCATCTAGGGTTGGTGGCCATTACTGTCTCCTTTGGGAGCAAGTTTCTGTGCTGCATGAAGAAGTACCGTACTTTTTAATTTGTCCCAAATCTTCCAACATTCAGCTTCATTGGAAGTCCACAATTTCTAGTATTCTGAGAGAAGGGAAAACTTTTCTCTGTCCACTTTCACCATGCCACGCATAATTTTATAAATTTCCATCATGTTGCCTCTTACTCACTTTTTCTCTAAACGAAACTAAAAAGTCCCAAATGCGGCAACCTTTCTTCATAGAGGAGTTGCTCTCCATCCAACTTTGCAGTATCCTTTGTGGGAGAACATAGCCATCCTGGCTAACAGTCACTGAGACTGAATATCTTCTTTATCTGTAAGGAACAGCAAACAGTCAATGGTTTGCCTCTTGAGAGTGCCTTCTCTGAACCAGTTAGAAATGGTTTTTTAAAGAAAAAAAAGGTACTCGGGGTTATTTTTCAGGAACACTGCTGCAATCTAGGAATGCATTTGACTTTCCAAGATAATACAATATTATTTTAGCTGTATTCTTTTGGCGTGACATATTTTGAAAACATTTGTGATCTATCTATATTGTTTTCAGCTGCTATTTTTCATTTTCTCTCTATATTTAAATTAAAAAACTGAAATGTTACAAAGGGACACATGTTCTCACCTTCCTTGTGAAATAGGACAGCTAAATGAAGAAAATGGTATGCATTGATAAAATGGTGGTGTCATTTACATTTGCATTTTCCTTTCTCCATATACTTACTTTTCTTGATTTGTTTCCTGTAAGAGATTAAGTAGGTGCTATCACGTTTCTTTTTAACCAATTAATTAGTAGTCAGGGTGAATTGATAGGTTTTTTATTACTTTTTTTTAATCCAAGGCATTTAATTACCTTTCGGTGCTAAAACTTTATAAGGGCAGCTGTACTATTGACATTGCTTCTCATGTCTGTAATATCAAATTCAGTGTGACTTTAATACTGTATTGTGAACTTTAACCTTCAGAGAAATATTGGTATGCCAGTTTGATGGCTTTCCATGACTTTATGCTCTTTCCATAATTTTGCAGACTCCAGATACTTGTTAGATTTCTCTATATGAATTTCAGAAAACTTTATTATCTATATGATAGACAAAAAGATCCCAGTAACCTTACCTTTCACTGAAAATGAATTCATGTCTAATGCAGAATTTCAGTCAAATTTCTCTGAGGAACGTTTCCAAAGCTTCTGTGTTGTTCAAGTGATGAACAGATATTGCATGCACCAGTTATATCCACATATGTTTGGTTCATTCACCAAACACTGGGCACAGCCCCAAATTATTAATTGCCATTGAAACTTTGCTAAAATCAAAGTAAGTTTGGGTGTTTTTCCTCAGGTGAAATACTCCAGCAAAATTTTTCAGGAATTTAGGCACATAGGAAGCTGCCTTATATGGAGTCAGCCACTGGTCCTTCTAGGTCAATATTGTCCACGCTACCTGGCAGTAATTATCTAGGGTTTCAGACAGGGGACAATCCCCCCAACCCTTTGTGAAGGTGCTAGGGATTAAACCTGGAACCTTTTGGATGCAAAGCAGATTTTCTGCTAGAACTTCTCTAATTAAGCTGCACACCTTTCTGCTGTTGCTGCTAGATTTTTATTGAAGCAGAAGCATAATTATATTATAAGCTCCAACTTCAGATGAACTAAGGAATTCTGAATGACAGAACAACAACTACTTTGGTCAGTAGATCCAAAATTCTCAGGATGGTGTTTGTGCATTCCTGACTAAAAGAAGATCAAGGATGTCTTTAACTGTCATAGTGGAATAAATTGGACTTACAAGTGATTAACCTTGAACTGGATCATGCCTTATAATAGAAGAGCTGAAATATTCTTTATCATCTTGATTCTTGGCTAGATGGACAAATATTCTGAGTAGTAATCTTTCTTTGTTCTATCTTCCCATGTTTTCATTTCTCACTTAGCATTAGCCCCTCTTGGTAGATACATAAATTTCACTCTCATTAGCGGGTGCATTATGTTGTGGGCAGGGAAACGTACCTCCACCACACGGGTATTTTTGTTTCTCATTGGCAAAAGATGGTGAGAAGCATTTGCTTACTGGCAGAACATATGTTTTGCATGATTTCTCAGGTGCAATCCTCTCCTTTGCCAAGTAGGGCTTAGAAAGGACATGGAGGTTAATGGCTCTGCTGTCAGAGGCTTCTTGCCTCTGAATACCAATTTCTGGGAATCGCAAATAGAGTGCTTCTGTGCTCATGTCCAGCTTGCAGGCTTCTCAGAAACATCTGGGCGGCCACCTTGGCAACAGGATGTTGGACTAGATAGACCATTGGCCTGAGCCAACAGGCTTGTCTTATATTCGTATGCTCTTAAAAGACCCCACCTGAAACCTTGGAAAGCCATTGCTAGGATAGATACAATCCTGAGCTGATATGAGGCAGCTTCCTGGGGTCCAAAGATCACCAGCAAGCTGCTCTTGCTTCCCTCTTATTATACAAAGTGATTCGGTTTGTTTTTCAGTTTAAAGGGCTCAATGATGCAAGCGCTTCACAAGCACCACTGGAATGCTGAAAATACTTTCGCTGTCTTTGTTACATCAGCCTCTGCAAAGAACACTTGTAGCATAGGCTTTATACATTGAAGTATAATCTTAAACCTCAAAACAATAGGGGGAAATCCACTGCAGCATAATTCCAAATGAAGTGATAGTGAATTATTATTTGGCTATTGCGATTCACTTTCTTATCTGAAAGATGTCTCACGGGTCTGATTTCATTCTCTGAGCTTATATATATTCTTTGTTGTCCACCTGCTGCTTTTCTCTAGATATTTAGTTCCAGACAAACAAATACAAAATAGAGTGGAAATGGTAATAGCACTTCCCAGATTTATAAATCAAATGTGAGCATTTATTTCATGCAATGAACTCCCAAGTTCCTACCTAAAAATTCAGTGAAATGTGTCAAATGGAAGGTGTACTGTGGATTTCTTTTTCAGTGCTTTTGCTCTGTACCCTGAAAGTTCAAGGCAGAGTTGCTACATTTGAAGGACCTGAAATGTACACAATAACAGCACTAGCAGCAACACTGCTAGGACATGAGACACACACCTGTCAGGTAAACACATGGAACACAAACCAGTCTCAGTACATATGGAGATCAGATGTGTTCCTTAAACAAATTATCGTAGTGGTTTAGGGAAGCTTTTAATGTTTGATGCATTACTATATTTTAATATTTTGTTGGAAGCCATCCAGAGTGGCTGGGGAAGCCTAGCCAAATGGGCAGGGTATAAATAATAAATTATTATTATTATTATATTGTTATTATTATCTCTCCTATGTTAGCACAGTAGCAAAGGAAGAATTTGTTTCCTCTCACATTTTTCCTTCTATGATCTAGAGATTTCAATATCCGGCACTGGCAGACGTTCTGATCGTACTTGGAATGCTTTGCGCAACCAGGCACAACAGCCCCAGCCCCCAGGGATCATAAGAAAGGAATAAGGACTCTGACAATGTTATGGATTTTAAATTAGGCCACAACTTTATTCAACTTCCAAATGTAGGAAGACCTTGACTTAGGCCTTGGGTGTGTATCCCTCCCATCTCCTCAGCCAGTGGGGAAATGGCGCTCATCAGGGTCAATAGGATATGGGGGTGCTCTGCAAGACATAAGTGTAGCAGGCAGCCAAGCCCATATCCCTGCGCACAGGGTAGTTCACTGATGACCTTTCAGTGTATGGCCAGTGACACCCATATATATAACCCCTTTAAGAGGGGGAGCCTGGAATCGCCGCCAAAGGGTTCCACCCAAGGCCATAACTGCCAAAGTTGTGACAAATGGCTACGGGGAAGGCAAAACCTGCCAATGGAGAAAAATTTCTTCCCGGTCCTTCAACAGCGACCGGTCAAAGACCGCAGCAGCACCCACTAAACAGGAAGGAAAAGTTAACCTGCAAACAAGAAAACACTAAACAAAGGGAGGGTAGGGAGGGTGAATCTCCAGAGCCAACTGCCTGGCTGTTGTCGGCTCCACCCCCTATTTATAAATGAGGCTGGGCCCACCTCCCAGCAAGAAGCCTAATTACTAAGGCTGGACATGAGCCTCTGAATAATAACACTGAGAGGCAAGCCAGCCCCCCCCCCCCTTACCACTAAGCTCCCTGGGAACTGTAGCACCACACGCAATCCCTCAAAGGGCACCCACATTATGAAGTGTAAGTGCTCGTTAACCAGAGGAGGATGAGAACCAAGTGCTTCTAATCCCCTCTGATCTAAGCATAGAGGGAAGGGAGGCAAGAGATGCAGGGCTCTCCCAGTTCACCCCATCACCATGAGTGAGGAAAAACTGAGGCCAACTGTAAATCATGATGGACTATTTTTATGGAAATTTATTTCCCTGCCACTGTGCACCTATTGTCCAAATCCTGTGACATTTGCTAGAGATAAATCAGAAGTATTGTTGGAGAATGAGCAATATTCTAACCAATGAGTTGCTTCTCTAGAATGAAGAGGGGGTGTTTGTGCAAAAAATGTAGCGCTTGTTTGAGAGAAAGAAATGAGATATAAACTCTCAAGAATGACTACTCACAGACTTGTGCAAAGACAAGAGGGAGGGACAAACATAATAAATCAGGGACATTGATCCAAGGAACAATAAGACCCATTGCTGTTGCTGTCGGTTAAGATTTAAATGCACTTCTCGAAGTGAGTACATGTCCAGTTTACACATAGAAAGGCACAGCAAGAATAGTTAAGCCAGCTGAGGTTAAGTGGATATTCAAGGGGAGGGAAAGACTTTGCAGAGGTACTTCATGAATGTGCAATGAACAAGGCCAGAAAAAAGCTTTAGAGTGAATGTGTTTGTTTATATAATGTTTTCAGCTGCATTGATCACTAGCAAAAACAGGATAACAGCTTTATTTGGATCAACCAAATAGCTACCAAGTAATCAGCAAGCTTTATAGAGCTTTTATTTCAATAAGGATGTTATGTTTGTTTGTTTTAAAAATAGTAAATAATATTTGAGGGCATAGTAGAAAAGTCCCAGTGTGAATACAGCTTAATTTCAAAATGCAATTTCAGAATTAAAATAGAGAATTATTTCATGACTTATGAGATTGTAGTTAATAGAATGGGATCCTGGTGCTGGGGAATGTACCCCAAGTTATGTGTGCTGAGCAACCCCACCCCCACCCCCTGCACAAATGATGCACAGGTCCTTATTTCTCTGCCTGATTGTGCAGCTCTCAGATCTGATGCTAAAATTCTAAACCCAGGTATTAAGGAATAATAGTGAAAAGCCTCACAGCTGAGTGGAGACAGGCTAGAGCACAAGGATGCTTTAGAGACTACAGCCAGCAGTCATCAAATTAGGTCATCATGTTCATCAGTGAGGAAATAAGATGAGGAAGTGAGATGAGAACTATTTTCATGAACAACAGACATACGGAAGGCCAGCTAAATCTCACTGCTTCTGTTTACCCTTTGTTGTTGTTTAGTCGTTTAGGCATGTCCGACTCTTCATGACCCCATGGACCAGAGCACGCCAGGCACTCCTGTCTTCCACTGCCTCCCGGAGTTTTGTCAAATTCATGTTGGTAGTTTCGAGAACACTGTCCAACCATCTCGTCCTCTGTCATCCCCTTCTCCTTGTGCCCTCCATCTTTCCCAACATCAGGGTCTTTTCCAGGGAGTCTTCTCTTCTCATGAGGTGGCCAAAGTATTGGAGCCTCAGCTTCAGGATCTGTCCTTTCAGAGAGCACTCAGGGCCGATTTCCTTCAGAATGGATAGGTTTCATCTTCTTGCAGCCCATGGGACTCTCAAGAGTCCCCTCAGCACCATAATTCAAAAGCATCAATTCTTCGGCGATCAGCCTTCTTGACGGTCCAGCTCTCACTTCCATACATCACTACTGGGAAAACCATAGATTTAACTATATGAACCTTTGTCAGCAAGGTGATGTCTCTGTTTCTTAAGATGCTGTCTAGGTTTGCCATCGCCTTTCTCCCAAGGAGCAGGCGTCTTTTAATTTCGTGGCTGCTGTCACCATCTGCAGTGATCATGGAGCCCAAGAAAGTAAAATCTATTGCTGCCTCCATTTCTTCCCCTTCTATTTGCCAGAAGGTGATAGGCCCAGTGGCCATGATCTTCGTTTTTTTGATGTTGAGCTTCAGACCATATTTTGCGCTCTCCTCTTTCACCCTCATTAAAAGGTTCTTTAATTCCTCCTCACTTTCTGCCATCAAGGTTGTGTCATCTGCATATCTGAGGTTGTTGATATTTCTTCCGGCAATCTTAATTCCAGTTTGGGATTCATCCAGCCCAGCCTTTCGTATGATGAATTCTGCATATAAGTTAAATAAGCAGGGAGACAATTTACAGCCTTGTCTTACACCTTTCCCAATTTTGAACCAATCAGTTGTTCCATATCCAGTTCTAACTGTAGCTTCTTGTCCCATGTAGAGATTTCTCAGGAGACAGATGAGGTGATCAGGCACTCCCATTTCTTTAAGAACTTGCCATAGTTTGCTGTGGTCGACACAGTCAAAGGCTTTTTCATAGTCAATGAAGCAGAAGTAGATGTTTTTTTCTGGAACTCTCTAGCTTTCTCCATAATCCAGCGCATATTTGCAATTTGGTCTCTGGTTCCTCTGCCCCTTCGAAATCCAGCTTGCACTTCTGGGAGTTCTTGGTCCACATACTGCCTAATCCTGCCTTGTAGAATTTTAAGCTTAACCTTACATTCTCCCTAATATAGGCTGGCCACTACCAGCAGCTGCCTATGTTGCTGCCTCTACATTTCCCAAGGAAAAGCATCACACTCTTGATGAAAGGCAGGGCCCAGAAAGGCTCCCACCCAGACTCAGAAAAACAATGCCAGCTTCCCTCCGAGCTGTCACATAGCCCTGCATTCGCAAACTTCCTCATGAGTAAAGCAGCTCCAGAACAGCACGTAAAGCCGCTTTCCAAAGGAATCAGTCAATATTAGAACTGTACGCTGGACAAATATTAAACACTCCTTACACATTTCAAAATCTTTCGAAATGGGGAGAAAGTCATCTTCTTCCTTGTCTGGGGAGCAAGGGGCAACATTTCCTTTGTTTTCAAGGAGGCAAACAAATACTGCAGTATATTGCTAGTATAATGATTTTCATTAACATGAGGAATTTTTCCATATGTAAGAAAGGCAAAAGCAAATGGCACTGCTGCAAGAAATTAAACTGGGGATTGAAACGGAAGGAGGGGAAAAATATTTAAATCCCCTCCCTGCCCCCTTGCCAAATAGCTTTTTTTGGTTAAGCAATCAAATTTTTGCTCACTCCTTTCATCTTAAATGCGGCTGTTATTACTGGATGATTGCTTGACATATCAAAAATGCGTGGAGTCAAATGAAACGATGCAAAGAACTAGGGGATATGGGTTTTTAATAAATAAATACATCATAGCTTTTACATGCAATGTTTACCTTCACTGAGATATATTAGGCCTTCTTAAGCATTTTCTATGTGAGCTAATGCTAAAAATCTAATCATTCTATCAAGAAAACCATGCTTACATGTGAAGAAGCAGCCCATAGCTTGGCTAAGGTGACCATATATCCTACATCTCAGAAGATGCTCCTTTCCTTTGCAGGGATGTCAGGTGCTCCTCTGTTTGAAGGGGCTGTCAAGTTCAAGTCCATTTTGATGACAAAGAACTATGAGGAGAGAGAGAAAGGGCCTTGAAGTTGCCTGTCAACAGCACCAGAGAGCCGACTGAGCTGGCATCTGGCATAATCTTTCTAGTATGGACCAATGCACACATTTTTGCAAGCATTTTATCCTGATTTGTACTGCCATTTTGAAAGTTATTTCCACTAATATGTTTATTCTTATACACACTTTTGCCTAATATATGCCTTTTTATAAATATTAGTGAGGAGAGCCTTGAAAAATTTGGATTAGTGGAAAATTCAAAAGATGGCTGTGTTTTGATTTTCACATTGCTTCGGGAAGTGTGGATTTGAGAGGGTTCGCCACCACTTCCTTGCAAAAAACAAACCCTCTTTGCACATTCGGTCTATATGCTGTGCCTTGTACTATGATTTGGTGGTGATTTCAGGTCAAAAACTTAGATTCACCATTAAAGAACCAAAAAAGCTTTTTATGCCTGGGCCTACCAGTTGGGTGCACGCTGGGTCCTCTAGCTGCTGTGACACTGGGGAAAACATAAAAGGAAGGGTAGAACATCTTATTTTCATGCAGAGGGTCCTAAATTCAATTCCCAGTATCTCCAGATGGGGCTCAATGTATACAGTGCTGAGCACAATGGACCAGTACTCTGACTCAGTATAACAAGGAGAGGAGTGGGTCTCTTAAAGCCAACATGGTGGATGTTCCAGGTATGGTCTTGGGAGGTGTAGCCGGCTTGGCAGTGGCCATGATTGCTGTTCCAGCAGCACTGGGAGCAGCGGGTTTCACTGGAGCTGGAATTGCAGCTGGCTCTCAGGCTGCAAAAATGATGTCAGCAGCGGCCAACACCAATGGTGGAGGAGTAGCAGCTGGGAGCGCTGTTGCCGCACTTCAGTCAGTTGGTGTTGCTGGGCTGTCTGTTGCTATCAAAGCTGCAATGACAGCTGGTGGAGCACTGCTGTCTGCCATCTTCCATTAAGAAGAAGACACACATACACAGAGGCCATATCTACTTGGAAGAGCAGTACTTGGAAAATTATGCTTTTGCTGAGATAAGATGGCGCCCGGCACACTTCCCCTGTGCCGATGGACGCCTGTGCCGATAGAAAAAACTTGAGCTCACTTTGCAGCTCTTTAGCAGAGTTCCGCAGCGGTAGAAAATGTTGCCTTGTGTGTGTTCGCAGACTGTTCGCAGGCTTCTTGCTAATCTCTAACAGCCTTTAATGAGAAGGAAAACATCATAAATCTGTCCCGGCGAGAGAGCAGGCATTTCTTTCGTCTCTCAGCCAAAAACGAAAGGAACTCACACACAAAGAAAGATTCCCGTATGTGAACATAACCACGCCTCAGAATGTGAGACGTCACACAGAACTGTTTAACCCTGTAAGTTCTGATTCTCCTCACAGCTTTGCCATCAACCCCATGACTCACTTGACTTACTTTAAGCAAAATGTGCTTTTAATCAATGCTACGTTATTTCCAACTGGCCAAAATGTGCAAAAACAAATAAAGCTTTGATAATTAAACAACAACAATAACCAAAAAAAACAAAAAACAGCTTTCTGTGGCCTGACTACTCCTGGAATCCATCCCTGCTTTGCATAGGAATGTAGCAGTCTTCTACTTATTTTATATTTCCTTTGCATTTTGAGACCTATTGGATAAAACATTTCACCCAGTCTGTATTTATCTATCCACATATCTGTCCATCTATACATATATACACACACACACCAAGCAAGTTTCTAGACCACTTGGATGTATTTTTTGGTCTTTCAGGTGGCCTAAGACTTTGTCATTTTAAAAGGTGATGCACTGCATGAATGTTCAGAGATATTCCCATCTTCTTCAAAGCAATCATAAGTCAGGGAAACAGTTTCACAGGATGCAAACGATGGCTCTATTTGGAATGCAGAAAAAGGACTTTAGAGAAAGTGCATTTTCTTCTTTTTATAGCTCCCTCCAGGTTTCAACTGCCTAGCACTCCTACATATGTTACCATATTTGTGAAGCCCATTGCTTCTGTCACTCTGAGGGGTGCTGGAAATAGAGCTGTCAAGTCAAAATATCAAAACTCCAAAACACTGTCAATTATATAGAAGCACATTATTTTGAAAGAAGAGATGTTGATCTTGTTCTGTGGAGCTGTGATGCCTTGAAACGAGGGACATCCCTTCAACAGGACGTCTAAAACATCATCTTAGGTCCTCCATATTCTTCTGTAAAGTGGGAGTTGGTGGTGGCATTGCCCTCACTCTTCAGGAAGTTTCCCATGATCCACTTTGATAACTACGTAAAAGACCATACAAAGAAAGGAAGAAACAATGAGATCTGAGACTCTGGTGGATATATAATCTGAAAAAAATATCTTCTATAGACTAACCTCTAGAGCATTTGTTGCCTAAGCTGAAAGGCAAGATGCTCCACTCCATTCAATATACAGGCAATTGAATCTTCTTTTGAAACTGTCAACAGAATGGAATCCTTCACTGCACTTGAGGGCAGCAATCTAGCATAGGGGCATAGGAGAGGCCATAGAGCACACACAACTGAGGGGAATGACTGTGGGGAGGGGAGCTACATGGGAATGCAGAGGGCCTTGCATCCCCACACATTTTCAGCATCTGCTTCCCAAGGTGGCCAACACATTCTGCTCAATGGCCAGGCTGGATATCCCTGTTCATCTTCCTTTGTCCCTGGTTGGAGGTTTTGTTCTGCTAGCCTGGCATGAAGATACTAAGGCAGGGGTGTGTGATTGACTCTTCTCCTTCTCATTCATCCTCCTGAAGTAGCATGAAAAGGGAACGCAGGACGTTATTATAGCTCATCACTCTAGTGAGTCTCAATTCACAGGTTTTATTTTTACACAGGATAGCAATTATGTGGTAAAAAATGACTTAGGGTGGATCTACACACAGGGAAAACCCACTATAAATAAGTCAGAAATTAAGTCGTTATAACAGAAGCAAATAAACGCTATGTAAAATCACAAAGAACGTTTTATGCTCTCTAGTACCATCTGGTGTTGCATGTTTATAACGCATTCAAAGCACTGTTTTTGACTAAAGTAGCTGAGTCCTTAGTGTAAAAAGTGAAATGTTTCCTCAGCTCACATATATGAACTTCACCTATTTCTCTTCCTATCCCAAAGAGATTTGTGCTGCTGTTTTAGCACTTTTGTCATGCCCTAACCCTACACACTCCTACAAACCCCACCCCCTTATGTCGCTTATTGATGTTGCCATCAAGTTCATATACCCGTCCTCACATCAAATGTGAAGCCCTTCAAATGATCTGTGAGCAAATATTTAGACAGGATAAGTGTTAATACAACAGATTATACACTTCAGTATATGGTGCTTACTTTGTACTCGGGTATATGTGCCTTGTCTCTGGAAGCAGTGGTGCAGTCTGACCCACAACAGACGGTGCTACAACACTCCCTGCAAATGGTAAGCTAGCATGCCAGTGGAAAAGGCTAAGCTTTGCAGAGACAGAGAAATTTTAAATTGGGAGGAAACTTTAAGCATATGATTCTAGCTACCTGAGATGAGGAACCACAAATTAGTGGTAAAGCATATATTCTGCATGCAGAAGAGTCCAGACTCAGTCTTTGGCATTTTCCAGTTGAAAGACCCAGATAGCAAGTGATAGGAGAAATCCTGGAGAGGCAAAGGACGCAATAGTGTGCTAGGCACACAGGTAGCCTGACCTGGTATGTGATAGCTTCCTGTACTTATGAGTCACAATAGGACTATCTCACTTACCACATGTCCTAGCTATCATTTGAATTGGTTCCTAGTCCTCACTGCGAACATTTCTTAAATGTCAATCATTTTGTGGTCTCTCTGTGCTTTAATCCACAATGCCGATAGATTACCTTACAATTGTCATGGCCCTTTATTTTTATTTTTAAATCTATGACTTTTTAAATAAAGGGAACTTTGTTCTGAGTCGGCATAGAATTTCTGCCACAGAGAACATTGTGAAGTCCTTCTTTAATTTCCCCTCAGTTAGCATGCATAATAGAAGCTGCAGTTGTTTCAAATGACCCTATGAGACACAAAAGATTGAAAATGTTCATGAAATGACAATTCAAACGGTGAGCGCCCAATAATTGTCTATGGTGGCGTGAAAAGAACTTAAAGCAGGTCCGTTGTCCGTGAAACATTTCACTCCATGTTGCTACAAAGACATGAAGGAAGCGGTGCTGAGGGGAGAGAGGAGGTACACGTACTTTCATTTCCAGTGAACATTATAAAAGATCTGACAATCTAGATAAGCTCCTTTTTGTAGATTGCATTCTCTCCACAGGGCATAGGAACTGCTGATAGCCATCATTTGCTCTAGTAAGCCTGTATCCTACATTTCCAATGCTCTTGTACATCTAATACCCTCTCTTATTTTCTCCCTTTCAGCTGAAACAATGCTGCTATTTTGGTGCTGTCTAGAGAACAGTGCATATGTGCATTTGTGAAGAAATCTGCCTTGGCAAAGTAGACAGTAAACAATTTGATTCCGTTAATCCTGATTAAAAAAACAACAACCCTGATGTGTGTTTGAGTGTGTCATCCTTTCTTTTCTTAGAGGAGACCTATTTAAAAACCATCATTGAACAGATTGGAAGCTTGGTGGATACCAGAATGAATGTTCATCTATGCCTTTGCATGGCAAGGCCTCATGACCACCCTGTTCCCTAAGGTACAAGTAACTAGACAACACACGGCATATTGGTTCTGTGATCCAATAAAGGCCACAACTTTATTGGTTACAGATGTGAACATTTGGCCACAGACTCCCAACTGCTGGGAGTGTTTCTAAGGGTGAAGCTAGTGGGGGACACACACCCTATCAGCTACATCAAATCAGGGCATCCCCCAAGCCAGGCTTCCTCCACCTCAGCCCTCCAGATAGTTTGAGACTACAATTCCCAGCATCCATGACCACTGGTCCTGCTAGCTAGGGATCATGGGAGTTGTAGGCCAAAAACTTCTGGAGGGCTGAGGAAGCCTGCCCCAAGCGGTCCCTGTTGGAAGCGTGGTATGGCCCTGGCCCCCGTCTGGGCATTGGACAGGAGCCACTCCTCCTGGATCCTTGTAACAGGATACCCTGTTGGAGGGGCAGGCGGAGGCTACAACCTCCCCTCCAACCAAGACTAGGGTTACCCAATTCCTATATGCCATAGTTGTGATGATTGCTATGAGGTAGGTGAAAACCCAAATGGCAGAAACAATTTGCCAGATGGGAAAAAATCCTGCCCAGCCCCTAAACCTGGCAACCGACATTGTCCATAGCAAGGTCATACCATCTGCACAAAACCCTAATCTGAGAGAGGGTGGGTGGGAGAACCAGCAAGGTGAGCAAGAGGCCGAAAGGCCCTGCAGGTTGGGTATTTCTCCTTGCCCTGGGTGCATTGCCCCCTAAATTCCTGCTGCCATTGGCCAAATCAGTGGCAGGAGGACAATCTGGCCTGCAATAATCTGGTTCCCAGGGGAAGCCCAATGCCCGCCTGCAAAGCCACCCACCTGAGGAGGACAAACAGACTTAAAAAGAAAGACCATGGCTATATTTGCTTACCACTATAAGTCATGGTTTACTGTGATAGGGACAAGCCTAGACTCCCCCCCCCCCCCGACTTTCATACTCAACCTGCCCCAACAGATGCAACTGTGAGCAAGAGTTTCAGAAATGTATGCTTCCATTTTCAGCAAACCACACCTTACTGTGTCATCTGAACCCATTCAAACAGTTAGTCTCAACTGGCTTCTTTTCTTTTCTTTTGCTTGAAATAGAAAAATAGAAAAAAACAGAATCATAGAACGGAATAGAATATGAATAAAATAAAATAAAATACAAAAGGTTCAGACTGTGATTTATGAAGCCTACTTGATTGAACAAACTCATTAACAATCTCTAGAACATCTGAAAGTGGCTCATGCCAACTACATGCAGAAGTTGGGTTTTTGTTTTAGTTTTTTTTTTTTAAAAAAAGACAACACTTTGCAACATGTCAAAAATGCTTTTTGTATCTGCTGTGGAAACACTCTGATTTGAAGTTGTTAAATGGTGGAGTGCCAGTGGAATTCTGAAGGTAGTCAGATGTTAGATCAAAAAATAATACACAGCACATCTGTTTGCTTCCGAAATAGATTTTTTTTTTGGGGGGGAGGAGGAGAGAGAGAGAATCAGACTTCTTTCCTTTATCAAATTGACTTGGATTATATATTGATATGTCAGGCAGACTTTTTTTTTTTAAGGAAGAGTGTCTGTTTGTCAGTCTGCACATTCTTAAGTGCTTGCTACATCTGTGTAACAGCAGGGCATCAGTAAAAATGTATATTGTTATGTGTTTGGGGGGCTGGGCTGGATGCAGAGATCCTTCTAATCCCTGGCTCCAGCAAGAATTAAAATTGAATCAAGGCTTCTAATTCCTGGACTAGGCAGGTTAGCCTCCTGGTGAGGTGAGAGCCTGGGTGATGGGCCATTATGGAGGGAAAAAAGCAAAGGGGCTCTGGGGAAGACAGCAAATAGGTGGGGCCCCTCCCTCTACTCACAGATAGTTAGAAAGTGAAAGCCAGAGGTTGGGGGAGAGATTTGCAGTGATGTAGAAGCAAAGCAGCAAGCTGGATAGAGAGTCAGAGTGATGTTTGATTTCTGTTTGAATCCAAGGCTGCAGCTATGAGGGAAGCAGAACCCTCTAGGGTTGTTAATGCTGTGAACCCCTCCACTGTAGGCTCAGGTTTTTGTGTTGTGTGTGTGTGTGTGTGTGTGTGTGTGTGTGTGTGTGTGTGTGTAAACATATCATAAAAACATCACAGTCTCCACTGTCCCTCATTCCCAAGGAAACACAAACTCTGGGTAAATGCCTAGAACGCCTGGAATCTTGCACAGCTTGGAGACTGGAGTGGCATGCAACAATATGCACTAAGATTGACATTCAAGGTGGTATCTCAAAACAATTTCCTAGGTTCTTTCAGATATAGAGCCATATGAAACCATGTTGTGTGAAGGGACCTTAATGGTGTATGGTTTGTGGGAATGGCAAAACTAATAGGCCAACAGTGAGACTTGCTGCACCAGCTCAGAAATCATGAGTACCAAAAGTGGCATTGGCAGCAGGAGATGGTGGCACTCCTGAATGAGAGGAAGAGGGATAGTGGACAAGGCTATGACACCGAGTCAGCTCTTTACTCCTGCCTACTGTCTCTGCTATGCTGCACTGTTCCCAGGTTTCTGGTTTAGTAGTCTAGAGACAAAAGAAAGGCAAGTGCATGTGTATTGCATTTTTACTCTAGTGTGCAACACAATACCTTTTCATCCTCTGGACTTGGCTTGTACTCTTGCTGAAAACGTTGGCCTCCACAGCCATTGTAAGTGTTTATCGAAGTGCGTTTTGAAAGCCAAGCCAAGATGGCCTTGACCAGAGAAGATGTGGCATCATGCTAGTGGTGTTTCTCGCAGTTGTACGCCAATGCCAGAGGCAGATGCATTGCTTTTGATCAGGATGCCAATATGCCATGTCAAGCAAAACTGCCCATTCTGATGGTGATGTTTGTGATGATGGCCATTGTGGAAGAAACTGGCCTGTGACCAAACATTTCTTTTCTACTGTAGGAAACAATATCCATGTCTCCCATTTAAGAGATTAGATCAATTGTTTGCATACTTTTTGGCCTAAAGAGATGCAAATAAACTCCGAACACATTGTCACCCAAATTAAAATTTTGTTTCTGCAGATTTAAATATCCCCATCTGGGAGGCTTCAGGCAAGTTTTATGATGGAGTCTCTAATGCCAGCAGATGCTGCAAATTGTCAGTCATTTTCCAAAAGGCACAATTCAAGCAGATTTCTTCTAGAAGTATTCTTCAGTGCTGTCCTCCCCTCCCCGCCCGGATTTAGTGTCACTTCTAAAAAAATCACTTCCCATAGAAATCTGTGGCCTGTGGAAGGTGACAAGAGGAAAAGCACATCTTGTGCACTCCACTCTTTTACTTTCTTAAAAAGCACAAATGTGTTTTCAGCATTTCAGCTTCCAGGTGTTTCTGTAAGTTTCTAATTTGATAGCAATTGATATCACTTGGAAATAGATCACCTGCCAAAGATGCTTATAGCATTACGGCATGAGTCTAGGGCTGCAGCCCTAAACCCGCTTACCTGGGAGTAAACCACACTGAATTCAATAAAGACTTAATTCTGAGTAGACATGGTTAGGATTAGCTCTGTCATTTTGCCTGGGGATTTATGGGATGTAGGTTTTATGCTGCAATTTAAAATGTGCATTTTCATGTGCTCTATTCATTCATTTAAAACAATGTTGTAAAAACAATGTTAAAACAATGTTGTAACCTACCCTGAGATGTTTGGATGTAGGGTGAGCCAAAAATATTCTGAATAAAAGAACATTGTGCCTCTTCTGTGTTACTATTGAAGAGAGAAGGGATGGTGGTGTGATTCACATTTTGGTGAGAATGGACCCTAAGGGTATAAAAGCTCCAAGAATACTTCTGTTAGTGAGAACCTCTACTAAGGGTGGAAAGTTATTATCCTGCCCTTGGTCCATCTCCATTTCCAGGGCTCAAATCTGCTGCTGACAAGGTTCTGTGCAAAGACCAAAAGGACATAAGAGAAATATTTGTGCTATTTAATAAAATATTTTGCTCCATCTCATTTGTTTGTTCCTTGTGCCATTTCCTTTCAAGGAAGAAGTCAATGTATGAGAAGCTCTCTGCAGCAATGCTGACTCCATGTTGAAGGGGCCACAGGTGAGTCATACCAGACGTCCTTGTTAGATCAATCCATCAACCTCTAATGGATGATATAGAAGGATTGGGTCTGGGATCACTTTCGCTGTGTGTTTGTGCCAGTATCCATACTCAGCAGAGTTACGTCACTCACAGCTCCTTCCTTGGAAGTGTCTTTGGGGTTGAACGTACACACAGTAAGCAATAAACACTAACGGATGCCATAAAGATTCAGCCAAGTATAGAGAATTACTTGACAGGCATAAAAGCATGTACCTATGGGACTGCCTCTCCTGGTATGTCCCACGGAAGGCCTTACGGTCTTCAAACAAAAACATCCTGGAGGTCCCGGGCCACAGAGAGGTTAGGCTGGCCTCAACCAGAGCCAGGGCTTTTTCGGCTGTGGCTCCAATCTGGTGGAACACTCTGTCACAAGAGACTAGGGCCCTGCGGGACTTGACATCTTTCCGCAGGGCCTGCGAGACAGAGCTGTTCCACCAGGCCTTTGACCAGGGCACAGCCTGACCCCCTCCTTTGACAATCCTCACAGAACTCTAGCCCAATGGTTGCCATTAATCTGATTTGAACTGATTTTATAATGAAATGATTTTAGAATGTTGTATCATTTTACTGTTGTTAGCCTCTCTGAGCCTGGCTTCTGTTGGGGAGGGCGGGATATAAATAAAAAAATATTATTATTATTATTATTATTATTATTATTATTATTATTATTATTATTATTTTGGTAGCAAATATATACAGACATTCACCACTGCTGTGGTCAAGGCATGCTTAGAGTCCAACAAGAGTCCAATATAGTGGTACCTCAGGTTAAAAACTGAAATCGTTCCGGAGGTCCGTTCTTAACCTGAAACTGTTCTTAAGCTGAAGCACCACTTTAGCTATTGGGGCCTCTCGCTGCCGCTGCGCTGCCGGAGCACAATTTCTGTTCTCATCCTGAAGCAAAGTTCTTAACCCGAGGTACTATTTCTGGGTTAGCGGAATCTGTAACCTGAAGTGTCTGTAACCTGAAGCGTATGTAACCCGAGGTACCACTGTAATCTCTCTCTGCATCTCTCACCACAAGGCACAAGCAAGAGACTCACAAGAAGTTACAAGTTACACAGAACCATTGTTAACAGTACTTCCTGTCACACTGTACATGTCCAAACAACAGTTCCCACAGAAAACGTCCTTGCATAGGCAAAACAATCTCAGCCTTCTGCTGCTTCTTGAAACTTTTTCTCTGTTCTTTTCTCCTTCTGGAACAAATGATTCTCTCTCACTCAGAGAGAATATCCAACAGTCCTCCCCCATTGGTGAACTGGACTGACGTAGCTGGACTGCCACCTACCAGGCTTCTTAGGAACAGGCAGGAGAATTGGGTTATGTAGCTGGACTTGTTGGTACCATCATTTTTACTATCCTGCAGTGCAATGCCATATGCAAAGTGCCAACACCAGGAAGTGCAGGCACTGTCACAAAGAAGTGGGAGACCAAACCCAGGTCTGGCCCCATTGGCATTGGCACTTTTGTCGCCCCAAGGCCCTGCCATTTTCCAATTATTTGATGTGCTATGCGGAACCATTGAAAGATGTTGCAGAAATTCTAATTATCCATCCCTTCCTTCCACCTATTTCATTTAATTACCCTTTTACTTAGCATTAAGAATATCAGTTAAAGGGACAAAACATGGCTTACATTCTGGGAAATGACATCTATGAAAAATGTAACGGTGGATCTTAATGAGATGAACCATTTTTTATAGACTGTTTGGGAACACAGTGGAAACAGTTCAGTCACAAATCTGTAAATCAGATCTATCTCTATTCCATTTCAAAGTCTATAAACAGTTCATTTGAAGTTCTGGCAGACTTTGTCTAAATAGCTCCTGAGACCAAGAAAGAAAAAGTCTGTTAAAAGTACAGCTCGATTGATTGCTAAATGTTAAATTCCGGCCTGCAGGATGGGCTCCTGAGCACTAGAGGGTTTTGACAGATTTAAAGTTAGCTCTTTCTTGAAAGCTTGTGGTTTTCCCACAGATTTGAGGCAGCCTTTTATTTCTTGTGCAAAAGCATTGCTAGATGGCCTCGGGGCATGACAAAATCAGTAAGCAGAATTGGGGAGTGAACTTCAGCCAGTTTATTTGTGGCAACAACAACAAAATACTACTCAGAAAGATCCCTCTGAGTATCTGGCACATTGTTTGCCATGTCAAGAGTCTGGAGCAAATTATGACAAAGTCAATCACATCTTGAGTATGTTTGTTTTTGTAACTAATTATGAAAGCACTCTCGTTTCATGTTATTCCCATCAAGCATTTTGCAGGGAGATTCTAGGGCAGCTAGGGGCTCAATCCTTTTTAGATTAATAATATTTGTACTTATGTCTGCTAAGATAATGGCAGACCCACCACGTGTCCCTATTTTCCAGGGACATCCCTGATTTAGAGAAGCCTAAATTTGAGAATTTGTTTTGTTTGTTTTGTTTCTTTGCTTGGCACCAGTGTGGAAGTCTAAGGTGGATGTTCCAAACTTAGACTGTGTGGCTCAAGCAGCTACCTTTGTGTTTCTATACAAATAATTTAGAAACATTTACCATTTGGGAACCTAAATTATACTGCATGTCTTTTCTTGCTGCTGTGTGGAAAAACACATGAATCCGACCTTTGAAGAGTTTGTATGTAAACCATTTTTAATGTACCAAACGTGGTCTATTTCAATGCTAAGGGAAGTGGGGAACTTTGGAAGCAACTTAGAAGGATATTTTAAAGGTCTAAAAGACTATATTTCCATGCTTTACTTTGCTGCTTCTTTTGTGATTTTAAATCTCTGCTGAGGTTCTCTGCCAAACAGTAAAGGTAAAGGTAAAGGGACCCCTGACAATTAGGTCCAGTAGTGACCGACTCTGGGGTTGCGGCGCTCATCTCGCTTTATTGGCTGAGGGAGATGGCGTACAGCTTCCGGGTCATGTGGCCCGTGTGACTAAGCCACTTCTGGCAAACCAGAGCAGCACATGGAAAGGCCGTTTACCTTCCCGCCAGAGCGGTGCCTATTTATCTACTTGCTCTTTGATGTGCTTTTGAACTGCTAGGTTGGCAGGAGCAGGGACCAAGGAACGGGAGCTCACCCCGTCTCAGGGATTTGAACCGACGACCTTCTGATCGGCAAGTCCTAGGCTCTGTGGTTTAACCCACAGCGCCACTCATGTCCCACAAACAGTACCAAACAGTACTTGCCCCAAACCTGGATCTTAGGCATTCAGGGCATTCTCCTATTTATTTTACTCCTTACTATTTTCCTTTTACCAAACCAATAAGAAAACTGTAAATGATTAGCTGAATGTGAAGCACCAACTTGATTGTGGGGTCTCAATGTCTAAGAAGGCCCTGAAAGCTGGGGAGTATCCTCTTGTTATGAAATAATGCCGCGGGCTGTTCTGCTGCATCCTAATCTGAGAACTTCATAAGCAGCAGAGAGTTGCTAAAAGGGCTATGATGGAGAGATTTATTTATGAGGATAGATAAAAGCATTAAATAAGCATGACTTGATTAAACACTAAATGATAATGAAGTGTAATAGCCCACATATATCTCAAAGGCATAACAGCACGAAAGAATGAATGAAAGAACGAACATGCTTGGCATGCAAAGGGTCCCACATCCAGTCCCTGACATCTCCAGGATTCCTCCATGAAGCCTGGGGAGCTACTGCCAGTTTGTGTAGACAACTCTGAGATAGGTAGAACAATGGTCTAGGTCAGCTTCCTATGTTCTGTGAATTTTAGGTAAGGTACCCAAGAAACATAGAATCATAGAATGGAATCAATGCAGGAACATGCAGGCGGAGACAATACTAGATTGAGGGAAGAGTATTCACTCTAGTATTAACTTGGGAAAGTAAAATAAAAGGAAAAAGGCAAGGTCAATTGCTGAAAGATTGTTTCATGGAGGGAGAGGTGTGGCTGCATAGCGGTACTTCAGCATTCAGACGAAAAGGAGGGGGCTAAAGTGGTGAAAGCTGGTAAAAAAGGAAACAAATGAAAACATGCGCTTCTGAGAACGCACAAGTGTGCACACTTCGCATGTGACCTTTAAACCTGCTTGTGTAAAGGAAGGGGATATTTTAAGGGGTTGATCACATGCTGCCCTGGGCATACGTCTAAAGGAGTCCAGGATTTGGTGCCAGAGTCTTAACTCAGGCATGTGACAATCTTATCCAAACCACTTCTATTTGCCTCTTAATTTAGGAAGTACAGAGAGTCAGTTCCCACACCTACTGAATATAGCATCTAGATAATATATTAGTGTGGTGATTGTATTATGTTGACTGTGGATGTTATGTTTAGAGAAATACTTGAGATCAAACTTATTTTGGCTGTAAACTGCTGGTTCTAAAGGAGCAGCAAAGATTGAAGGAGGAGGGCACTGAGATAATTTGCTCAGAGTGAAAGCTTCATTTGCAGGCCACATCAGTTATCAATTGATTATTGTGTCTTTCAAATCATTTTACTCCCTTTACAAACAGAAATGAGGGTGTTTTGGTACAACTAGATACATCTGTGTCTTTGCTTTGCTCCTCAGAAGAATTTCCAGAAGACAGGTAAGTAAACAAGGCATATGTTATCACACATTTTCTTTCACTGGCCACCCTGTTTCTGTTTCTGTTGTATATGCTAGTTTTCTTTATTCCACCGTATGCTCTAAATGAGTTAAATGAGCACACCGGTCGGTCCATGAATACAAAGCAACCACTTCTCAGTTTCTTTCTTTCTATACCCAATTTATACTGCAAAATGCAGCTTTTGCATAAATTAGACAGGTTTTGAAATTTATCGTGCCTCTTTCCTCCCTCTCCACATGTTTTAATCTGTCATGTCTGTGCTATTGAGCCACACAAATGCACATCAAAGCCTGAATAAGTTACAAAGGCAAAATCTATCAACCTGCCCTGTAAGTAATCTGTTATTCTAATAGCTGAATTCTTGGCTTACTACATACTTTGAGCTGTCATATATCACCCATATATTTAGCAATTATGCTAGAAGGTAGGGGTGTGTGTGTGTGTGTGTGTGTGTGTGTGTGTGTGTGTGTGTGTGTTACAGTTGCTACTTACACCTGAGATGTGGGCTGAAGCCAGTAACAGACAGTGAGGTAGAAAGCGATTAATAGTCCTTGCCACTGAACAGCCAACAATCAAAAGGAAGCCTCCAAGTCAGGGGGGAAGCTCACAAAGCAGTATGCAGTACCCTGCTGGTGAATGACAGACATCTATCATTTGTTTAGGTGTTAAATTTGGTTAGTATATTTGTATTATTTTACAAAAAATGATTTTTCAGGACTTACTAATATTATACTTATTTGAGGTCAGATTCAACTACCCAGTTCTGTTAGCAGACATTAGTGTGAGAACCAGGGTCATGAAGCAAGGTGAGGCAGCTGTCGCGGGTGGCAGAATTTGCAGGAGCAGCAGATCCCAGTGTAGATCTTTATTTAGGGCCAGTCCAATCTTGAGGCAATGTGATGTGACTGTCTTAGGCAGCAGGATCCGCCAGGGCAGTGGATCCCAAGGCCGGTCTTGCTTCCCCCTCTTGTTCCTGATGTAGATCTTTCCACACCCCTTCTTCCCTACGCCATTTTGGGGTCTGTCTCAGTTGCCGAAATGTCTTGAGTTGGCTCTGGTGATAACTTCTGCTAGTTCTCTCCCCCCCCCCAAGCATCCTGGAGGGTCTGAGGAACCCTCAGAACAGTGCAGGAGGTGAGAAAAGGGGAGGTAATAATTTTATAACAATAATTTATTATTTATACCTCGCCCATCTGGCTGGGGTTCCCCAGCCACTGGAGATCATTCCATTGGGCAATCAGAAATGCTTGTGCTGATGGAATGATATCCACATAGAATTAATGTGTTTTGAATCAGAATACCTATTGATCATTTGATATGTTGTGAGCAACTTTGGCCGTGATTTTATGGGAAAGTGGCCTACAAGTAAACAGATGATGGTGATGATCATCAGGTCATATATTCCTCCCATATGATGGAGAAGGGTCATAACTAGGGACATCTCCAGATAGGGCTGGGAACGCCCCTGCCTGGAGAGCCGCCACCAGTCAACACTGACAGTACAGAGCTAGATGGACCAATGGTGTGACTTTGTATACAGTAGCTTGCTGTGTTCTTATGAACATATTTATATAGCTGCCTTAATCTGAGTCAGATCCTTGGCCCATCTAATTTAGGGCTTTTTGAAATCTTAGTAGAAGCGTTGTCCAAGGCAAGGTCTTTCCCAGCTTGTGATCTGAGATCTTTCAACTGACGATCTTGGGGACTGAACGCAGGGTCTTTTACGTGAAGAATGTGTGTTCAACCACTATGCTATGGCTCCTCTCCAGCAGCCTGCCTATTACATGCCACTGCAGCCAGGCCTTGTCTCTGCTGCCTCTAATGTACATACAGTAGTAAAACGCACCAGGGCCCTTCTTTCTTGCTTCCACATGTTATCCACTACTTAATTTCTGTTTCCCTTATAGACACCATTAACCAAAGCCTTAGCATCCTAGACAATACAATGTGTCTCAGCTAGAAAAGCACATACTAAACAATTATTTGTTACTGCAGAAATATTTAACCGTGCAATCCAATGCATGGTGAACCCTACTGAACAAAAGGAAATCAGGTCTGAGGAAGTAGACATGGAATTGCACTGCATTGGGCTGTAAGCATGAAATCCACCATCCATTGTGCTAGCGCAATTCTGGTCTAGCACCAGTATTGAGCAGACCCCCAAGGCATACCTGGAACTTGGGGAGTCACATTGTCCAGCAGCCATGCACTAAACATGGACACTTCTATGCATACTCCAAGCAGTTAGTTACAATAATTTCCAGTTAGTCTACAGCCCAGTTTTAGAAGGAATAGGTAACTGTTCACTTGCAGCACCAGCTTCAGCAGCTTCTGTGGTCATTGCATGGCTTCTTTCCTGTCCATGGTGTACCATGATTGCTCTATGTGCCAGCAATTTGCTGAGCCACAGCTACCTGCAGTGGTGCTGGACTGGAATTGACTTCAGAGTGGGAATGTAGAACATAATATATTAAAGGGTGTTCTACATCCCCACTGACTGCCCTGCTCTGAAGTCAATTTCACTTCCAATGTATTAGACTCTTACCAATGGATGCTAGAATCAAATTGTAGGCATATGTTGGGAACATGAGTGGAGAGCTTTCTATGCCTGTGTAATTAGAAGGAAGGAGATATAATAGATAACAAGATTTTACTCCTCTCTTAGGGCCATTCAATCACTAGTATAAGTCCCTTGAATAAAATATAGTTAAATTAAACCAAAGAGAGCATAAATATTGGCGAGTTAAATGTCAAAATATAATACGATACATATAGAGTTGGTTAAGATGATCTTTTTATTATTATTAGATCAGCTTGTAGGAGAGAAGCAAAAATAAGTGAACTCTTGAGATTTGAAGAGGATTTTTCTTCTGTTTTCATTAAAACGTATCTTCTATTAGGTGATTGCCTAAGGAGAACCAGATTGTGTGCATTCCTCAAACACAGAACACAAAGAGAGGCCTTAAGCACTGTCTCCTGGACATGGAGCGTGAGTCTATCTATGTTTACTCAGATGTGTTCCTTTGATTTCGATAAGACTTACTCCAAAGAAAGTGTACATGGGATTGACAGCTTGGGAAGGAGCAGCAAATGAAAAGGAAGGCCAATGAAGTAAGCTTCAAAGCCTAAAGAGCAATTTTTTAAATGCTATACCAATAAGCTATTTTAATTTTTTTTATAAAAGGCATCATTAGATTATCCAACAGAATACTTCGCCACATGCACAGTTATACAAAGCTCTTGTACAGCTATGTAGCACTTATACTATAGCTCATAAGCACCTGGCTCAGAATCTAAATTTGTCCAGTACATAATGCTCATATATATTACAGACTGAGCATCATTGTCTCCAGAAGTTATTTCCAGCTTAGACTGTAACATTAGGTCAAGCAGCATGTATGTTCAGCATTCAGGCTGACTGGGGTGCTCAATAGATGCATGTGCCAAAGTTCTTACCACCAATAAAACTCTTCTTGAAACTACAGTAGGCAACGGAGACACCACCTGAACAATAAAGTCAGTTGCTTTGTACAGAAATTCTTTTGTGTTGGCCACCCCCTGCTCTTGATTAGGTATTTGTTGATAGCTGACAATGACAAAATCAAGCTAGCCAAGCAGTAGCAGATGTGGGGCAGAGACACTTACCTGATCTTCTAGCAGGTGGGTTGCTGATGCTTACTGGGAAGGGAGAGCAGGGGACAAGACAACGGGCAGGTTGGTGCTATGCAAATGCACTGGCTGGAGTATTGTACTGACTCTGTGAGTGCATTTGCACAGAGCCAACCAATCTCCCACCTTACCCCTCATATTCTCCGTTCTGGTAATCAGGAGTGACCCACATTCTGGGAGGCCAGGCAATTGCTTATCATCATCATATTATTATTGCTTATATTTAAGTTGACCAGATGTAAAACACTTCCTTACTCCCTGGCCTTCCACAAAGGGTGACACTATGAGGTAAGTGCAGGCAAAACAAAACATCAAGATGCTGCCAGCGGCTCCCAGCTGGTGGCCCAGGAAAGTATAAGGACAAGGAAAAGTTTCTTACAGTATTTTTTTTTTTATTTCAAACTTTACAGAGAGAAGCATTATCTTGGATAATGGCCTTGTCCCAAGTTAATCTCCAGCTCCCGACTCTCTCTCTTCCTCATTCGTCACTTTTACGGGTGCCGCTACGTGCCCTCTGTCTTTGAGCTCTTTGCTCTCCTACTTTTAAGGTTTGCTGGGTTCTGGGAGGGGGTGGTCTGGAATGCTTTCTAAAGACACTGTGTCAGTCAGCTGTCACTCCGGTCCTGCCTCGTCCTCTCCCATTATTTCCCAAATTTTCCTCTCATCTGCCTCTGAGCTGTGACCCCCCTCAAACCACTGTTGTAAATCTATACTGTCATCCTCTTCCTCCTCCCTGGAGTGGTCAGGATGGGGAGGCAGTCTCCACCATTCCTCCTTTGCCCAGCCCCTGACATCAAATCACAATTCCCAAGGGATAATACACTAAAGTACATTCATTCAGCTCCATCAACATCCTTGTACTAGTGTTATGAGCTCAGTGGTAACTCGCTGCACTACAGAAAAGTTATGAATTTGTGGATGACAGAGCTTGTAGGTGCAAGACACCTATAATTCCTAGATTTAGTAAGTGTTAAAATTTAATCAATGCTTGGATTAGCAGTGACAAAGGGCTGACAGTTTGAATCAGAGGCTGCAGCAATTGGAGAAACAGGACCCTCTTGGAGTGTAATGCTTTGAACTCCTCCATCGTAGGCTCAGGTTGTATATGTCAGAGACTTAAAGCTGTCCAGCTGGCATAGATAAGACTCTGGGCTCCCGGCCAGTTCCAAACTACAGTGGTGCCCCGCAAGACGAATGCCTCGCAAGACGAAAAACTCGCTAGACGAAAGGGTTTTCCGTTTTTTGAGTCGTTCCGCAAGACGAATTTCCCTATGGGCTTGCTTCGCAAGACGAAACGTATTGCGAGTTCTTGCGAGTTTGTTTCCTTTTTCTTAAAGCCGCTAAGCCGCTAATAGCCGCTAAGCCGTTAATAGCCACTAAGCCGCTAATAGCCGTGCTTCGCAAGACAAAAAAACCGCAAGATGAAGAGACTCACGGAATGGATTAATTTCGTCTTGCGAGGCACCACTATATTTGATTTATTTGACAAAGTTCAAACGTACATCTCCAGCGTTTCAATTAGCGTCCTTCCCCTTGTGCGCAGTTGCTGCCTCTAACCTTTCTTCTTCCTTTTCCGCACCCAGCATGCAAGTCTGCGAAAACTCCTCCCCTTACTTCCTCTGTGTACCGAATGACTTGTCCCAGGCTCATCCTCCTCCCCCTCTACGTCAGACCCACTGTCAGACGACAAGCTGCTGATAATCTCTTTAGGCTCTCTATAACTGCTGGTTTCTGTCCTTTCATCTTTTCCCGTTTGCCTCTCCCTGACAGTATATATGTGTAAATAAACCATATATCATAAAGACACCACAGTCTCCTTTGGGCCTCATTTCCAAAGGAAAGACAAACCTTGGGTAAGCACCAGAACCCCTAGAATCTCTCGCCACTCAGAAATTGGGATGGGGTGAAACAGTGTGCTCTACATCCACTGTCAAAGCAGTATGAATACCAGTTGTCAGGTCCTGCTTGTGGATTCCCATAGGCATATGGTTGGCCACTGTGAGAATGGGATGCTGAACTAGATGGTCCTTTGTTGTGCTCCAATAGAGTATGTTTTATTTTCTTCTCAGACCCTGTTGTAAGTGGTGTGTTCCTGCTTGGTTTCCATAATAACTGTGCTCACCTTTTTTTTTGTATTGAGTAAAATAAATATTCTATCAGTTATGTGAACCTATATTTTGTTTTACTTGGACTTGTCCATCAGCTCTCAATGCCATATGCCATTTCAAGTTTAATTACAAAGTAAATAGTTCTTAATTGCATCCTGATCCTAATAGTGTTGCAAAAAATATTCCTCCCTCAAAAAGGCATTTTTAAATTATTATTTTAGTAGCACAGGTTTGTAGTTCACTAGAAAGCATTTTATTTTTCAGTATGTTCTATTATGTTGCAATGTCAGAAAACCAGAAATGGGAATCAGATCTTACTTGGTGATGTGAAAGCGATCATTTGTCTTAGAATGACAGCAGGCGTCTCTAAGATTTCTGTTACAGGGAGAGATATGAAAGTGTTGACATCAGTCAAGCTGATGGTTTTGCACCATATCCTGACATGTGGCTCTTATCATACATCATCTAAATTACTTTTGATAAACATTCAAAAAGGTAATCCATATCAGAAAAACTGACAAATAACTCTGATTGTTGAACACATTTACCTAATTGTCCATCAGCGGCCTTCATGGACATCTCAAAATATAGAAATCTATTTACTGAGTCTTTGCACTGTGCATCAGATAACTGTTCTGTCCTAGTGAACATTGTCAATACATGCCCATGATGCACATAAGTTTCTGTGAAATGTTCCCCTCTCATGGCCTTCAAACAACTCCTGAATCTTTTTACAATGATAAATTTAAAACAGTGCTGCTAAGAGTTGTGCAGATTGGATAGAGGTCGATATTAGTTATCTTATATTTTGTTCCCAATATAGCTGCTCACTCATGTTAGGTGAATAGAGGCAACTGGCTGTCCATGGTACTGTTTCCCTTCCATTTATGTCTGCCTTACTGATCTTTCCCCTAGCTCTACAGTCCTCCAATGTGTGAGAAGTAGCTTGTCTTCTGTAGGGATCCTCGAGGCCTGGGCAGATTAGAAGTGCTGGTGGGGCTAGGTTTTCCACCAGGTGTGCAGTTCCACAACAACAGGAAAACCAAGATAGTGGGTGACCTGGAGTTATTACTCTATATGTTCAAGAGTCAAGATTGTATCTAGTCTAGGCTTTTGGAGTCCTTCACAATAAGAAGTGTTGGTATACTGGAGGAGCTCGATGGAGGGCTACTGTATTATACCACCCTTTCCTAAAACCTGGCATTGTGAAAATAGAGGGGCCCACAGTCAAAGACAGGTCATCATTAAGATTTCAATACTCCTGGGTGTGAATATTATTTCTGGGAAGCAGATTAAGTGTACTTTCCAGTGTACTTGTCACCAAACCAGGAGACATTAGAATCTGTAGTTGAGATAAACCTTGGTTTAGTCAGAACTCTGCACATGCCCAGAATGAGCATGATGCTGTTGCAAAGGAATCAGGGAAAGCTAAGAGTAGTTCAACCTATGTTTCATCCCATCAGAGGAAGCCATAATGGCCCTTGCCAAACATTCTGTACATAATTATTGCTGTAGATGGAATGTCCACACAATGACAGTTGCACATAATGAGCCTCTGGATAATGTTATTGCAGAAGTCTAATTAATTCCCAGGAACCATATCTAATGCAAGTAAATTTCAGTCATAAGCCTCCAGCAAGCATCTTGCACCAGTTATTGGGTTAAATCTAAATTTGAATTTCATGGGAAATAGCTCCTCTTTTTCCCCATGAGGGACACTTCAGTTTTCTGGTGTGGGTTCTGATTCAACAGAGACTCCTGTGACTTCCCAGCTACTATGTGGTGGAAAATTGTACTGTGTTGTGGTACCTGCTGACAGCCAACAACCCATCACTGTCTTGAATTAAGCCTCTCATTATCTAAATTTAGTAGTTTGTATATAATACTCGGGAGCATAACACTTTATTTCAGCTTTATCATTTCATTATACATTTCACATTAAATCTGTCCTTACAAATAGAGTGCTCATAATTTCTGATTCACTTAAAACAGTGTAAATGATTTCATATTTTCTTTGACTGCAGATCAATCACCATGAGATCATTTTCCATATTCTTCAAACCTAGTCATATAAGTTAACTCTCATCACTTTGTGTTCAGCTACTACCATTTCAACTTTCTTTCTTTTCTTTTGATTCATTTGTCATAATTATTATTATTTCCTTAATTCGCAATTCAGCAGTCTTAGTTTGTGTCCCTTTTGTGGTCTGGATTATGTACTTTTTTAAAAAAGTTTGTTTGTTTGATTGGATTTCTATGCCACATTTCTGTCATGGCATCCAAGGTGTCTTAAAATTTAAACACTAAAACAATTGCATTATATAAAATGAAGACTGACAAAGTCCTATCATTGCCAACTGGGAGCTGATGGTATATGTGCTCCCGAGTCTGGGTTCCATAGCGTCTTTCTTGTTTTGCATTATTGGCTCAGTTCCTCATTTCTTGCTCTTAATTGTCACTTTCATCTATTCATTCCACAAAAGCAAATGATTGCACAATCTCATCTTGGTGCTGATGCCAAGTTTCATAACATCTGAGGTTCAGCTTACAGTTGTTAAGGGTTTGCCTACACTACTGAACTTAACTCATTTTATTTTACACAATCATCTCTGAGTTACCACCAAAGTTTCATCTCAGGTTTATCCCACATCTTTCCATATCTAATTACCATAATTATCAAATCAGCTTAAATGCATTTAGATTCAGTTATATCTTTTAGGTTAATTTTATATTGTTTCATATTCATTTTCTGTCTAGCACATTTACCTAGATTTCACACCAATTAATCTTCAGTTATTACTATCCCATTTCAAATCTTACGGTCCTGTAGCTTCATTTCATTTAGTTTAAGATTTGATTAGCATTATTTATAGGTTCCATTATGTGTTTGCCTATTCCAAGGAGGTAAGCTGAGCTTTTGGCAATCTTTTCATTGTACTGTGAGTATAACTACTATAATGTAATTTAGTTTTTCACAGATTATTTTTAATATAGATCCCAAATTTCAATACTTGATTAAATGTTTCTGTTGTTGGTCACTGTGTCTCTCTTTAATATCATGAATAGGTTGCATTAAATTTGTCTAACTTGAGGCTGGATCCAGAGATCTCAGGAGCAAAGCCCCATTTCAAAAGGTCCATAGTCACTGATTTCTCATGTTGATTGAACTGGCAAATATTTGTAGCCCTCATGATCTGCCCTGTGGCTCCAATCTGGAGGAAACCCAATCAGGCTGATCTTCCCTGGCTAACCTGGAAAACACCTGCTTCCCCCGCTCACCCATAGATCTAGTCTTGAATTTGTTCAGGGTAGGGCTAATGCTTTTTTAGGGTAAAATAACCTAATTAAACACATGGCCAGGATAGGGTAGGAGAAAGGACCAAGAGCAGGGGGGCCCAATTCTGCAGGGTGCTCCTTCACAAGTGTCTTTTCTATCGGGAAGCCACCTGCAAGTGAGCACCCCACAGGATTAATGCCTCTGCTCAACAACTATTGAGCAAGGCAGTGATCCTGTATTTCATAAGCCACTTTTCTGCAGGAAAGTCACTAGTGAAGAACCACCTGCACCCTGCAGGATCGATGCCTCCCCTACAAATCAACTGCTGTTCCTGTGCAACATCAGGCAGGAAGGAGAGTCAGGAAGCCTCAGGCTACTACTATGGTCTCCTGGATAGACACAGTCAGTGGTGTGGCCTTTTTGTGGGTTTTCCACCTGATGTCTATATCACCTTCCTGCCTGATGCCCCATCCCTTGACAATCTCAGATTATTCTGGGCCATCCAACTTGACCCATAGCATTCTTTGGCTTGACTGATAACTGAATTCCTCTGAAGAGGCCTGATTTGGTTCAGGATTCTGACAAATCCATCACACAGCCCTAATATGTACAGGTTTGTTTGTTTTTCAACAATACCCATATTCCCCCAGTCCTCAAGAAACATTCAGTGCATATACAATGTAAGTGATATAGTCAGAGATTAAGCAGGTATGCACAATAGTTTAGAGTTGATTATAGGAGTTAAATGCCTTGAGTAGCTGGTGGAGAGGGGTTTCTTGTTATGTGAAAGTGGCGTAAGGCTGCAAAGGATCCTGGTTTGCCATAGAAAGTCATATTTCTTTGAAGGATATACAGAACATCTGTATGCAGAAGCAAGATCAGAAAGAGCAAA
Source organism: Podarcis muralis (assembly GCF_964188315.1). Taxonomy (NCBI): domain Eukaryota; kingdom Metazoa; phylum Chordata; class Lepidosauria; order Squamata; family Lacertidae; genus Podarcis; species Podarcis muralis. Next base: position 55,264,995 of record NC_135655.1, read on the forward strand.
TATTTTAATATCTGCAGGTAGAAACAGCACGAAACATGCAGCTAACCGCACTCTAAATAAATATGTTTTATAATATACTTGCAGGGGTTTTTTTGTGCTCCACCACCACCACTATGTGCTAACTTTACATGCAGGAACTTAGAAGGAAATAATTTCATTATCGGTGACACTTGATCTTCGTATGCTTTATAAAACTTTTCTATTATCCCTGTCTTGGAAATTTATGACCAACCAAATGCAGTTAGGAAAGTAATTTGAAGTAATGTTCTGATCTTAATGCAAGGAAGTAGTGAAACCTGTAGTGTTATCTCAGGTAGTACATCAACAAGACCCTTAATACATACTAAAATGATATGCTGCATTGGAGCCCTGCTAAAGTTAAATTGCTTTTATACATTAAAAAATATTTTTATTTAGATTTTTTAAATGTAGCAATATATCAGAGGAATAGGTGATACTTTATTCATTGTACCTTCGTTCAGAGAAACCGTGATCATTTAACAAGTTCATTTGAAATGCAGGAGAGAACCTTTCATTTCATAAAACGATCTATAAAATGCTGAAAGTAGGCTTACAAGTTCTACAGAACTCTTCTTTAGGCCTGCAGCCCATTCCAGAATTAAATACTTGGGTCTTACTTCCACGTAACTCTCTCTGTGTGCACATATCTATTTATTCTTATAGACTTCAGCTTTCATGATCTCACCATTATTGTTCTGAATAAGCAAGTCCCGCTATGGTCAGTCCACAGGACTGCCTTACATATTCAGAGCAATAATGTGAATGGCAATGCTGAGCAAAGGTTGATTGTGATATAAAATAACTAGGGAAATAACAGAGATTTAGGTATCTTGATGCTTTCTAAAATAACATGGTTGCTTTAGTCAGGGCTTTGGAGATTTATTGGCACAACAGGATGAGGGTCATTTAGGAATTGAGAAAGCAAGTTTCTTTCCAAATGGACAAAATGATGGAAGGTATGGGACAAATGTTCCCTAGCCTAACACAAATATGGAGAATGGAAGACTGGAAAACTGAGAAACCAAAATTGATGGATTCACCCATCCTGGTGACAATAATGACGATGACTCCGCGTCCTCCCCTGATGCCCCCTCCACAAAGCCTTTTGTATCACACTGCTTGGACATAGACTTAATGGTGGCCAATAAGTTGAGAATGTTGACAAGAGGTCAACATTCCTATGGGAAAGTTGTTTATGTTTCTGGAAATTAGGCAGCCTGTTCCAGATGGGTTTGCATTCCCCTTGAAAGAGCAGGCAAACAGTCTGAGGCTGCTCCCGCATGCAGCACTGCTGCCAAGGAGGCAATGAGGATCACCTTTGTTCTGATTCATTTGCCAGCTCTGGCTTTTCCTGGAAAGAGATAACCTGGCCACAGTGACCCATGTTCTACTAATCTCCCAATTTCTTTGTGGATATTTGAATATGGCTATCATATCTCCTCTCAGTCTCCTCTTTTCCAGGCAAAACATACACAGTTTCCTCAACTGGCTTAGTTTCCAGACCCTTGATCCTCTTGGCTGTCCTCCTCTGCAGCTTGTCAACATCCTTCTTAAATTTTAGTGCCCAGAATTGGACACCGTATTACAGGTGTGGTCTGACCAAGTCAGAATAGATTGAGTTATTACTTCCCTTGATCTGGACACTAGACTTCTGTTGATTCAGCCTAGAATAGTGTTAGCTTTTTGCTGCTGCATCTCACAGTTGGCTCACATTAAACTTGTGGTCCACCAATACCCCTAGATAGGTATGCTGGGTTCCATCTCACTTTGTGGGTGCCCAGCACATACGTGTGACATCACATGGGCAAGGTGCGTGTGACATCATGAGGCACAAGGAAGCCCACTAGGACCCGTTGCAGCCTCTGGAAGGCCCAAAGGGCCCACCATGGCTGTGGGTAGGCCCCATAAGACCTGCCCTGGCTGCAGTGGGCAGTGGCGGGCCACGGCAAGACTTCTGGAGGCTATGACGGGCCCCAGCGAGCCTCCAGAAGTCCAGTCAGGGCCTGCCATAGTCTCCGGACAGCCTGCTGCAGCCTCCATAATGCCCACTGGGGCTCATTGCAGCATCTGGAAGCTGTCAGACAAAGAGTGAAGGACTATATAATGGATCTGGAGACTACATTTTGCTTCCTACTCAATGAAGCACTTCAAGTTTGGATTGTGAATAACATTTTGTCATAATCTATATACCAGTATACTTTTCTATATGTTTTCCCATATTGCCTAACCATTCCAAAGCACTCAGACACCGTAGGTTTGTAGTAGTAGTATTAGTAGTAATTTTTATTATCCATCATTTTTAGGAACAGCTGTGAAAAATGTCAAGCTAATCTTAACATTATCTTGCTGGGAAATCTCATCTATCACATTCTGTTTGACCAGTGACTCTTTAGTGACATTTTGAGTTATGATATTTATGAATATGCATGTTTTATTTGAGGATAGGCTTCCACTTTTCTGCTCAGAGATAATCTGCCTGCAGTCCCCTAATAATCAATGATGTTTGATTGGCAGTTCTGAAAGCAGGGTAGCAAAAAAACAGAGAGAGATGAATACCATTTACCCCCAATATTATTGCTGATCTTCCTGCCAGCTCTTTATTTCCTCAGGGGATATGTCTTTCTAAATGAAAACAGACCTCATTTTCCATTCTTTTGAAAGAGCTCAGTTCCAAAGAAGGTCTCCCTAGATCAGTTTAACTTCCTAATACTTCAATAATTATACCTTTTCTGTAAAACTTACAAAATCATGGGTTACAGGATGGCTTAGAATTTCTCCTCAGCTCTGCAGAAAACTAATATGTTTCCTATGAGACAGAGAAAGAGAGAGAGAAAATCATCCAAAGTGACAATTCATTGGCTTGTTATTGCCATGTAAAGCAACATCAATGAATCTTGTTAGTCAGAATTAGTTAACTGGTGGGATGAAGGACAGATGCAAAATGTTTCTAGTTCATACTCAATTTTTAACTGAGGAATTTTAAAATGTTTGCTCATAAGTACAAGAGGAAAATATTTTAAATTTGTTACTTTAAAAATAAAAAAATATATAATGGCTGTGAGCTGTCATGGAAAACCTGAGACTCTTCAGGTGCTACTGAGCTACTAATCCTATTATTCCTGTGCCATTGGCTATGTTAGCTGAGGCTGATGGAAGTCCAACACCTGGAAGGTGTAATTTCCCTTCTACCCAGTTAGATCCTAACTTTTTCCCACCATGAATGGTATACATTTCTGCTCATGAAAGGAGAGTCACTGCAATCATGGAAGGTTCTCATCAAGTCATGGTCATTTCGTGAACAGAGTGAAAAGCTAAGAACCAAGCAGATACGTATGTACATACCATGGAACATGCAGATTTGTATGTGAAGCAATGCATGGCTGTATGCACTCCTTATTGTGACATGGTAGCAATTTGATAATGTGCATAATTAATTGTGCAGGGTGGGGGTCAGTTTATGAAGCAGAATATTTATTTTCAGACTGATGCTGGGGAATAAAGTGACTTAGACAAACAAAGAAGCTAGCTAGCTCTATTCTATACAATCAAATACAGGGCTCCCCATCTTCCAGATGTTATCAATGCAATTATTGGATTCTCCTCCCCCAGGACTGATTTCCCCAGGGACTGATATTTTTCAAGACCAAACTAGATGTGAGAGTGGTAGACCTATGATGTGCTCTTTTGTTGTTGTTGTTGTTGTTAAGTTTATAAGCAGCTGGAAATTAGGAATCCATTTTGGACCATGGTGCTTCGGAAGAGGTGTATAATGCTTTCCCTATGTACCATTTCCCTGATTAGAATCACGCACATGTCTCCAAAGCCACCATCTATTTTGCGTGTTCACGTGCATGGGTATATATAGGTCCCTCAATCCATTTGGACTGCGCCCCATTGGCCAGATTGAACCCAGCATCGAGGGACCTACCAATCGGGTATTGTGACTGACCAATCTTACCCACCCACAACACAGGGGATCGGTCTCCAGGTCTCACTGCAACATGTGCCCTCTTTTAGGGAAGACACAATTTGCAGGACAGTGTGTGTGCGTGTGTGCATGCATGCACCATCACAGTGGTATTTAAAGAAAACAGTGAAGAAGTTTTGGTTTGTTTGGTTGTTTTTTAAAAAAAAACCCACCCAAGAGTTGCCCCTACCATTATTAGAACAGCCTCTTACAGCCTTATGGTGCTAGAAAAGGGCAGCTGGTCCATTTCAGGCAGAAAAATGTCTTGGAAAAGCACCACACTCCCATTTGGATGTAGGGCCTTGATGGCTGCTCTTCAACTTTGTAAAAAATAGTGAAAGACCCTGCTGTCACATCTACTTGTACCCCCAGTCGTTTTACCCAACGACTTCTAACCTGACTGCAAAGCTTCCACTTGTAAGCCTTCACATGAAATGAAACTTGCAGGTTTTTAAATAACCTCTCTTTTATGTCATTCTGTTTATTTGTAAAAGCTTCTTTCCACAACCTGCTCTCCTTCAGTAGGAACAAATGAAAGCTATAGGAGCGTAATGCACACAGAGCTGCATAAAATGAATCCCATAGCCTTGTCCTTGTAAGTAATGATTCAATTAAAAGAGTATTTTTCTTCCAGTGCTGCGCAGTTCTGTGCTCCGTACAAATGGAGAGAGGACCTTAAAATAGCAATGGGTCCAATTATATTTGAAGTCTGACAGATAACGGTAACTTTTCAGCGATGAAACAATTAGGAGAGGCCTGGCGCTTTCCACAAATGTACCACAGTGCCTTTAAAAAAATAAATAAATTCTGAAATGGCCTTTAGCGTTGCTTAAAAGTAGTAATTAATAGGTCTTCCTTAGTTTCTGTCTGAAGTGTGCATTTGTTTTCCGTTTGACCAATGTGGAAACACAGAACATGAACAAATAACATGCTTTGACTGATGGAGCATGATGAGAGATGTATTATCTTGGTTTTCATAATCATTAGTTAAGAATGGGCATAAAGGAATGGATTAAAATATGCCCTCCCATTGTGGCATATTTATTTATTTAGTCAAACATTTATATTTCTAGCTTTTTTAAAAAAGAAAAAAGGTAAAAACCAGTAACTGAGATCATTCATATATCTAGATAGAGATATAGATATGCAAAAGTACTAAGTAATTACTAAGTTGTGTCAGCTGGTTCAATCCAGGGCACAGGGAATTCCATTACACTTATTCCAGCATCGGTGCTATGCAAGATAATGTTATTCTAACACTGTCAGCATTATTATACCTCTGTTATTATTAGTTTATTACTGTTTACTAAATTTGTTTACCACCCTTTCTCCAAAGATCACAGGGAGGTTTTCAACATCTGTTGACTGTAAGCGCACACAATGTCTCCTCAATCTGCTGAATGAATGTGCAGAGGGAATTGTGGGGCTGCTCTTTGGTTGGGTTGGCCAGCATCCCTCCTCAAGTGTAGGCGTTATCTGTGTATACACCTGTGTGCGCAGAGAACTCTTTCCAATGAACGTTAAATGGATGCGTCATCGGGACAGTGTATGAACACCATGATGATGGCAGGGCTAGAATGGGGCCCTGCAACCCTTCCATATATGGAAAAGACACACAGAGGATGTTATGACTCATTCACGTGCCCAAGTTGAATGCATTGCAACATCATTCCATCTGACTGCAGCAGAGGGAGAGATCTGATAGAGGGAGAGAGATGAGTCCTTTCTGCCTGGTTGAGACAGAGGCCAGCTCCTTCATCTGTACCCTCATCTGTCATCAGCCATTCCCTCTAGCTGAAGGAGAGGTGGGACAGTGGATCGTTTGACTCCTCCTTTCCTTATTGACATTCAAGCTAGTCATTATAAGAACAGTGGGTGGACTTCAGTGCAGCACTAAGTGGGGTATCCATGTGAGGAATGAGATTTACTCATGCAATGGGGCATTTCCCCTCTCCCCTCCCTATTCACCCCTGAAACCTCTTTTGGGGTTCCCCTAACCCTCAAGAGAAGACCTGGCAGGTGTGGCAGGGGAGGGCGGTAAGAAGTCCTGTTGTGCAATCAGACCTTGTTGCTCACACAACAACTTAGTTGAATCCTTTCCCTTTGCAACATTGAAAACAAATGTCTGGGTTAGCTTCCTTCCTTCCTTCCTTCCTTCCTTTTTGTGTCATCTCCAGTCTTTTGAACTGTAAGCGTACAGGGCAGTGGCTATCTCATTTGTTATTATTTTTACTGTAAGCTGCTCTGGGGAACCTATCAGCTGAAGAGAGGGTAAAAAAAAAATGTGTTTATTGGCATAACAACATGTTAAAAGATTGGGTTGTCATAGTGGGAAGAGGCATGAGAGAGTCAGAGAATTAATGGGGAAACTGGATCCTATAGAAATATGGGTAAATAATACTACCCCACACTTAAAGCACAAGTCTATGCATTCCAGTAAGAAAAAGAGAGATGGAGAACCAGAGAGCCCAGAAATTGTTAGACTCTAACTCCCATTCGTCCCAGCCAGCAAAGCCAATGTTCATGAATGGTGAAAGTTGAAGTGTGGCTACAGATTCCTCATTCCTCATTAATTTCAATGGGTCCATTCAAAGTTAAAGGTAAAGGTACCCCTGCCCGTATGGGCCAGTCTTGACAGACTCTGGGGTTGTGCACCCATCTCACTCAAGAGGCCGGGGGCCAGCGCTGTCCGGAGACACTTCCGGGTCATGTGGCCAGCGTGACAAGCTGCATCTGGTGAGCCAGCGCAGCACACGGAAACACCGTTTACCTTCCCGCTAGTAAGCGGTCCCTATTTATCTACTTGCACCCGGGGTGCTTTCGAACTGCTAGGTTGGCAGGCGCTGGGACCGAGCAGCGGGAGCGCACCCCGCTGCGGGGATTCGAACCGCCGACCATGCGATCGGCAAGCCCTAGGCGCTGAGGCTTTTACCCACAGCGCCACCCGCGTCCCTCTGCGCCACCCGCGTCCCTCTACCACTCAAAGTTATCCACAACTAATTTGTCTCAGTTATTTCAACACGCTTTGGTGAATTCACCATACTACTAAGGAGATTGCTCTGTCACTTCAAGTATTTCTGCTTGCCTGATGGCACCGCCTGCCATGCTGTTCTGGGGCTTCTCCCAACCCCTCACCTCAAACCATGAGTGGACATCATGACACTGGCTTGTGCTTCTGGGACAAATCCGGTTCTATGTCTTTATCCAACCAGTAAATAATTGCTGTGGTGGGTCAAACTTTAGATGATCAAGTCCAGCATTTTGTTTTCAACAGGTGACAATCAAATGCCCCCTCACACTGACAGGAATGCCATGAAGGTGATGACGTTTTTGTTCATCTCTAGTATCTGATATGCAAGAGTTCTACTGCACATATAAGTTCCATTTAAGTTCCGTTTAAATGATATAATTGCCAGGGGTTTTTTTTTCTTCTTAAGATTTTTGGCATGCTGCCACCCAGTGTCATCATTATTCAGTTAGTATTCTGGAATAATATACTTTTAAAAGGGTGTTTTTCTTCCTCAATATTTTCATTTTTCTCACAAATGATGCACCTTTTCTATTTTTTTAAAAAACCCTCTGCACTTAAAGATTGATATCATGTCCAACTAATTCCTTTCTTTTCTTGGTCAAAAGACCTTAAAGCAGAACAGGTATCTGCATTTTGATTACCTTGAAAATGTCATGTGAATATGGTTTTATTAGCCAGATCAAGGACAGGCTAATGCAGAAATATATTTGTGGGCAGTGGACAAGAGGTCAAAAACCTAGTTATTTTAAACATGAATTAAACTGTAAATCAGATATATTTCATCTGAGAGCTTAACTTTCTAATTTGTTTAATAAAATATAATGAATCAACTTTCCAGATACAGCAGAACACATGCTGGGTTAAGTTACCTGCCCCCGTGGTAATGAGGTACTTATGCAATGCTGGATAAAAGTGTGCAGAGTTCTCCTTTTATTGCATTTTCGAGATAACTAATTAAGACACCTTAGTTCCCAATTAGCAAGAATATTCTGCCTGACTGAAGTCCTTGCTGACAATTTATTAGTTTGATTTAATCTGTGTGGGTTCTTCACCCAGATCAGCTCTGTATATGTGAGGGTGGGGGAAGGCACTCCTCTCTCCTCTTTCTGCTTAAGGCACCTATTTTGTTACCCTTTAAATTTTCGCTTTCAGGAACATTGTGTTTAGAAGCTGACTGCTGGTGAGATTGGTACTTTTCTAAATACAGCTGTAAATCAAGACAGGATAATGTCTATCTACTTGAGGAGAAATTTGTGGGTTTTTAAAAAAATCAGAATATATGTGGTCTCTTTGCTAGCAGGGTTGTAGCAGTTATATCTGGAAAATAAGCACTATTTCATGAATCTGATGAATTAATTTTCTGTCTTACCAGAAGCCATTTGGCAGGCATAAAGGGAAATATGATAACCAAAGATGCATGTCCTGAAAACAATGTGTGTTTTGATGCAGCAAAGGATTCTGGGGCATGACTGAGATTAAATAATAGGTTAACCCTCTATTTGTTCAACAGTCCCAACCTTGCTTTGAGTCAGAACCACAATACTGCATTTGTAAATGTAGTTATACGTTTGGGAAGCTGGAGAGTTCACCATCACCTTCTCCGATTGTTTGGTGCAGAATCAATATACTCTGACTCTGGATTTGTCGCAGCTCAATAAGGGATGCTTCATGAAGAGTGCATCATGGTAATGTAGCTGAGGGACATTTCCAGAACATGGATCACTCTGACAAGGCTATCCTTATTCAGCAGGGGTTGTAGCTAACAAACTGGCTGTAGCTGGAAATAAACAGTCCTAGCCACTACAGCTACTGAATCCAGGAGCACCTCCAAGCAACAAAATTGCTCCTTCAACCTCTCTAAGAATAAGCCCTCTCCCTACTTTTGCATCATCTGAATAACACGGACAAGCGGTACCATCACACAATCCTTTACTGATTCATCGATTTGGAATAGTTTTGTTAAACAGTGACCTTGAATACTTACAGTTTCTTTTCTCTTCCCTCCAGGGGCAGCCTGTCCTGTTTCACTGCCTGAGATGAATGTGCCCTCCACTATCCCCCCACCCTTGTTGTTGTTGTTTAGTCGTTTAGTCGTGTCTGACTCTTTGTGACCCCATGGACCAGAGCACGCCAGGCACTCCTGTCTTCCACTGCCTCCCGCGGTTTGGTCAAACTCATGCTAGTAGCTTCGAGAACACTATGCAACCATCTCGTCCTCTGTCGTTCCCTTCTCCTTGTGCCCTCCATCTTTCCCAACGTCGGGGTCTTTTCCAGGAAGTCTTCTCTTCTCATGAGGTGGCCACATGAGATGGGGATGCACAGCAGCAACATATTCCAGCAATACATCACAAGAACTCATGGAACACTTGTGAGATCAGACAGAAGTTTCATGAGATCTTACTGGAAGCTGTTGCTGCCACCACTTCTCACTTCTCCAGTGCTGCCCCATAGGATTCTGCCGCCCAAGGCAGCTGCATCAGTCCACCTCATGGGTGGGCCAGCCCTGCTTCCACCCTCCCACCTTGGAGGAGGCAAAAAAGGAGTAGAGGGGGAAACAAGGGACCAACAGGGATGTGTGATAGTCGTGTCTGGTTGTAACTGCACCCTGACATGTAGTCCTTTCGCAAAGCTGTGGCTTAGATGTCCTTTGAGAGTGAATCTGGATATTGGTGGGTTATTCCTTTTCTGGTGTGCAGGCTTGTAGATTTGTGGTACTAGATTAGACTTTTTAAATTATTTCAAATATTTTTATTCTTAGAGTGGAAGAAACATAGGACGCTGACTCAAAGTAGAGGCTAGCTTTACAGGTCCTGATTAAAATCTAAGCGAGGGAATAACCGCCAATTTCCTTGGTTGACAAACGCTCTGTTCTCATGAGCTGAGCTTTCATCAGTCAGTGACTGTGCAGAAACTGGCAGCTGTAGGTCCAGTTCTGTAACAGAACCACTGGGGTGCTAGATCTTCAGCTGCTAAAACTCTGCATGCCTCTCAATTCAGCTCTGTTCAGTGTAATGGAGACCATTTCATTCCATCACATTGGAAAGAAATGGAGACGCAGAGGCAAACACCCATTTGCCTCAGGATGCATGAATCTATCCATTTTTGTTCTCATTTTCCCACTCTTCTCCACATTTCCAAATCCCTTTTTAATTATTTTTAAAGTTCCCTTGAGAATTCATCAGCATTTTGCTGTGGAGTTCTACTAACAGAAATCATGCAATTTTGCCAAATATGCAAACTTTTGCAAAGCAATCTCCCCCATAGTAATGCATTTTAGCATGCTATTTTCACTATGTGCCTTTTATGGACACTTTATCTCCTTATGTGCATTTGTACATGTTACCTGGCTGGAATGCTGCATTGCAAATTGTGTGAAGTAGCACGATGACTAAGTTCTGATTCTCATATTGTTTCCCAAAGTGCAAATTGGGTAGATTTGCTTTTAAATGTTAAATGAAATGAATTTCTTCTCCATTCCTCCTTCCAGCTCCTTCCCCACTTCCTCATAGCCCTTTTAACTCTGTCCTTGTTCAGTAAAATTACTTTGAAGAGGGATGACATTAAGAGGCCTTTAAGTGCTTTGGCAATCAAAACTCCAGTGCACTGATCTCTGGATCTTGAACTGCCAAAGTCCCCATAACATCATTTGCTTGCCTGGGGATGAATAAAATATACTGTTGGGACAAAATCTTAGTATGGGTGAGTAATGCCCCCTTTGGTTCTTGGGTGAATGGTTGACTCCCTGTTTTTGTCCTTGCACCTCTTGCCCTTGCACATCTGTCATGATATCACATGATAGAGCAACATGACTCCACTGTATTGAGTAGGGTTCAATTAATAAGAATACAGGGACTTTGGAAGATAAAAATCCAGAACACTGACAGCCCTTTGCTACCCCACATCCTCACCACTGACTCGCGGTGAGAACAAGAACTGCTGTTGTCAGTTTCATCTAGTACATTGCATGGCAGGGTGGTCCCTCCCCCTACCTGGCCTGATGACCTTGGCAACGCCTCCCCACATAGGATTGGGCAACTGGCTGAGGTAGGCGGAGACCTCCAGGTATCCCACCTGGGGAAGGCGAAGCCAAGCCTGTGTTAATGGTGCCGCATAGGGTCCAGGGGGCTGCGCGAGACCATGCAAAGGGTGTCCCCCATTTAATGTGGCGAGCAGTCATTAGCAACCACCACAAGAAGAACTCTGTTTAATCTTTAAAGCTCTAAACAGCTTGAGACTAGGGCTGGATCTAGACACATCAAAGAAGCGTTTCAGTTAAACGCGTTGTAAACTTTGTATGAGAAATCTTGTTGGCAAAAATGGAACTCCAAAGCACCATTTGGTGTCACAGTGTTATAATGCATATACAATGCATATAAAGTGATTTTTCTTTGCCAATGTAGCTGAGTCCTAGGTTACCTGAAAGGCTGCTTTCTCCTATATGTACATCGCCAGATATGAAGGCTCTCTTTGGAGATCCTGCTATGGGTGCTTCCACCAAATGAAGAGAGGGCCTTTCCAGTGGCAGCACCCCAGTTATAGAACAGCATTCACAGGGAAGCTCACCTGAGGCCATCTTTGTGATTTTTCCAGTGCCAAGACAAAGCCTATCTCTTCATCCAGCCCTTTTAAATGACATAGTCGGGGCCTCTCTATTTTTAAAGCTGTGTTTTAAATTTGAGGGTGTGATACCGTAATTTTTGTTTTTTATTGCATTTATGTAGCTTCTGATTTTTTTGGTTTTACATCTTGTTTTTTTATTTAATATTTCTGTTTTATGATTATAAAAGGCCTACAGAACATTATATTATGGGAGAGCATACAAATGCCACAAGTAAGTAAGTAACCTTTTGCCTTTTCTATGTTGGCTATTCTCTATGCAAGAAACAGTTAGTCATTTTGTTAGACATAAAGAGAGAAAGATAAAAAGCAGTTCCAGATTAAAAATATGGGTAACAGCTGATATTTGACAGTATCAAGAGATCTGCAATTGAATGTATGTACAAAAGAAAAGAAACTCTATAGGAAGTCATCTGAGGAAGAAAAAGAAGGCCAGTTGAAAAATACAGTAATTAATTATCTTCTCTGTGCCATTAATACCACATGAAGAACCCTCAAGGACACGAAGAATAATAGAAAAAGCAATTAATTTGAGCTTTATTCCCATTACGTTCCCATAATTACATTCTGAAGATGAAATGTATTTATACTAGGGTCATGCCATTATATTTTAGGCCTGATGTTCTCCAGGTTCTTTACCACTGGAACTATTTGTTCCCTCCTGTGGGGAAAGTGAGACTAGCCATTTCAAACATTAACAAAAGGCAAATATATATATATCTAACACCTGGAAATGAACAAAGAGACTAAAGCCTTCAGGTGCTGAACATTTCAAAAGACTCACAGGCAAAGCTACCATTTGTGAAGTTCTGAATTTCCTTTGCATCCATTACATTCACAGCAGAAAAATCAGGAAGGTAAAGTACCTTTAAGGAGGGAAAATGAAGTGTAAAATTTTACCTTAATAATGCTAATTTGAAAGATCATAGAATTGCCATTCTCAAATCAGACTGTACTTCCGAATGAAAAAGGGGGGGAGGGGGGAACATTGAACTTTTTAAAAGATTCAGCTGAGTGGAAGAGAAGGACTTGAAAAAAGAAAAAGAAAAAGAGAGAGGCCTAGTCGAAATAGGTGGGAATTACTGAGAGGGCATCACAGCCTGAATTTGGTGTTATGCAGTGGGGCTATTCATATGTTTCATTTAATCACACTCATAATTTAGAGAGCTCTGTCCTTAGATGGAGGGGGAAAGTTCAGAGCTACTGCAGTTACCTTCAGATGTACATTGAAAGCCAATATGAAGCACCTCTTTGATTCCATCCTGTTAAAAGACGTTGCTGCTGCCAATGAAGCAAGGCACAGCTGTAGGCCATGGGAGCCAAAACATGGGATAATGCAATAATCACAGGACAAACATTTGGGGATAAAACAGGCCACAACTTTATTGATGTCAGTAGGTTTTGGCATAAGCATTGGGTGTGTTTCCTGAATCACCCAACCCGTCTTCTGGGTGACTATTCAGCAGGGTAAAGCCTGCATTAAGGATTGCCCTATGATGTAGATCAAATCTAGGCAACCCTTCCAAGATCACCATTTGGGGGAGTGCTATGGCCCATCAATCCCCATCTGGGCATCGACATAGAAGTACCTCCCCCTTCAGTAGGGTACACTGATTCCTTGGAGCAGGCGATGGCACTCCCAACACCCCCCCATACCTTGACTAAGGATCCAACCCAGTTCCTTATCCACCAGTTGTGTTGCCCCTCCCTGCTGACTTGCTGCCAAACCACTCTCATCTGCAACTAATCCCAAAGGCCCTTTGCAAAGATCCAGCATCGAAACCTTGTTACCCATAGGTGACAGATGCACCCCACTGTGTCTGTACAGTGGAATGGAAAGCCAGTATGCTGAATCATCTGACCGGACCCGACCCAGTTGTGATGTTGTGCACAGCATGTCCTGTTCATATTTTTCAGAGTGCACTTCGTGCCTCACTACTGCTGTTATTCCAACATTTATGACAAAATAGACATTAGGACCCCCTAATGCTCTGTGTGCAGTGCCTCAAGGTCTGCTGCAGCAGCAAAGTGAGGTCAATGTCTTTCTGGCTCCCCAGATTATTTTTGCCTTGTTGAATGACCAGGGTCGCTCTTCAGCACCTTCAGGGCCACTAAGTATCCACCAGCGTCATCACTGATTTTTGGCCTCTTTGTTGTTGTTGTTTAGTCATTTAGTCGTGTCTGACTCTTTGTGACCCCATGGACCAGAGCACGCCAGGCACTTCTGTCTTCCACTTCTTCCCGCAGTTTGGTCAAACTCATGCTGGTAGCTTCGAGAACACTATCCAACCATCTCGTCCTCTGTCGTCCCCTTCTCCTTGTGCCCTCAATCTTTCCCAACATCAGGGTCTTTTCCAGGGAGTCTTCTCTTCTCATGAGGTGGCCAAAGTACTGGAGCCTCAGCTTCAGGATCTGTCCATCCAGTGAGCACTCAGGGCTGATTTCCTTCAGAATGGGTAGGTTTGATCTTCTTGCAGTCGTCCATGGGACTCTCAAGAGTCTCCTCCAGCACCATAATTCAAAAGCATCAATTCTATCAGCCTTCTTTATGGTCCAGCTCTCACTTCCATACATCACTACTGGGGAAACCATAGCTTTAACTATACGGACCTTTGTTGGTAAGGTGATGTCTCTACTTTTTAAGATGCTGTCTAGGTTTGTCATTGCTTTTCTCCCAAGAAGCAGGCGTCTTTTAATTTCGTGGCTGCTGTCACCATCTGCCTCTTTAAAGCCATTTAAATTTCTACTTCTTCCTCAGTCTTTGATGTCTTGTTCTTCAGCCACTTCAGAAGCCTCTTCAGGAACGTCCTTACCTCTCGGAATCCAGCACCAACTTGGGAGCCCAGTCTGGGGTGTGGCCAAACCACCACCTGTGGCTCACCTGTGATTGGCTGCAACCACAAGCAAGCCCCAGCAGCCAGCATGACTTGCAGAGATGGAAGTGATACTCTCCCCTAGCCACGTACGAGCCGGAAGATTGCCTGGCACCATCACAGCTGTGGTGGGAGTGCAATCACCGCTCCCTGCCACTTGATGGTAAGCAGTCTTTGTGGCAGATTTAGCCATCACCAGACAGACAGACAATGCTGATGGTGCTCCAGCTTTAGTCCAGAGCCTCTCCAACCCATATGCACCAAGGTCCTGTTAGTCTTCACTTGCAAACAAAAAACAGCTAGGACTCCCTTCTCATGATATCGTATTAATGTGATCACTTCAAGGAACCTGGCCTGTGTGGAAATCGCCATGAGATGTTATTGGTCTGGTGCAGATTGACTGTGCCCTGGAAACCCTTTATTTTAAGAAGGATTCCTTGATATAGATAAAATCTCTCCCAACACAAGCAACTGACGACACAAAGAGGGACCACGGTGTTGAGCTGCAACAATAATCTGAAGATAAAATAAAAGTTAAGATCAAAAGTGCAGCATAACAAGGATGCTGTCTAACATCAGCTTCCTTGGGCTGTTTTTATCACCAATTGAGTGCCCATATCAATAAATTAAACATCTGAGTATGCCATTGTAGCAACTATGTCTATGTTCGCTGAGGGAAAATGTATCACATCTCAAATTTTAGCTAGAATTAATCTGATTTGTTGAATTTGCATTCCATCTTGAGATGTCTCACCTCCCTCTTCATTGTAAAAGAAAGCTGTCAGCTATAGAATCTCCTCTTTATTTTAGTTGATTCTTAAGGTCCTCCAAGAATATAAGGAGAATCATCTTGGATCAGACATCCTTCACATTCTTTTGTGTAAACTGATATTCTTACTTTGTATGTTTCTAGATTTTTAGGGACAGATTTTTCTTTTGCTGTAATGTGCCCAGTTTGATACTGAGGCCATGCTAGTAAGGAAATAATTGTGTTCAACAAAGAACATGTTCTCAAACACTTGTCACAACTTGATCAAAATAAATCCCATCACCTTTTTTTAACTGCTCCTTTTAGTATGAGAAAAGTTTTCTGCTGGTGTTTTAAGTATCACAGGAAAAGGAAGACAGAGGACAAATATAAAAATGCTGTAATATAGTAATAAAATACAGAATAAAAGCATAAATAAGGATAATAAAAAGAGGATTACTCCCTTCTGTATGGATCAAAAGATCATCTGCATAGCACCATTGAGATTTTGCATTAATCCTGCTTCAATTTGTAGGCAAATCATTCCATTTTTCACAGATTAAACTAATGTTTCAAATTGAAAGGCAACGGTTTGCTGCAGTGCCACACAACCTGAAAATACTTAGTCTCAAAAAACTAGACAGATGGCTTAGTAAATTAATCTATAAGCAGCAGCTTGGAAAAAGTTTAGTTTTTGACATTGACAAAACACTGTGGAAGGTGGAGGTGATGTGATGTAACAGTATTAATTGGAGCAAACATAGGAAGTTCGAAGTAAAAAGACGAAGAAGGAGGCAACATGTTCAGGGACATGCAATTTTGTGGAAAGAGACTTCATATCTGCAGACAAGGAAGCTGCCTCTGAAGACTTTAGAATCCAGTGGGGTTGTACAGTATATGTAAAGTGCTTTAGCTATCCCAAACCAGACTGTTCAGGGCTTCATATGCTAAGAGGTGGTCCTTGAGGTACTGCAGTCCTGATAAATCAGTAACAGATCTCTGAAGTGTGAATTGGGCCCAGAAGCTAAGTGGGAACCAGTGCAGCTCATTTTGTACTCAGCCAGATCTTATTAAAACTTCAGCTGTTGCATTCTGAACCACTTCCAGCTTCTAAGAGTCTAGATACTTCTAGTCTACAATGCTAATAATACTGATATTAGTATTATTATATTTAGCTAAAGACTTCAAATAATCAGTTCATTAGGTTATCAATGGCGGATAGCAGAGATATAGCAGAAGACTGATAGTATACCATGCAGAAATGTATTACCCTTATGGTATAACCCTGTGAATACTAATTAACATTTAAAAACAAAAAATATATGCCAGTGTCCATTTTCATAGGGCTGAGAATAACCTTGTTTAAACCATTAATTGAAAAGGACCAGACTTTGTCCTTCTATGTAGCAGGACATAAGGCAATCAAGAATCTGCTACTGAAAATATCTAAGGACGACTGAAAAAGTCAGGGAGCTTTTTTTTTTTTTTTTTAAGGAAACACTTCATAGAAAATAGTTTTGGATAGTTTAGATTAGGGTAGGAAACATCATCCTTAATCCTTATTATTATTATTATTATTATTATTAATAACCACTCTTTATCCATAGATCTCAGGGAGGTTCACAACATAATGCAAAATGTAAAAACATAAAATACATAATAAAACAAGAACAAAAATAAACCAATAAACCCTCTCCCCCATCTCCTCCAACAAACACACTTTAAAGGGTGTTGGATGTCAATCAGCCCAAGACCTGGTTGAAGAGGAAAGTTTTTACTTGGTGCCTAAAGATGTATAATGAAGGTTCCAGCCAAACCTCCCTGGGGAGCATTCCACAAAAGGGGAAGCCATTGCAGAAAAGGCCCGTTCTCATGTTGCCACTCTCCGTACCTTGTGGAGGAGGCATATGAAGAAGGGCCTCAGATAATGATCTTAGGGTCCAAGAGGGTTCAGATGGAGAGAGGCAGTCCTTGAGGTATTGTAGTCCTGAGATGTTTAAGGCGTGGAAACTAATTGCCCATCAGGGCAGCTGAGCCAGAATCGGTGTAGTGTGTTCAAACCATCTTGTCCCAGTGAGCAACCTGGCCACTGAATTCTGCAGTTTCTGAACCATCTTCAGAGGCAGCCTACGTATAACACATTGTAGTAATCTAACCTGCAGGTACCCTCTAACCTAGATGGTGCCCTCTAGAATAGTTGGATTTGGACTCCCAACTCCCATCAGCCTCAGCCAAAATAGTCAGTTGTTGGAAATGATGGAAGCTGGTGTCCAACAAAAAATGGAAAGAAACACATTGACCACGCCAGTTTAGATACTGAATAGGAGGAGGAGGAGTTTGGATTTGATATCCCGCTTTATCACTACCCGAAGGAGTCTCAAAGCAGCTAATATTCTCCTTTCCCTTCCTTCCCCACAACAAACACTGTGAGGTGAGTGAGGCTGAGAGACTTCAGAGAAGTGTGACTAGCCCAAGGCCACCCAGCAGCAGCTGCATGTGGAGGAGCGGGGAAGCGAACCCGGTTCACCAGATTACGAGTCCACCTGTGATGGCCTGGGATTCCGAGTCTGAGAGCGATCTGGAGGAATCCCAGCCGGCACAGGAGTCCCCGCCTCCAGGGCCGGCTGAACTGGGGCAAGGCCTAGATGCTGAGGAAACTCAAGAGCAGGCACCAGGTGAAACCATTCTGGCCCCAGAGGTGCTGGAAGACTCAGTGGCTACAGGTGAGCCTTCCCCGGGGCCCAGTAACCCTTCGGCCTCTCCTGAACTGCAGAGGCTTAGGGCAGAGAGGCGAAGGGAACTGGTGTCTCCCAGGAGGAGTGCTCGCCTTAAGGCCAAGAGAGGCGGGGCTTCTGGGGGCCGGGACCGCCCCCGGCCTTAGAAGAAGATAAAGGTCAGGCAGCCCAGTCCCAGGTTGCGGGAGCAACGTCGTTGTGGAGTACCTGCTTTACCCAGTCCTTGATCTGCACTACCAGTGTGCCTGTACCTCGCCCGGCTTCCTGTTTCTGACTCTCCGGTGTTCCTGTTCCTCGCCTGGCTTCCTGCTTCTGCCCTACCAGTGTTCCTGTTCCTCGCCTGGACTCCTGCTTCTGCCCTACCAGTGTTCCTGTTCCTCGCCTGGACTCCTGCTTCTGCCCTACCTTCGTTCCTGTTACCCCGCCCGGCTCCCTGTCTCGGACCTCGCGTCTCATCTAGTGATCGTCTACCCTGCTAGAGACTCTGGACTGATCTTGGGCTACGGTAATAGTACCTTATCCCCCCTGGGACCAGCACACCACCACTCTTAACCACTACACCACACTGGCTCTCAGGGCAATTCTTTAATTGAAGACTGATGTATGGAATGTTGATGCCTGTGGAAGTAAAAATTTTCAAAGCCATATATACAGCCCATTAGTAACCTGTGGCAACATTCGAAGAACTTAACCTCACTGAACACAGTGTGATCCACTAAATAAACATGTGCAAGATTACACAACATGGATCACAATGTATCATTTGGGAACCAACTTAAGCTTGTGCATTAACCACTGTAACTAGCTTCATGAATGATGGTTAGTTGTTGAGATATTTAAGAGAATTGCAAACTGCTGAAGAAGAATCAATGAACATAGGGTGGAAGTGCAAGATTCCTTGAATAAATCATTCACGATGAATTGCTTGCTTAGTTCTAATGACTGCTGTGCATACTGCAGTCCTGCCAGCTCTCTAACAAGATTTCAAAGACACTAATGTCGTTAGAATATTATCAAAGACTTCTAAGAGATGCTGAATTGTTATCTGCTTACAATGTCATTCTAAATGGTGGATAACATTTGCTGGTGGTTTCTTAATCACTATTGAATATTGTAAAGATGAATGCAGTTTTACTACTGCAACTAGCTGGGATCAAGTTTCTATCATTGTTGCTGCTATTGTTGTTGTTTTTATTATTCGGCTTGTTTGTGCATTTTTGATGTTTTATTTATTTATGACTACTTTTCTTACCACATGAAAAAAAATACATAACTACAATGTAAGCCTTATTGACCTGTGGAAAGGTGGCATACAGTTAAAATTATGTAAGTATGTTGAAATCAAATCAAATAATAGGAATATACTACCTGCCATCTGGGACAGCATATTCACTCTCTCCCTGCCTCACAAAGTTGGAAGGGGCAGGTCTCAGCCAATAAGTCTCTTGCTTTGAATGGCAGTGAGCAACTTTATCTCATTGATGTTAAAGCTGCTCAGGCTCTTAAGTTTTTGTCCCTGTCCCTTGAGAAGATTAGAAAGCAACATGTCTGCTATCAAACTTGCCGAATCTTGCTAGTAATCACCAAGTTAGTAATGGATTTCTCATACAGATCGAGATTTTGTTGACTTGTCAATGGCTGATTCACTAACCATGGAAATGAACCCTTTTTTTAAAAAAACACCAATTGTGTTTAGATATCTTACGGTTGATGATTACGCTGTCTTGACAGTACTGGCTTGAAGAGAAGCATACATGAAAAATACGGATATCCATATCCACATCCATTTCTAACATCTCATGCACTGTATATAAATTGTTTGCTTTCCTTCTTAAAGAAGGGGGGCTATGATTTGACTTTCAACACTATCATTTTCACATTATCCATTTGCAAATGGAAGTTTCCCACCCAAAGTTATTGATGATCTAAAGGCTAGATAAATTGTAATTTTCTTTCAAAGGTAAAACCCACATGAAAAGGTCATCTCTCTGTAGATCTGGGTCATAAACATCCCACATTTCAACACATATTTTTGTTCCTAGGCTGTGAACGCTCACGAGCTTAAAACTCTGTTTGGATCAAAACTTGTTTGGTTCAATTCATATATATTCAATTCATATATGCTGCCACGCCACCGGAGCACTATTTCTGTTCTCATCCTGAAGCAAAGTTCTTAACCTGAAGCACTATTTCTGGGTTAGCGGAGTCTGTAACCTGAAGTGTATGTAACCTGAAGCATATGTAACCCAAGGTACCACTGTACTCTGCTCTACTCTGTTCTGCTCGAGCTGAAACTGTCCATCCAGTTTCTTAGAAGCCTTCCACTTGAACCCGGTGGCACTTTTGCTGATCTGTGGTAGACACGGCAGTTGTACTTCTAAAACTGTGTATTTAAGCAGCTCCCAAGTATTTCAGAGTGGTTTAACCCTCCTGACTTTGCTGATAAACTTTTTTCTGAACAATTATTTCTTTTGGGGAATTTTCCTCTTTTTAAGTCAAATGTGACCATGATTGATTGTCTTGGCCATTTGCCATTTCTATATATATTTAATTTAATAGCACTATGGTTACTGCTCCCAACTGTTTCCACAACCCTTAAATCTCACACCAGGTCCTGGGCACCATGTAAGATGAATCCCATCGTTGCCACCCCTCTGTTCAGTTATATGACCAACTCTAGGGCACAGTTGTTCCTTTTTCCTCTTTCTTCTTTTAAGGGAAGAAAAGAATTTTAACAACTGCTTTAACAGTAAGAAGGCTTCACCTTTTCAAAAATTCAATGATAATAAACAGACGTTGAGAAATTCTTAGGAAAAATAAGGATAACCTATGATCACAGATTCATGAACGTGAAAAATAAAGTTTTTTATTGGTATGAGCTTTCGTGTGCATGCACACTTCTTCAGATACTGGAAGGATTTTTTTTATTTTGTTCAGACTACGGCAGCCCAACACAGCTACCTACCTATATTTGAAAAATAAAAGGATTTATGGTTAAATGGGTTCAAGCTATAGGGCAAAATATAACAATGGAAGTATAGGAGAGCTTGTGGGGGAAGCATAGAAATTCTCTCTTAGTACAATTTTAAGAGGAAATTGCTATAAGGTAATTGTAAGGTGGCACGTGACTCAGGTGTCAATAAACAGAAACTACCCTGCATATGCTGGAAATGTCAAAAAGAGAAAGGGGCTTATTATCATATATAGTTGGAATGCCAGCTAGCAAAAAATATATTGGAAAAAGATGAAATTCTATTAGGTTATGAAATTCTATTAGTGTTATTTCTCGGAAACTATATGCATGGCACTGTGAGACTGGAACATGAGGCAACTTCCTACATGGTAACAGCAGTAGGAACAACTGTTATAAACACAGGAATAGAGACTGCAAAAACTATCAGGACTAAATCATGGATAGAAGAAATGTGGGATTGTGCTTCATTGAAAAAATGGCATTTTTTTTAGAGTAAAAGAAAAAAAGAAGACAATCGCAAAACAAGTCTTTAGCAAATATAATATGTTTAATGAATATTGCAGAGAAAATTTAATACTCCCTCAGATCAAACGGTGGTTTTGTAATGTTATAAGATATAGTGTTTCACATTGTGGTAAGTGTGTGTGTGTGTGTGTGTGTGTGTGTGTACACACATGCTCTTGTATTTTCTTTATGGTATTGCTGTAACAATTGTGAACATAAGAAAAGGCTGCGGAATCAGGCCGATGGTTCAATTTCAAGAAAAGGCAGCCAGTCAGAGATCTGTGGGGAAAGAAAGGGGTGTCCTTGATGGTGTTGATTGTGGGCAGAGAGCAAGAAGCCAGAGCCATTTGCTATCACTTGGTAGGAAAGAAAGTTGGTCTGCTGGTTCCTCCTTTCTTATTGCCTCTCATGCAATCTGTACCTGGCTTCCTCCACCAAGCTTGTATTCCAGCATAAGCCACATCAAAAAGGTGAAGCCTACAAAAATAGCAGAATGTAGAGGGAGAAGGATGGCATGAAGGAATGACATGTGTGAATGACATTCCTGTTGCCATGAGTGCTGGAAGGAAAACCGCTCCCTGCTGCAAGGTCCATTTCCACCTGGCCTAGGGGGCAGGGCCCACACTATCCCTAAACAGCTAAAAGAGGGTCCTGGGAAGCCACTGGGACATTGCTGGAACAACTAATGGGTTGGGGTAACTGGCTAAAATGTTTTAAAATGTTTTAAACATTTTTTGTTGGGTTGGTGTTGTTTAAATGTTTAGTTGGGGTTGGTGGTTACTTTAATTTGAGTATAACTGTAAACTGTGGTTGTGGTTATTGTTGTTGTTGGTTTCTATTGATTAATTAGTTTGTTTGTTACTTGCATAGCATATATATTTTTTAATGCTTTATGTTTTGTTGTATTTTATATATATATATGTTGTAAGCCGCCCAGAGTGGCTGGGGAAACCCACTCAGAGGGGCAGGGTATAATTATTTTTTAGAAATATTATTATTATTATTATTATTATTATTATTATTATTATTATTGACATTTACTGCAATATGGTAGAATAACAATTGAGATGTGATGGAACAGGTATGTGCAGTGTGAAAGGAATGTTGGAAAATGGAAAAGGACAGCAGCACTGGCCTTATAATCAGTTAAATGAATACAGTAAACCCCATGTGTGAATGCAGCCACAGTGTGCGCCACACTTAGACATTTGTCGCACTGTCCTTACCCAAAAGCTTGTGTCCATCACCTTTCTATTTAAAACTATTGCCCAAGCAAGGCTCTCTATATGCCATGTATTTCTTCAGCTAATGTTGTAAGGTTCTATCTGCTTTTTGCTATTATCTGCTGTTAGTCTCATGATTCAATGTTCTCCTAATCTTGAACATTCACAATATTCCCTTAATAAATCATAAAATTATGTATCAACTATATACTTATATGACTATGAATATGCACTCTTTTAGCCTTACTGCAAATCTTCTTTGGCGATCACTCATAGCCAAGTAAGATTGTCTTCCATGAACACAGTCTTAACAGTGAGTCCGTAAATGACTATGGAGGCCAATTCTGGATCCACACGTCCTTCCACAGTGGGGACATGGGTTTCTGGGTGGGAGTTGATCATGGTGAGGGTTTGCCAAAGGTACCTTCCTCTTAGCGTGTTGTGCCTTGCCTCCTGAGTTCGAGCATCTTCAAAGCCCATGGCACCTTTGGTAAAAGCTGTTCTCCAACTGGAGCACTCGCAGGCTGGTGTTTCTCAATTGTCAGTGTTTATACTACAAAAAAACACAACATTGTCGACACTGATTCATCAGTGGTTATAAATTTCTCTTTCTGTTTACTCTTTTTCTCTTCTCCCCACCCCCCGAACTGGAGATGCAGTGTGATTCATACTCCTTAAAACCTAACTTTAAAGCTTTCAAAGAATTTAGCATGCTTTGTGGACCAGAAAGGTATGTGAGAAATCAATTTGCTACTGAAGCTAAAGAGCAGGTGCTGAGAAGGAGGCAATAGGAGAGATGGACTTTGGGATATGGGTCACTAGAAAATGTTTGATCTTAAGGTGATGAGATGGGATGCTGATGAAAAACACACTTGAAAAGGAACGGATTGAAAAAATACTGTAGCGAGAGAGGCTGCAATTGAGCAGATAGGAAAGCATCACATGGTTTTCAAATAGCACTGCTGCTCTAAGTGCTAAAATATTTTGCCCCAAATAGATATGATTGACCTTTATAAATGCTGGATCACTTTGATGATATACCTCAAAGTGAGATGTTTATCCAGAGCTTATCTCCACAGTCCAGAATCCAGTCAGTGTCTTCACAAGCACAGCCCATTCTGGCATAAGCCCTGATTAAAAAGAAAGAAAAAAAAGAAAAAGAAAAATGACATTTCCATGAAGCTTGTTCAGCTAAAGTTTCCTTTGGATTGCATCCATGCTTTTTGTTGGGTTATGAGCAACATGTTGTCCTCACATGGGTTCTCTCTGTCTTGCACGGTAAAGTCTACAGGAACGTACAAGGATGCCAGCAGAGTTGGGTGAGTTTCAGTTGGTAAAGCTTGAGGATGTGGATAAAGTGCTTGGATTGGTCAGGGCTATCTCTTGCACTCTGGACCCTTGCCTCTTGTGCCTGATATAAACTAGCAAGAAGGAGACAGCTGGCTGCACCAGGGAGGTGAGTAGTGCCTCCTTGTGAGATGGGGTGGTCCCTGCCTGCTGGAAGGAGGCAATGGTAAAACCACTCAAGAAAACCTCATTGGATTCAAAAAAATCTAAGTATTTACTGGCCAGTTACCAATCTCCCCTTCTGCGGGCAAAGTTCTTGAGTGAGTGTTACTGCAGACCAGATCTAGGTTTTCTTGGGGGGGGAAATGATTTTCTAGTTCCATTTCAATCAGGGTTTAGACCCAGCTTTGGCACAGTGGGTCAAATGGTCAAGAAGGTGCTTTCTGCACACGCTGTAGAGGGAAGTGAGGACCAGATGGGACTTATCAACCTTGGAAGGTAGCCCATCTAGGAGTAGGAAGACTCTGACACTAAACCTCCACTGCCTTGTAGGATATCTCTGGGAGAAGAAAAGGCTCAGGATAAATCCTACACAAATCCGGAGTAGAGCTCCTAAGATAGTTGGATGGTGACTTGTACGCCTCCTTTCTGCAACTCCTGCAGCCAAGCTGGTGCCAAATGTATTGCTCTGCTTTCATTTGTACCACATCAGTGAGGCCAAGTGTGGGGGTATTGTCATCTGGACAGCCCAGTACCTCCATGCACGCTGTGCAGTCTTGTACCCCAAGGAGGTCGCTTCATTGCAGCTAATGCAGCAGTTTGATTTCACCCCCACACTCATCATGATAATCATCATGATAATCAGACCTGCATCTGAAAGGGTGTTTGATCCAACAGAGTTTCCTACTAACAGAAAGGAGGAGGCTTCAAGGGAAGGGGTATAAATGAAAACCACTTCTTGCCTCCTGTTAGCAGGCATTAGAGGCATGCAGGATCTTAGGATTTCGCCTATAGGTAGGATTGCATATCCATACCCATTACAGCATAAATACTGAAATGTCCTTGCTTTGGCTTCGACCTGTTAGTGCTTTCAAATTCATTGAAAGTGCTTTTAAAGTGCTTTAAAAAAAGAAAAAGAATATGGTGTTTTATTCAAAAGTCAATGAGTGAGGAATTTTGAAAACAGACCGAGAGGTTGGAAGAAATTAGGCATTATTTGCAGCAATACTAGATATCATTTATAATGGTATTCTTTTAAATGGACCAAGATAGCAATGTTTACCTCATAAAGCGAATGTTTAGTTATCTCAAAATTTAGCAAATGTTAGTTAACTTCTGATAACTAATTCATCCCAAAAAATGCATGGATTTCCCTTACCTGGCATGCAGGCTTAATGAAAACTGCATTTCCTAATCTTAACTGAACTGCTTATAACCTTGACTTTCAAAAACATAACCAATAAAAAGAAAAAGAAGAAAAGAAACACCCTCCACGTAACTTTACTGGAAGAATTCCCCCAGATAGAAATCATTACCTTTGTTTTCTGCTTTCATCATACTTTAAAATACTTACATTCCTTCAGGAAACAAATGGCTTTAGGTACTTATACAAATGGAAAGGAAACACATACATCCAAAGTTACTTTGATTTTCTCTAGTTTGACCTCTAGAATCTAATGTGTCAAAGCCCTTAAGGTTTCTCTGAAAAAGTGTACCGAGTACATGTTCTGAAGCATCAAAGATCCGGGATATGATTACTGTTGTTCTCAGCTCACTCTGATTTTCTTTTCTTTTCTGAACCAGTAAAGAAGAGGGTGTCACATTTTAAGAAACCATGTCAACACAGGTTTCAAGAGTATGTGTTCAAAGTCTGGTCAGTAAAGACAGGTTGATCTTAATCAGAGAAAAACAGCATTATAAACGAGTCTTGCTGCCATTTCAAGGATTTTTAAACAGAGTGCTTTGAATTTCACCCCATCCTTGATACTCCAGCCCAGTGACAGTGGCATTTAATGCATGCAACTTCAGCTAAAGAATCCTAGCCCCCTCAATAAACTACAGTTCTCAGAATTATTTAGCAGAAGTGTGCTTTAAGTGTGCATTGATTGTGCTTTACACATATGATATACCAGTAGATTTGCTCTCAGTGCCACGAGCAGGGGGCAAAGGTTGTTCCCATCTAAGGTTCCCAGCGCCGATAGAAGTACCAGTAGATGGTATTCTATCTTGTGTTTTAGAGATGTGAAGTCCTCTTTTACATTTTACTGTGGCAGACATAAGTGAAATTTTGGAGTAGCAGTTTTCCAAATCCCAGCGATAACAAAGCCATCTAGGGAACTTTGTTTCCCCACATCCAAATCTAGCACTCTGGCCTAAGGATGGTGAGATTTGCCTTTCATCCCTTTGTGTCACCTAAATGTCTCATCTCCAGGCTAACACCTCTCAAAGAAATTATTTCAGTTAATTAGCTTTTACACTTGGCTTAATTAAGGATTAGCAAAGTCTAGCATGGCCTTAAACACACACCTCCAAAGAAAGTAACTTTGACAATCTCAAAGCATTAAATTCTAGTGCTAATTTGATATGCAATTTAGGATGTTTTGCGCCCCCAAATTTGTAACAGAATGAAACTCAGGGATGGTTGGTCTGTTAGGACAAATGGGACATCATCTAATTCTATATTTATGTGCTTACTCTTGTCTGTCCTTAATCTCCTATCATTCAGCTTCTCTAGATGATCCCAGCTTCTAATGTAATGGGAGGAGCAACTATCCTCCTACATAAGTGTCTAAGCCTGGCCCTTGCATGTGATATACTTGCTTATTGCTGAAAGCTTGTTACTGTCATGTTATTGTATTTTCTGTTTGAATGTTCCCTTACAGGTATGTCACGGCCTAATGTTCCTCTTCAGTTCTCATTCCCTGTGTCCACTAGGAATCCCTTTGTTGTTCTGAGGAGATGCTTACATATAGCACAGCATGTTGAGCCACATGAAGGATTTACTGCTGATTGCTCATTCGTTTCCTGATGGGGTTCCTGCATCATTACAAACTGCTCAGGCCTTTCACTCTCCGTTTATGATACCATCAAAAACTCTTGACTGATTTAAAGCCTTCTAATCCATCTCTCCCCAATTACCCCATTACACAATAGGTACTGATAGTAAAAAGGGACCTTTCTTCTACCATAAGCAGTGTCAGCCTAATTTCTGCAAGTGTTATTTAACTGTGATTGTACTTTTCCACTTTTTAATGCAGAACAAATTGCTTGTGATCTATGGTGACATACGGCAGGTAATGCAGTACATTTACAGCAGAGCCTTGAAAGAAGGGAGAGGTAGATTGAATACTTAGAGCAATAAAGCTTTTTGCTTTGATCTTCACGAGACAAGCTAATATCACTTCCCACGTCTTCCTTGAGGAATCTACAAATACGATGTGCTCAAAACAGTGGCGGTATAGAAAGCAAATGAAGAGTGTTCTGTGAGAGCACCAAGCAAATCAAGTGTGGTGAGGAGGGAATTAGAGAAGAAGTGTGGCCAGAAGCAGCTCTCCTGGTGGCATGGAGGTGCAACTATAGCCTCCTGGCAGAATAGCACTGCCACTCACATGTGGAAGGACAAGGTGGCAGTCAGGTTTGGTCTGAATGGATGCATTAGCAAGGGTAATCAGGGATTTCTGTTGGTGCGCCCACACAGTGACAAGCATTGTCACTGCCTCACCCCTCTGGTAGACAGGAAGGTACTGTTGTGGCTCTACCCCAACAGGTGAAATGCTCCTGAGTGGAGTACTATTAAGATAAGAGCACACAGACACCAGAGGCAGATGAAGACTGCACCATGGATCAGTGGTTCTCAAACTTTTTTTTTTCTGGGCCACATTTTCAGAATGAAAAATGGCTCATGCCACACCAAATTTTGTTACTGATAAGAAATACATTGGAAAACTAAAAAAAAAAAAAACCCTTCTCCTAGTGCTTGATTTATAAAATAGAACACTACCTTTACCTTATATACTTAAGGTACATATGTAAGAGGCTCATTTCTAATAATATTTTGGGAATGAGTGATGTTTTTATGTAGTTGCATCGCTTTATACTTTTTGGATATCCCATGAACATCCTGTGATGGAGAAAGACAGGACCTCTGCCAGCAAATACAACATAAGAATGAAATAGACTGAGAAAGATTATGCTATGGTAGCGCATATGCTTAGTAGTTTGCCTTAGTGCCCATGTATATGATGTTTACATTATTATTGTGTGGCTAATAAAATCTGTAA
The DNA here is from genome assembly GCF_964188315.1 of Podarcis muralis. Classification (NCBI taxonomy): domain Eukaryota; kingdom Metazoa; phylum Chordata; class Lepidosauria; order Squamata; family Lacertidae; genus Podarcis; species Podarcis muralis. Next base: position 55,293,255 of record NC_135655.1, read on the forward strand.
CTTTACCCCAAAGCATGCTTGTTGCCTCAGATTCCAAAAGAACAATAGGCTTTGAGCATAACAGGCATTATTGCCATCTCAATGTGGCGATCTTTAGGGTAGATGCTGGTCCCGACAACAAAGCACCAGTGAAGTGAACTGTTAGCATTTGCCAACATAACAGCCATAGTGAGACAACATGATGGCACAGGGACAAAATGAAAGCACCATGGCAACATAAATGTGTAGACATCATTAGGGTCTGTTTATGCAGGGAGCAGAGATTCTATCTACTGTCTGAAGTGTTACAATCCCTGAAGAAGTCCCAATTTACTTGTTGGATGTGCAGAGCAACCATTAGTGCAGTATGATCTGAATCAAATTCAATGAATGGAAACAGGAAATGTAGGGGCATTTATTCTGAGTATACTGCAGTTCCACATCAGTGTTATTTCAATTGATTACTGGTCCAGTTAATTACTAGCTCAATAAGACCATTGTCATTGCTTATAGTAAATGCTTTATTTGCCTCCTCTGAATTAAATGAACATTTCATATATTGTGTTACTATTGCCCTTCATATGTGGTAGAGTACAATTTTAATCAATACATTCATATAACCTAAATTTATATTAAGCATGCAGAAGAACCTAGGAGCTTGAAATTTGCAATTCTAGGACAGTATCCCATTCTAATTCTCCGCGGGAAACCACTTTTGAAAGAGAGGAAAGCTTCAAAAGCAATTTGTGCAAGAGCATAGTGGTTTGCTGTGCAGAAGACAATATGTAAAACGCTGTATGTGGCTTATAAAACCCTTAGAGGAGAACCCATAAAATGGCCTGCAAAGGAAGGACTATTGCTAAGCGGTAGAGGACATACTTTGTATGAAATAGGTCCTAGGTTCAGTCATGGCATCTCTAGTAAGAAGGAGCAGATAACAGATGATGTGAGCAACTTCTGCCGGAGACTCTGGAGCAATAGAGTAGATAATACTCATCTAGACTGGCATAAGGCAGATTTCTATGTTCCTTATTTTTTTATAAGGAGCATATATTGTCTAGCTCTTTGGACACCAGCCATTGAATAGAACTATCTGTTGGAACATGTGAAGGCTTGCTGAGTTGGGAAGTGAAAGAAGCCTTCCTTTCCCAATCTCACCACATCTGCAATATGTAATCCACCAGGACTACCCACACAGACTTATCCTGTATTCAGCTAATGTAGAAGAGATGTCAGTGGAGGATCCAAAGACTCTTTGATGAATATTTTCCTGTCGTGGACAGGATGTTGCCTAGTTTTCAGCCTGGGAATGCTTTGGCATGCAACACATTTGAAGTTTGGTAGCAGCAATGGCTGTGTTCAGTTTCATATCAGTTACATCTGACATGTCTGCTATTGCTCCACCCAACCAATTCTATGGCAGCTACATTAGCTACCAGTGAGCTTCCACAGATGCAATTCAAAGTTAGACATAAATGCCCTAATAGAAGGGCTTCACCTCCAGATGACAAAGCCCAGTACAGTGGTGCCTCGCAAGATGAAAATAATCCGTTCCACGAGTCTCTTCATTTAGCGTTTTTTTCGTCTTGCGAAGCAACCCTATTAGTGGCTTAGCGGATTAGCGCTATTAGTGGCTTAGCGGCTTAGAGACTATTAAAGGCTTAGCGGCTTAGCGGCTAAAAGGCTATTAGCAGCTTAGCGGCTTAGAAAAAGGGGGGGAAAGCGGAAAAAAATCGCAAGACTCGCAAGACGTTTTCGTCTTGTGAAGCAAGCCCATAGGGAAAATTGTCTTGCGAAGCAACTCAAAAACGGAAAACCCTTTCGTCTAGCGGGTTTTTCATCTTGCGAGGCATTCGTCTTGCGGGGCACCACTGTATTGTTTGTCAATCTGGGCTTTGTCATCTGGTGGTGAAGCCCTTCTTGTGGTCAAACCAATGATTATGATCTGTTGTGCAGTGATTTAGGTTAGGGACTTCTCTGTAGTAAAACTGTCTTAGAGGAACTCCTTCCCTTTAGCAGTACTATTGTTTCTTGCACTGTTTATTTTTGTGCCAGCTTAAAACATTCATTTTTAACAAATGCATTTCAGAACATCTAGAGTTCTGATTTTTCGTATTTATGGAGGTCACTTGACCTTGACAAAACCCACTGTATACATTTGTCTCCTTAAGTTAGTTAGTTTGTTTCTGAATTATTCTCAAAAGAGTTGTGAAACAGTTACTACAATTATTCATACATCTTAATTAATTGCTTCTAGTTTAAATGGATTGTCCCTGGTTCAGAATTTATAGCATATCAATACTTAGGCTGCAATCCTTGTGTAAGCTTACTTGAGCATAAACCTTGTTAAACACAATGGAATTTAATTCTAAGTAAACAAGCATAGCATGGTGCTGTTGTGCCATCTAAGTTTAAGAAAACCAAAGCACTAAATCATATGGTCCAAATATTAGTCACTATGAAGTGTCATTTTCACATAACTGTATGTAATTTAAAATGAGTTTAACATCCAAACCATTCATTCATTTCCCCCCCCCCCCTCCATTGCAGAATTTCACAGGAAAGAGAACGACAAGGGAGCTGAAGTTAATAGTTCTGTAAAATCTCATTTAGTTCTTGAAAACTTCTATTTTTAACAGTTCAGTCCAGAAAAGGAAACTGGAATGGAGAAGGAGGCACTCATACATGGAATGAATGCACTAGCTGGGTATGTCAGTATCCAGCAATCTGAACTGCATATACATACATGCCCTGATGCTGAATTTTCAACTGCCTCTGTAGCAGCAGGTCAGATGTGAATGTACATCAGATGAATCCATAAGGCTCTATTAAAAATGAAGAGAAATGCATTTTTATATGCAAGAATTAAGCAATGCCTTCAGACTTCCCCTTTCATGTCGTACAGAGCTTTCTCAATGAAGAACAGCACGGCGAATGTATAGTCTGCCATTTTAACATTCAGCAGCAATCATTAGTGAATGACTGGCAGAGGCATACTACAGTTGTGCTGCAAAGAGAGGAGATTTGGGAAGGCTTAGTAATAGCATATGTATATTCATTAGAGGGAGAAAAAACTAATTTAGTTTACCAGGAGGAGGGTAATCACCTTGGTATGCAGATTTTTGCAAAATCTTTTCGTTACAGATTAAGCTCATCTATATTTAGCAAGGTTGATAGACTCATCAAGCTTACGCTTAGGGGAAACATATTTAAGGGAGGGAGGGAGAGAGAATGCTGCTTTCCTGCTCAATGGAGTACACAAATCCAAAAGGATGCTTTATTCAGCATCTAGCACTCAGGCCTCTCCTTGTTGAACCGAGTCCCTGGTACACAAACAACTTGCCTGATAGATATGCTTGGATATATTTGGAATTTGACTGGAGAGGAGAGAACATGATGCAAATTTTTCTTAGCCACTCCCTAAAAGTGTTCATTACCCTCATAGTGGAACGACTATCATTTAGGATTGTGCATAGCATTGTGGAAGATCTGTACCTGCAGCCTCTTTGCAGACTAAATTATAATAATAAGTAGTTTGAGGTTTTGTGTGTGTGTGTGTGTGTGTGTGTGATGAACAAAATGAAAGCCAGAAAAAATGTTGAATAAGAATCCTTACTTATCGATGACAGAAAGAAAAGAAAAAGAAAACCCAGAAAGGCTAGAACATAGACTTGCTATTGAATTGTGGTCATTGTGGCCAATAACTCTTAGTCATATTCAGTGTGTATATAATGAACACACAACGGAGAAATGGGATTATAGAGGCAGGGCCTTCTCCACATCTTTTAGCCCACAGTCTGCCCAGACCCTCTATAAGATATGCATACAGACTGAAATGTAGGATCTGTGGAAAAAGGATCTGTGCAGACAGTAGATTAAATGCATGTTTTTGTTTGTTTGTTGTTTTTTTGCAGTGATTAGGTTGCACCACTGTTCCTCTTCCCTTTCCTTCACTGTTTATGCATAAGGATGATGTAAGTCATAAACAAAGATCTCCAGAATAATATAATTTTATGAGGGAGAACTCAAAAGGGGTGGGATCTGGTATAAGCTTCTTTCCTTCAGGCATCACATTTTTTTTGAAGTGACAGGTGAAGTGTTGGATATCAAACGATAAAATCATGCTTCTCCTGGACTTACATTCAGATTCTTTACTACAAAGGTGTATATACACAGCCTCCTTTAAGAAAAGGCTGAATTTACAATCTGTCTGCATAACAGGTGATGTGGCCAGGGTGGGTGGGAAAACTGTCTTAACTCCATTTTTTGTTTTTGTTTTAATGTTCCAAATGGATATAGCATTTCGAAGGTAAGCTAGGCAATAAATCAGTCTATTTGCACTTTCATCACTTTTAGTTTTAGCCAACATTTTAAAAAAGAAATATGGGAAAATTAAAAATTTGAAGTCTCTTTGCTTTCATAACATCTGAAACATTTCCAGTAAAACTGCATTCGTAGAAGAGCTGTAACTCTGTCCATGTCTGTTAATGGGAAAGGGAAACATAAAAAGGAGAAAACAGTTTATACCGCAGCATGTCAGGCATGACTTGCATCATGTGGCTAGTGAGAGCTGCTAACTCCTATTGATTTTGAGCCACTCCGCAGCCTTTCAGACCTAAATAATTGTTGTCATCAAGTCTAAATCAGTGCTTTTGGAAAGCCCATTAGGGGAGCCTTTAAAGAGTCATGCAAGCTGATTGTATTAAAATAATAGCTGTAGAAAGGCAGTAAGCTAACAGGTGATGTGAAGTAGCTGCCCTGTCAAAGGGAAAATTGCCACCTATCCTTCCAGGGCAAGGTCTAAAATCTATAGCTCCTGTACATTTGTGTTTCTGTTGTTGTCAACTTCAGTTTACTTCACATGGAAACAAATGGATTTTGTAAAAAATAAAAAATAAAAAAATATCTGAAAGTATAGTAGCTTAGGAGATCAAAGTTGAAATAAACAAATAAAAGAGCAGCAGGGTTTGAAAACTGATATTTCCCCCCTGGGTTGTTACCTTCACATTCCTTGGCATTGTTTAAGTAGACCCTAGGAACAATCTCTCTCTCTCTCTCTCTCTCTCTCTCTCTCTCTCTCTCTCTCTCTCACACACACACACACACACACACACACACACACACGCAAAAACACACACACACAATAAAGTCAATCAGAATTATCTAATTACATGTTACCTGCATATACGGTACATAATCTTGGGTTTCAGAGCATGTGTAGGGTTCCTTGCAGAATGAATTCTAAAAGGGAGCACCTTTGCTCATGCGGATAGATGGTTTGATGAGACAAAGAGTAAGAGTAAAGTCTTGCATTTCTATGGGAATTTTAAAGCAGTTAAGGCTCCCCTTTTAAGGCTATTCTTCTATTCAGTGGGAATTGTGCTGGAAATAGTGAATCCAAAATATATTCAGAGGGTATATTCATTTCTTTACCAACTCTCCTGTTACATTTTTAAGAGATAGCCATTTTTGACCAATTAGCATTGTGAAAAAAGGACTAAATTAACAATGTACATACAGAAACAAAACATTGGATAGCTGTTAATTCAGGATTCACTGTGAGGGTGCAAAATCCTGGATACTTTAGGTGGCACTGCAAAAATACATCATAATATAGGTGCTTATCACAGTGTAAAACTTCAGAGAGAAGTTTGAAGACATCCATATGAGCAAGATAACATTAAAGATAAAAAGTGACAGTCTTTTACAATGTTTGTATGCATAATCTAATACTGCAGAATAAACCACTAATACATTCTTCCCAAGTAAAGGTTAAGAGCACTTCATGAGCATTGGATTAAGATAATAAATAAAATCGAAACTTGATAATATGTTGTTTTCTGCCTCATTTAACTTTAACGGCTTGGATTGTGAATGACTAGAACTTCTTAAACAGTCATCATGATTATTACTAAAGGATGTTTTAATATTTGTTCATTAGACCTAACCCATTCATCAATTTCCAAGGGGAACATGTAGACCATCTGAAAAAGTGTGCGCTAGTCAAACATAAGGGTCAAATAAAAAATCCATCTTATACCATCATTGGAGCACCAAGGCAAAAAAAATGCCAGAGTTTTCTTGTTCTCATGTGCTTCTTTTACAGAGTTTTGGCTTCACATGGTTTAAATATACCCAATCTATACACTTTACCACCACACCACTTTTTTTAATTCCTCAGGTGCTTCCTATAGCCTTTGTGATCTTTGTTTGGTTGAATACAAGGACTCAAAGGCAAATCCACACCACCAAGGAACTCTATTGTCGTTCAAGAAGACACTGGAGTGGCAAGGTTAAATACTGCCAGTCTCTCTATCAAAAACCTCAGTCACTCACTTTTCTCTGCTTAGTACAACCGGATGCCCTCCACTGCCCGAATTGCTCCTCCTCCACATCTCTGTTCTCTTTCAACACGGTGACACCTTCCATGGAGAGCTAACCTGTATCCCTTTAAGCAATTTTATACTAAGCAGAATAGCTTTTGAGCTGGACCTTTGGCAAAATGCGAACTGTCAATCTGATCTGGTGTGTGATCACTGCGTCCCCCTTTCATCTTGTCTAGCAAACTTGCCTTCAAAAAAATACAACTTGGTGGTAGGGTATGACATTTCATTCTTAGAGGTCATCAATATTTCCTGGTCCACTGCAGGTTTCAAAGTCTTTCCCTCTCAATTTATTCTTTTAAAGGACTTCATGAAATGCTTTTATACAAGTAAAGTTCAAAATGACCTCTGTCATTCTTAGGTACATCTTGACTCCGTTGGCGTATTGAATTCCAGATACGACTATGACTTTAAAACAAAACGAAACCCAACAACTGTGGTGGCCCTTTGCCATTCTTATCTTGCCGCACAATCTAGTAAGAGTACAAATGCTTGCAGCCCACAATTTCAAGGGCTTTCCCCTCTGTCTTCAGTTATTTCATGGGTTAGCTAATGTGATGTTGATGGACTTTGCCCATTATTAGTAGAATGGTGGTCTTCTGTGTTGCTGTGATTGATTCCTTTGTGATTGCCGGTGATTCGGTTTTCAGTGGATCCCAAGACATGTCTCGGGGAAGTCTGATAACCTTTTGCAATCCTAAACACTTTGTGAGGATATGTGCATGGGATGGGATGTAGAATGTGCTAAGTGGCATTATGGTTTCAGATCTATTACCATAAAATGTTGTGATTGGTGGATGCAATATTGTGAGCATGGATCACTGTGGTCAGGCTATCCCTATCCAAGAAAGTCTACAAACAAGCCAAAACTTATCACAAGAAAACAACCTTGATACCTGTAAATTAGATAAAAGTAAGTAGCAGTGATATTAGTCCTCCCAAGAACTACATCACAGAAATAATATCATCACAGACCAATGCCTGAAGAAAACCTTGTATTGTTCTTTATTTATTTATACAGTTGATATAGCATTTAATACTTTAAAGGTATGTTTCTTAGAAATATGATAAAGATAACATTAGTTAAAACTGACTGATAAAATCAGAAACTCAAAATGGCTGCTGAAATTGAAATGTCTTTGCTAGGTTCTGGACATTCAATAGGGAGGGGGCCTGTCTGAGCCCACTTGAGAATGTGTTCCACATAATTGGACAAACCATACTGAATGGATCACTCCTGGTGGATATGAGACATGTAACTGAGCCATGGACGACCTCTAACAGTAAGTTCCCTGAAGATAACAGTGATAAGGCAGGGATATAAAGGCATCAGTTGGTCACTAAGCTATCCTGGACTCAAGATTTTAAGAGGCCTGTAAGTTAATACACAGATAGCACATGGACAGCTAGTGCAAACTTCTCAGCACTTTCATTATGTGCTATTAAAAATGTAGCATAATGTAGACCATTAGGGATAACTGAAGGGCATAAACTTTCTGTACCTGTATTACAGTTCTAACATTTGCTTTCTGAAGAGTATATATACATACACTGACCCATCCACATAACAAATATACATTAAATGTGTATCGAAAAACATGGATGTTACAAGAATGGGTAAATCTGCAAATTGACTGAGCAGTGTCTGATTGGGAGATTATCTGGGAGCCAGATGTAAGACCGTTTAATCTCCTTAGGCGACCAGCAGCTGGTCATGTATAAAATAAATAAATAAATAAATAAAGTACCTGTATTCTTAGAGTTTGCAATAACAACTGCAATTTCCAATAGATATACCCAAGAGAACCATGAAGGATCACTCCTGGAATGTAGTTCTGACACTTATAGTTTCTGAAAACAACATTCTGCTACAAGATTCCAAGCACACACTGCTAGCATCTGGGAGAAAGTACCATTTTCCCTATGAGTTTTGCTGTTGATGATCTTTTTGTGTGCATCCCATCCATAAACAGAGAACACAGAGTCATCAAATGTGTGGACAAATAGTAAAAACTGATTGTTAAATTATAGTCTGCTGATTAACTTTGAACCAAGAGGCCAATTATTAATTATTGCAACATATTTTTAGATGCTCTTTCTGACCTTGGAATACATTCTGCTCCTGTGAACAGATGAATAAACAAAAACTTGACTTATTCTACAAGGATGTTGAAGGAAATTAAAGCATGTTCAAGGTCATAGAGACCCTTCTATGGAGCCTTGCATTTCTTGCTCAATAAATATTTGTAAAGAAATAAAGTGGCAAAAAGAGTCTTGGAACAAGCAATCCTCATAACTGTGAATTACATAGTTTCATGGGGGTGGGATAGCTGTGTTTTATGCCACACATACAGTTTTTTATTATTATTATTATTCTACAACAGTTAATCTGGAATAGCCACGAAAAGAGAAAGTTTCAACCTTAAGTCATCAGTGAAAGGTTGGAGGGAGGAGAATGTGACCTGTAGGATTTCTAAAGGTGAGTGATGTTCTCTTAAGGCAAAATGGGGCAATGGGAAGCCATTCTCTAATTTAAACTTGGAGCACAGTGGCTTGGAGTACAGGAAACAAAATGGATGGACTGTGCAGTTGACCAGACAAAGACAAAAGAAACAACTATTTATACCAGGTCTGGTTAATTTGGAGGTTGCTGCTTTAACAGCTTGCCTGCCCATAATTGATCTATTTCACAACCTAAGCACACCCACTCAGAACATAAGTCTCACTTAGATCAATTGGACTTACTCAATTGGTATAGATTACAGCCTCACTTATTTTATTTACTCGTTTATGAAGTATGCACTCTCCTCCATTCACTTGGTGGAGGCATTTGGGGCAGTGGGCTGGTATATGCCAAAAAAGGCTCCCCCCCCCCCCCCCGCCCTGCAATATAATGTGGTCTCCAACTGTCTAGGCTTTCAGATGTTAAGGCCAGCAATCCTATTGACTTGCATCCTTGAAATTGTTTCTCATGTCTGATCAAATGCACCCTGTTGTTGTCTACTGTTAGAAAAACTTTATTTTTCCATATAACCTGAACCTCTGTGCATATGCACAGCAAAGAAGAGGGTTTGGTAGCTTTTGTAGGATCACGACATGGAAAGATTCCATGATTGACAAAGTGTGGAGAGATGGAGATCAGCAGTAGCTTCACACCCAAAAGACTGAGTCTGAAGAAGTGAATCCACAAGTAGAAATAGCCAGGAAACATGAAGAGAACTGTTTTGAGGGATGGATTTGGCTTCCAGGGTGCCCAACAGCCCTTTCAGGAACAACAAATTAGATGCAATTGAGTGTTGAGCTGTCCAGTGGTACCACAACCCTGAAATGTAAGAGGCACTTAGACAGTGAACCCTACTTTGTTGTTTAACTGTTCAATTTGTTTCTTTGCAGACTTGCGTGCAAATGTTAGAAATGCACTGAGGCGTTGCACATGCTGTGCCACTTCAGTTTTACATGTATATAAAATACTGTTTAATTGTTCATCATCCTGGAGTGTTTTTGTTTTGTTTTGATGCTACTATTGGCAAACTCCCTCTGCAGACTTGTTGGTGTGAGTGCCTGCAGTTGGAATTACTGTGCATCTAGCCTGTGGTAGTTCTTTGAAATGTCTGGAGCCATTCTCTGACTCTGAAAGTTATCATTATATGGCAGTTATACAAAATGCATTATACAGAAGGCTTGAAAGCACTTCCTGCAGTAACAATCAACTCATTCCATCTCTTCTTTGTATTTGTATCCATTTGCATGTTTCAGAAAGGACACTGAATTTTTTTAACCTGCTGTATCTTACAGAGGAGAGCTAACTGATCCAGGGAATGTATGAAACTTGCATTGCAGATTTCAAAGATCTGAGAAATTGCATCTTGACTTTTATTGCTAAGAGTAGGTTGACTTCCTGTGTGCAGGTATATGGGATATCCAAATGATATGAAGCCCAGCTTGATACGCATTCAGGGCTCTCTTAATGAAGTAGTTGTTTCCTATTGCTTTAGGATTTCATAAATAAATTCCCCAGCTCTTCATGTCAAAAGATGTTAAACACTTTCAAAAAGATCATCTAGAGGGAAGGAACCATGAAGGGAAGTTTTGCCTGGGTGCTCTTTTTATAACCCTCGCCCCTCTGCTTGTCACTTCCAGTTACATCTTTGAAGATGCAAACTGTTACCTCTATGCTAATAGCACTTTGCACTGGTATGCATTCCCCACAGTCCAGAAGAAACTCACCAGAAGTCCTGCTAAGGAATGTATTATCTAGCTTTGAGGCACAGAGCAGCTAAAATCATGCTGGCGTTTGCAGATCTTTGGACATATCCTCCAAACCATATGGTCAAGATTGTCAAGTCGGACATCCCGAGTTTCTGACTTGGACCAGAGGCCGAAATCCAGACTCCCCAGAAGGTAATTGGATTGGTCAAAGCTGCCGGTTTTTAGCAAGTATATATCCAAATGAATTCATCTCCCCTCCCAGTAAAGGTAGTCAGCCAATATGAAGATTTCAGATTTTAATACTTTAGAATGCATTGGTGGTAATAAATGGGAAAGGTAGAAGGGACTCAGCCCTTTATCTTACTTCTTTAGACCCCACTCATTGCCAGTTGAGCTAAGCAGGGGGTTGCCAACAAGGCACCAATGGGTATGGGAGTGTCTCCCAGTACTTCCTCTGGTGCCCACAAAAGGTTAAATAAATGTCCTCAAAATCCGCAATGCACATGTCAGTGTTCCTCGTGTCTGCACTGCCCCAGCCTCTCCTACTGAAAGCGCATGCTTAAACATGCTCACATTTCATTGGATGTCAGGATTAGATATCAACCCTCAAGGGTAGAAGTGGCTCATGTAGGTGCCTTTTCCCCATTGATAGAGGCAGCTGATTCAGGGCATGCCTGCACCATCTTGTGGCCCTGCCTCTTTTTTGCTCTTTACAGGAGGCAGCCATTTTGTCTTATGCAACAAACATGGGCCTTTTGTTGTTGTTGTTGTTGTTTAGTCATTTAGTTGTGTCCAACTCTTTGTGACCCCATGGACCAGAGCACGCCAGGCACTCTTGTCTTCCACTGCCTTCCACAGTTTGGTCAAACTCATGTTCGTAGCTTTGAGAACACTGTCCAATCATCTCGTGAGAGCCAGTGTGGTATAGTGGTTAAGAGCGGTAGACTCCTAATCTGGGGAACCGGGTTCACGTCTCCGCTCCTCCACATGCAGCTGCTGGGTGACCTTGGGCCAGTCACACTTCTTTGAAGTCTCTCAGCCCCACTCACCTCACAGAGTGTTTGTTGTGGGGGAGGAAGGGAAAGGAGAATGTTAGCTGCTTTGAGACTCCTTAAAGGGAGTGAAAGGCGGGATATCAAATCCAAACTCTTCTTCTTCTTCTTCTTCGTCCTCTGTCGTCCCCTTCTCCTTGTGCCCTCCATCTTTCCCAACATCAGGGTCTTTTCCAGGGAGTCTTCTCTTCTCATGAGGTGGCCAAAGTATTGGAGCCTCAGCTTCACGATCTGTCCTTCCAGTGAGCACTCAGGGCTGATTTCCTTAAGAATGGAGAGGTTTGATCTTCTTGCAGTCCATGGGACTCTCAAGAGTCTCCTCCAGCATCATAATTCAAAGGCCTTTTACTAGTTTACAAACCATGACTGGTAAAAGGCACTCCTAACCACTTAAGCTACTTGAGGCTCCAGTAATGATGTGGATCCAGGAGAATCCTAAAATTACAAAATTATTCTTTCAGAGGGATTGCATTTCAGGTTCCTAATACTGGGCTGTTCTAGAGGGTTGTTGTAAGAACTGCAAAGATGCTTGCTTTGCAACCTAAAAAACAAAAATCAGCAGGACTCATGGCTCCTCCCCCCCCTCTTCTTTTTACTATTTGAATTAGCACGAAGACTATTTGAATTAATGCCTTATTGTAAGACGCTCACTTATATTTAACATCTCAAAGTCATTAAAACTTGCAGTCCAACTTCTATTAATCCTCGGCACAACAAATTGCAGGTACATGCCTGGAGTTTACACTTTGCAGGTGCCTAGCTATTATGTTTAAAGGGCTGTTACGCATTGGATGGATGATTATTTGTTGCCCGCACATAGCATCACCTTAGCATATGCATATTTCATATTTACATTAACACATTGCCTTGTGTTTTGCCCAGGCTTGATTGACATTCGGCATACTAAATTACCTTGGCTTTTGAATATCTTGAACTGATTATAGCCTACAGACAAAACCTGATAAATGACTGTGCTCTAATTTTCAGGAGTAAACATTCTGATAATCAAAGGAACCTTCTGTTTACGCTGTCTCCATTCGGTAGCATCACTAAACTGCTTTTAAATTAGGCTGGGAGCTTTAAAATTTATAGGCTTATAAATACTACTATCTAGTTTCATGTTTGAAGTTATATAAATCCTTTTTATTCCATGCCACTTATTTTGTTTTAAGTCTATTCTGATTTCCATATCCTCTGACAGGAGTCGGTTCCCAAACAATCTTGCTTGCAGAAAAACGTGCCTTTTAAAATATACTTCTGGAGAAGGCCAATTAAGACAGTCAGAAGCAGGTAGAAACCCAGCACAGCTGTCCTGAGGAAGCAGCCAACGGGTGATCTCCCCCTCCAGTTTCAGACTGACACAGTGAGCAAAGTTCCATACCATGCCAATCTGTTATATTAACCATAAATCACCTTGCTCTAGATGAAGAGGTGATAAAGAGTTCAGATAAAATGGGAGATAGATATTATCCCCAGAGGTTTTAAAATCTATCAACCTGTCTGAACTGAAAATGTTTTAAAAGCAGACTAGGTAAACCTAGGTAAAAAGGCTAAAACCTTTAAAAAACATAATTAGATTATAGTGGTCTTCCCCAACCTGGTGCCCTCCAGATGTTTTGGAATAGAATAGTGTTTGCCGAGGCTGATGGGAATTGTAGGCACCAAGTTATGAAAGGCTAGAGTAGAGAAACATTGCATTTTCAAATCATTGACAACAGACACTATTCTTGTAAAAGCTTCACTGGTTGCCAGTGTACTCCCAGGACCAATTTTAGATGCTGGTTTAAAACGTTAAATTCCTAAATGATCTGGGCCTGAGCTATTGGAAGAACAAGCTGCACCTATAATATTCTGCCTACCACTTAAGAATGACAAAAGAAACCATCCTTGTTTGCCCCCCAGCAAGGTCAATGACGTTAACAGGTATAAGATATAGGATTTTTTTGGTGGTGGCCCCACAGCTCTGGAACTCCGTACTCCACCATACACATTTTTTTTTCATGTGGCTTTTACAGAGAAAACGTTATTCAGCTCTGAGGATCTTTTATTGCTTTTTTTAAAAAAAAACGAACTATGCTTATATAATTTGTTCTTTGTTAGTTTTGGGGGAGGGTGCTGTTTCACTTTGTTGATATACTCTTATTTAAATATATAAGCTGCCTTGCATGGATTTTTATTTGGAAAGGCAGTGGTGTTTTAAAATAAATAAAATGAAAATAACTCCAAGTGTGAATTGATGTCAGGCTTTGGGGAATCCGATGCCTCCCATGCTGGCAGCCATTAAGCAGATAGACAATAAAAGTTCTTACCAATTAATTTATTCAATGTTCACAGAGAGAGATGAAGGAATGCAGTATCCCCTAAATAATGGTATTGGAGCAAAGCCCCACCCACTACGTCACTCCTATTCTACGTCACCCTTGTGTCGGCTAATCTGAGCTTTCTGCCTCTGAGCCTTCTGTTTGACTACCCTCAATGCTCGCCTGGTACTGGGAGGGTGTGTGTGTGTGTGTGGAATGCTTTCCAAAGACACCGAGTCTGTCAGCTGTCTCTCTCCTGGTGTTTCTTCTTCCTGCTGTTCCTCTTCCAATATTTCCTAGCTCCTCCCCTCTGCAGCCTCTGAACCAGGCCCTTCTGCTAACCACTGTTCTAAATCTATACTGTCCTCCTGTTCTCGGGAAGGTTCAGGAGAAGGATGGGGCGGCCCCCACCATTCCCCCTCAGTCCAGTCCCTGACAATTGAACTGATAGCGTTCACTAACAACAGAAGAACAGCTCTGCTGGATCAGGCCAAACTAGATGCTTGTAAAAAAAGAAAGTTGCCATGACTGCAACAGTGCTCTCTCAACTTGTGATTTCCAACAACTGCCATTCGGAGGCATAGTGTATCCAACACTGGAGACAGAACATATTCGTAGCCTCCACGATTTTGTCTAATATTCTTTTAAAGCCATAGGAAATGGTGTCTTTCACTACATCCTGTGAGGGCAACTTCCATGGCCCAAATTATTATGTGAAGAAATGTCTGCCTTTTGTCTGCCTTGAGTGTTTACCTTCATAAAGTGTACCCATGATTCAGCTATGTTGTGCTGTTCATTACCTTTTTAATACATCCTGAAATTTAGGGAAAGACAACCACTAAATAAACAGTTATATAAAATATATTTCAAAAATAAATTAAAACTACCACCTTCACCTGGCCTAGAAAAGTAAAATGGTCCATTAATCCTACTCTAAAATGGTGAAGCTTCTCCTTTTAGAAATCTCCAGGCCAAGTCCTAGAGCTATTTGTAGTGAATATTTGCATGAAGCCGACACTATTGCATTTATATTTCTTTCCAGTTCTCTGAAAATTAGAGGTAAGAAGACACCATCATTTTATCAGGGAATATTAAGATTAAGATATTATGAGGAGAAAATTTTTCTCTTTGGACTTCATGGATTACAAAAACAATAAGCTGTTAAAGGAAAGGGAGACAAGTGAAAGCTAATATCCAGCAATATTTCATATCAGTTTTGTGAGATTAATAAAACCAGGAATATTGAACACTGACCTCTGTGAATTGCTACTCAAGGAAACCTTCAAATTCCCACTTCAATCTCCCCTTAGCCAGTAGGCAGTAAATGATCCACCAGAAATGATATGTGCTTCACCTAGTATATTGTCTTCTTCTGACCTGAAGTCGGTGGGTTTCAGTTTAAACTTAAATTAATATTCTGAAAAGAATGGAGTACAACCCAACCATAGACTGCAAAACCATTTTAAAAAACCAACAACAACCCTGAGGTTTATAACTTAATTCAGTTACACACAATGAACAATGTTTTGACTTCTTTAAAAAA
Source organism: Podarcis muralis (assembly GCF_964188315.1). NCBI lineage: Eukaryota > Metazoa > Chordata > Lepidosauria > Squamata > Lacertidae > Podarcis > Podarcis muralis. The sequence continues at coordinate 55,308,721 of NC_135655.1, forward strand.
TGGTCCTTGCAGCTATTTTGTATATATATATTCCAAGGTAGACATGCATGTATATATTCTGGCTTGCTAGATGTTAGGATGGAATTTCTAAGTGCCAAATAAGTGCTTTGTTTTTGTTACACTTCATCTCTCAACATGGCAGATCTTGCTTCTGGCAAAACCAAAGCAGACCAAAATTAGACCAGTCTTTCTAATTTGAATAGTTTAGCATGTTGTAAAGATATTCTGATCCCTACTTTCTTCTGAATCAATGACTTTAAGATACTACTAGGGATAGGTGACAAATTAGTTTCAATTCACATCTAAGGGCTAACCTACCTAAGTGAAACTTTCCAAAATGATTTGAGAACTGAAAAACAGCCATCCTTCAACATCTGTACTTTCTTCAGCTGAATACAGCAAACAAAAATGTGTAGACTAAAATGTGCATGAAATGCATACATTAAAATAATATTAACATACATTAAATAATAACTTATACATTTGCATATACTTTCTGGTGCTGTTGATACCCCTGGCTACTATTTCTTTTTTCCTCCTAAATTAATTTTAATGAATGAATGAAGAATGCTAGCTAGCAAGGAATCTAGTAGTGATTTGGGTGATGTTATGGCTCTAACATGATGACATCAGTAGACATCAGGGGAGAGGAAAGAGATGTGGATTGACAGAGTCAGTCATATTGACTACTTAGTGACTTTCCTGATGGAAAATGAAGGCAGATTGAGCTAATGATTTTGTAACAAGTGCAGAAAATTGCACAAACTGGGTTTCATTTTTTGGTAATGCTACAGAAAAAGTGAGTAGTTTCAGGTAGTTAAAACGAGAATAGAAGATGTGGGTGGGAATCATGCTCTGATTTAATGATACCGGCTACATCCACAGCCTGGGAAATACTCTTGCTTCTTTCCTGTCGGAACACCTTTAAATACATTTACATCATCAATGACACCCAAGGTCGGACAACTCTCAACAGGCTGTTCCTTGACAGTCCTTTTTCAAGCAGTTCTGACAGCTGAGATTAGAGTAGAGAGGCTCAGCCCTCACAAGTGTAATTTGAAGTGTTAATTGGGGAACACCTCACCGACCTTGACAGCCTTGTTCTCCTACTGTTAGTGGCAACAGAGCCCAAAGATGTTCCGCTACAAGAAGGAAAAGGGGCAGAAGGGGAAGGGTGAAGATCTGACACTTCACAAATGCTTATCCTTAACTTGTAGAACAGTGGCAGAAAAGAAATAAATCAAAGGTAGCTCTTTGAATTTGGAGATTCTGTTATGGCTATCACCACTATGTTCACTTTTTTGTGTGAATTGGAGAAGACCAACATTGTCTTTTCAAGAGCAGGATTGGAGGAAGGGGCGTTTATACCACTGGAAAGCACATCTCTGTTCCCTGGGGAACAGATCAACTTTAGTCATTTCCATTTGACTGACACTTGGGATGCCTGCACACAGCAATTTATTCAATTTCCCTAACTGTTAATTTCTGCATTATATTAGAGTTTCACACAATGCGAAAGCCACTTCCAGAAATCTAGTAGAATCTAGTGGAAGTTTAGCACTGCTAATTGTTTCCAGAAAAAATCAATTAAGCCAGAAAATCTCAGGAGTTGTTGGCGTGTGTCTGTCTCAGGAGACAATGGAAGAGTGAGCCTTCAGGCGTAAAGTTAAACTGTTGGAGAATTATAGTGCTTGTTGTGGCTCTAGAAACTGATACAGGAGAGATATGCTTTGTTGCAGCTGGGGCAGATGAAGGCATCCGGTTTTGCTGCTACAGGTGCACCATGACATTTCTTCTCTTTGTGCTCCTCCCAGTGGTCATTCCTCCTCTGGTCACTGCTGTGGATACACAATCTGACTGTCTGTCTCCAGGCACTGTGGTCATTGCAAGGGATTTCCACACGGTAGGATTGATGTTGCCAGCCTTCATGTCATGTTTGCAGATACCTTTGTAATGCAAAGTTAGTTTGCCAATAGGCCTAGTGCCTGAATCCAGCTCCTCACAGAGCACATCCTTAGGATCCTGTCATCTTCCATCCTATGTACATGACCAAGCAGCATAGACATCTCTGAGCTGGAAATGCAAATATGCTGGGAATGTGAACTTGGGAGAACACATCTTAGTTTCAGACCCTGCCCTGGCATGTGATGCCCAAAATCTTCCTGATGCAGCTCATTCGGAAGGCATTGAGGTGTCACTCCTGGCAGGCTTAAGTTGCCCATAATTCACTCCCATAAAGCAGCATGTTTGATGCACAAGACTGGTAGACTTTCATCCTGATAACATCAGGATGATGTTCATCCATGTTAACATCACATTCTCCCATAACCTTTTGAAGAGGTGAGCCATTCCTATAGCTGCCTTGCCAATATGCTTGTCCTGCTCAGTGTTGATTGAAAGGTTGATGGTTATGGTGGAGTGCAGATAGACAAAATTGTATACCCCTCACATGTGTGCTGATACATTGAGTGCTGGTGAAAGTAAGCTAATTCAGAAGAAGAAAACAGCTGCTGATGTCTGCAAGTCATTTACACCAGTGGAACTGTGGATAAGTCCCACAGAGTTCAATAATGCTGTCTTACAGACTGCAGCCTATTCATGTGTCTAGCTACAAATTGAAAACCAACAAGGATGACAGATAATTAAATTTGAGAAATAGTTAATTTTGAATTAGTAACGATATTCATTATTTATTCCAGTTCGTTTTGGCAGCTCATATTTGAAAGTAATTTATGGAAATAATAATGTCTTGTAAGTGCGCCAAAACTGTGCTCTGTTAGCAAATATTGGTGGAGAAACTGTGGAAACACACAGGTGTGCTGTATTCCCAGTAAAATGCAGAGAAATTAATAAAACTAAACTTAAAAGTTTTAGTGCTTCACAGAGGCAGATTGAGCCCCATTATAGGAAGGGGGGGGGTGTCCTACCATTGTGACCCTAGAACTCAGAACAGTCTACACCGATCAGTGTTTCCAGATGTTCCAGATGTTTAGGACTATAACTCCCTTCAGTTCCAGCCAGCACAGCAATAATAGCTGGTGCTGGTGGAAGTTGTAGCTCAAAACATCTGAAAGATACCTGCAACGGCTGACTTAAACCCACCTGATGCTTCCCACTTTCATGTTTTAGTTCCACTTCTCATTTTCAGAGACCAGGTCACAACTATGGAGAAAAAGACAGAGAGAGAGAGAGAGAGAGAGAGAGAGAGAGAGAGAGAGAGAGAAACAACTGGTGCATACATTTTACCCTTTACAATTCCCCATGAAGGAACTGCATGTTTTGACATGCTGTTGCTTCCTAGGAGACTTTTTATGCACACGGTAGTGAACTTAGTAGCTCTTCCAATCAGCTGTTAAAACAATTTTAAAGAAAGAAGACAAAAGTAACCTTTGGACCTTTGGACCACCTTGTAAATATTATTTTTTATTTCTGTATAAAAGTGTAGATTTCATAGGATTCCTTCACCTCGCCGCCCCAAACCCTGCAAGTGAAAAGGATGACATGGAGCTATGTGAAACCATCCCAGTGCAGAAATAGTCTTATCCATCCACCCTTAGCTGACACGACATATCCTACCTGTGATCTTCTGGAGTTACCCATCTGCTTTGTGTGGAAAAAGAATGCCGAACCAAATTGAAGAAAGAAAACCTGATTCATCCAAGTACTTTTTATAAGCTATTTCAGGGGCTTCCAGTCATTTGTAGCCACAGGGCACAGTTGGAATCCTAAAGAAGTGTCATGGGTGCCAATCACAAAATGGCTGCCTTGGTGACATGGTATAACTCAAAATGGATGACACATCTAAAAGAGCAAAAAAGAAGAAGAAGGGTCATACAATTTAGGGGGGAGAGTGTTACTATGTAGTGAATTCAGATGGCTACTATGTAGTGAATTCATGCTATGTAGTGGAATTCATACTATGAATTCATACTATGTAGTGAATTCAGCTGAATTCAACAGAGGAGAAAGTCTGTGGTCCACAGTTGCTATGCTTCAGGGATTCAGGCCAGGATATGCTTAAAGATCTACATCCAATTGAGGGCCTTTCTCAACCTTGAGTCCCCAGCTGTTGTTGGACTACAACTCCCATCAACCCAGTTAGCAGGACCAGGGATGAAGGGATTGTAGTCCAACAACATCTGGGGTCCCAAGGTTGAGAAAGGCTTCTCTAGATGCTTTTGAACTACAGCTCCCATCATCCTGACCATTGGCCCTGCTAGCTGGGGTTGATGGGAGTTGAAGTCCAAAGCACCTGCTGGGCATCAGATTCAGGAAGTCTGACCTAAGGAGCAGATTACTGTCATTTCCTGTAATATATTGCTCAAACTAGGTACCTGATGCTACATGGTAGGAACTAGATTGCTGAAATAGACATAGGTTACAATGTACATAAATCCATGCCAGTTTTGATTTTTTGCAAAGTCGATAGAATTTTGTCTAACTGAAAGTACTCTGTTGAAACATTATGAACATATAGCAGAACTCAAATGTTTGTCCAACTCCAGTTGCAATGCATATTAGTCTGATTTGCTTTAGATTCCGCAAAAAGCAAATGACTTAACTTAGCACAGCTGGTAGCTATCCTGCTACAGTTTAGGCTAAAGACTTCATTTTTCCCTCAGTGCTAAGTAGTTGAAAACTGGAGTTTATAGAACAAATTAAATCAATTTTACACACACAAGAGGTTTTCAAACACCCATTACCGGTTATTTTAAGCTTTCCATTTAGCAGAAATGAAATGTCTTTCCCTTTAAAAATCCTCCTAGGCCAGATCTGGATGGTTTTGTGAAAGATTTTGTCATTTTCACCATCATTATCATCATTTCTCTTCCTTCTTCTCATAATGCAAATTAAGTAACCTAGAATATATTAGGGGGGGTTGGAGGGGGGAGCATAGGCTGTAAACTGAGACCCTTCTTATCCCGGGATACAACAACTGTTAAAATCTAACCAAGCATTCAAATTCCTGGACTAACCAGACTAGTTTCCTGTTAATATAATGGGTCTTTAAGGTAACAAAGGAAGTGGATCTGTGCCAGACAGCAAATGCCCATGTCCCACCTCAACTTGCTGGTAGTTAGGAACACAAAGGCAAGAGCTGAGTTGTGTGAACTAGAAGCTGGATGCAAAAGCCACAGTATGGGAAGCCAGAGAGACAGAGTGATGCTTGACTTCTGTTTGAATCCAAGCCTGTGGGGGAAGCAAGGCCATCTTGGGGTGTTAATGTTGTGAATCCATCCATCACAGGCTCAGGTTGTATATACTGTACATAAAGAAACCATATATCATAAAGATACCACAGGCTCCACTGTCCCTCATTTTGAAGGTAACAAAAACCCTGAATAAGAAACTGGAAACCCTGGAATCTTGCACAACTCAAGAGACACACAGATATATGGAAGTTAAGTATACTTGTGTACTTATTTCTGTTTCCACAAAAATCTTATTGCATTCCTTGGAAGTCAGTTCCTCTATTCAGTACAGTGGTACCTCTAGTTACGAACTTAATTCATTCCGGAGGTCCGTTCTTAACCTGAAACTCTTCTTAACTAGAAGCGTGCTTTCACTAATGGGGCCTCTTGCTGCCACTGCGCCGCCAGCACACGATTTCTATTCTCATCCTAAGGCAAAGTTCTCAACTTGAGGTAACTCTTCCAGATTAGCAGAGTTTGTAACCTGAAGCGTTTGTAAACTGAGGTATTTGTAACTCGAGGTACTACTGTAAATGGTTCTTCTGTTGCCCCCACACCTTGGAATGAAGCCAGGAGACAGAGAGCTTATGTTATGTGGTGTATCAGGGCCGGCCCACATATGAGGCAAGGTGAAGCAGCTGCCTCAGGTGGCAGGATCCACAGGGGCATCAGATTTTGGTGTAGATCTTTTTCTCTTCCCCTCTTTCCTAGCGGGAAGAGAGGTACCATTTTGTGGTTTGCCTCAGGTGCCAAAATGTCTTACACAGGCCCTAAGTGCATATTATTAAATACATAAATATTGTTGTGTACAGCCACCAAGGCTAGAGAAATTCCATAGTGTAAAGACAGGAAAGGACTCTATGTGCAGAAGTACAAGGTCCTCCCAGGAGCATGAAAAAAACTTGGGTTTAGTCTAAATTGTGAAAGCGCAAAGCATCATAACCAAGCAATCTCTCTCATCGTATTTCCCAATATAAGTGTGGGATAAATCAGCCCCATATGACCAACATGCTTAACTCTAAAAAATGCATGAAGGGGTTAAGACCATGTTAGATGCCCTGCCCCACTTAGCTAGGTCACACATCCTCACCTTGGGAGGAAGGGCTACCAAACTCCTTGTTCTCTCTCTTTTCTCTACCATGTAAACCAACCAGTAAGGACGCTGAATGCCCCAGGCTTAGACTGTGTGGCTTTAGCAAGCCATCTTTTTGTTTCTATACAGATAAGAAACACTTACCAATTTTAAAACTAAGTTTTACTGCCTATCTTTTCTTGCTGCTGTATGGAAAAGTAGATGAATCTGACCTTTCAAGAGTTTGTAAGTAAACCATTTTTAGCTTACCAAATGTATGGTCTCTTTATATGCTAAGGGAATTGGGAAACTTTGGAAAGAACTCAGGAGGGGATATTTTGCAGGTCTAATAGCCTATATTCCCATATTTTACTTTGCTGCATGTTTTGTGCATCTAAATCTCTTTGGGGGCTCTCTCAGCAAAGTGTACTTACCCCAAAACTGGATCTAAGCATTCAGGGAACTCTCCTTTTACTCTTTAACCAAATTACCAAAAAAAAAAACCCCATAAAAACCCAACCTGAAGTGCATGTTTCTGTGTTTCTCTGAAGCCATTAATGAAACAACGAATTCAAGTCACAAAACAACAATACTTGGAAACTTCTTCACATACACATAAAAGTAAATCACTTCTCTCAAATTCTTAGTAGTGCTTTCAAACCAAGATGAAAAGATGATTTTATATAAAAATCTAGCTGAGATTTAGCTGTGCAGTAAGGAGCTCCAGGTAAAACTTCAGGTAATTAATTCAAAGCATTCTACCATGTTGTTGTAACAGCCATCACTAAACTGTGTAATAGTTGCCCTGAAATGCTGTAAACATGGCTGTGTAATCAAAATATTGATACTTTACTTGTTATTCAAGTAATGGACAAGAAAACATGAACGCAATTTGATGCTATGAAGTGCATTGCATTGACACTTCTCAAAAGAGGTCCCCAGCATGAGGCTGTGTAACTGCAAGACCTCATACAGAACGGAAGAAAGAAGCATTAATAGGACTCATTCCAAAGTCTATAAATGACAGCCAGAGTGGCATAGTGGTTAGAGTGTTTGATTAGGACTGGGGAGACAATCGTTCAGATCCCTGCTCAACCATGAAGCTCACTGGGTGACCGTGGGCCAATCACTCCATCTGTCTCAACCAAATCTAATCCATAGGATTGTGGTGAGGATAAAGGAACAGGGAGAACTATATTGCCACTTTGAGCTCCTTGATGGTAAAGAGGTAAGTAAATGGAATAACAAACAAACAAATGCTTTTTTCCTCAGCAGCAGATGCCAAAAGGAGGCAGTTCAGCATGCAGTTAAGAACACTTAACATCTCACTGAAATAAGCTTGTTTAACAGGTCCCCAGAGTGTGAGTACTCTAGCCAAATTTTAAGAAGCAAAATGTAAGAAGTAAATTCTAAGAAGGGCAAAATTGAATGGATTTTGCCCCCATTTCTCTCTCTTTTAAAGGTATTGTGCTATGGAGTGGTATAACACACAAGTGGAATTGTGTCACCCCAAATACATGTACAGTGGTACTTCGGTTTAAGAACGGTCCTGTTTTAGAACGATTCATTTTATGAACTCCGCAAAACTGGAAAGAGTGTCCTGGTTTGCAAACTTTACTTTGGTCTAAGAACGGAAGTTATACGGTGGAAGGCCACCAGCAGTGGGAGGCCTCATTAGGGGAAGCGCGCCTCGGTTTAAGAATGGTTTTGGTATAAGAACGGACTTCTGGAATGGATTATGTTCATAAACCGAGATACCACTGTACAAAAATGTTGTTTTCTCCACATGAATGTTATTTGCATGAGGGATTTGATGGGGAAATATATGCACTCATGTAATGTGGCATCTCTGAAAACCAGGCTATCTATCGTGGGAGACAGTCCAATATCCTAATTAAGCATCTAATCAGGGACACAAGACAAGACATGTGACATCTGTATCTATTTACCGCAATCGTTGTGTTATCTAAAAAGTTTTGTGTGTTGAGAACTAACAAATGTGTTTGGCTTCTACTGTCTTCCTCAGTGAATGCACGGTCCTCTCAGTAGTCACATCCTCCCTGTGGAACTCAGAGGAGCCTACTATACTTGCTTCTTGATGTCTTTTAGAATACTATTTTCCCCTGGCAAGTGGGATGTTATATTATCATTTCTGGTGTCAGTTCTTATTCTGGTTGTTAATGATTTATTATCATTATCCTTATTATTCTGTGAACCCTTTTGAGGGTACTTTAGGTTTCTAAGGCAAGCTAACAGAATCACAGGGTTCAAAAGGATATTTAAAAGTCATCTACCTCCTGCCTGATACTGAAAACTGGGAACTAGGGCATCTGTCAGGGACAGGATTGAGGGGGAATGGTGGGGACCACCCCATCCTTCTCCTGAACCTTCTCAAGAACAGGAGGACAGTATAGAACAGTTTAGAACAGTGGTTTGCAGAAGGGCCTAGTTCAGAGGGGAGAAGTAGGAAATGTTGGAAGAGGAACAGCAGGAAGAAGAAACACCAGGAGAGAGACAGCTGACAGGTTCAGTGTCATTGGAAAGCATTCCTAATCTACCTCCCAGGACCCAGCGTGCATTGAGAGTGGTGGAACAGAGAGCTCAGAGGCAGAAAGCACAGATCAGCTGGCGCAGAGATGACGTAGAATAGGAGAGACGGAGGGGGTGGGACTTTATTTGGAGCAATGTCATTATCTGAGAGTCGGCATCATCCATCTCTGTGAATATTAAATAAAATATCATGGTAAGAACTTGTTTTCGCATTTCTGGCTGCCAGCCGTGATGGAGTGGAATCAGATTCTCCGAAGCCTGACAGCAACCTTATCACATGACAGTCCAGGCTCTGCTTGAAGACTTCCTGCTTGAGGACATCCCACCCCATCTCAGGTGCCTTGATTGCAACAATGCTTTTAAATACTCCTGAGGAATTTTTATTAGGAAGTTAACCAAACAGTATCAGAAGCTCTGTCCCCAGGATAATAGTTCAATTAAGGGTTGGTTCATAGTTTGATTTGCTGCTGCTGCTGTGTCTTTGGTCTTAACCTGGTTTCAGATGTGATATATGATTGTCCTCCTACATCAACAGACATTCCATGCAATAAATGATAAAGAATAATGTTTCTCATGTCAAGTTTCTGTAGTGAACTTAAGGAACAAAGGAAGCTGCCCTATACTGAAGCTGACCTTTGGTCTGTCTAGCTCAGAACTGTCTATACTAGTAGTGTGGCTCTCCAGGGTTCGAGAGAGGAGAATTTCCCAACTCTGCCTCAGGATGGATTGAACCTGGGTTCTTCTGGATGCAAAGCAGTTGTACCACCTCTGAGCTTTCTTTCACCATTGGAATGTATTGTATTTTTTATATCTTTGTGAACATGTGGCACCAAATGGAAGACCATATATATTTATAATGTGGAGCAGAACAATCCATGCAGTAATAAATGGGTTCGAGAGTCCATTAGGTGCCCTGGGAATATAAAGCAGTAACTGAAATCAGAAATCGTATCTCATAAACTATCAGTTTGTGCTCCCATAATATAATTAAGACCCATTTACTAAAATAGCAAAAGGAAGAGAAATAAAGCAATCTCTTTTTTAAAAAAAGAAAGACGAAGGGGGTTAAATATTCCACCATCTGGCTTAGAAGTGACTAAGTACAGATAAATGTTATTAAGAAGACACTTGAGAAGTTTCAACAAACATCTCACATGTAAAAACACCAGAGAGGAACAGAAAATCTTAAGGTTGATTTAGGGAAGGAGTTAAAGCAACATGAACAAAGAGAAGTTTACCAGATGTCAGGGTAGTACTTTCCTAACTTTGGTGTATTGTTGTTGTTGTTATATTATTATTATTATTATTATTATTATTATTATTATTATTATTATTATTATTATTAAAAAAATCACTGTGAAAAGTACTTTGAGAGGCATTTAAGAACAGTGGCGATAACATCTTAGGAAATTAAAATGAATGCCATCCAAATGATGAAAGGTGTGTGATCTATATTGCAACAAATAGCATTCCTTATTTTATTATCAGCTCAATAATATAGGATAAAATTAAATTAGCATATCACCTCTTCCCTCTATTTTCTGAAGCTGAATAATGCTAATTTCACTATTATCCTTTTAATAATGCAAAGGAACCACACTTAATGCTCTTCCATTCATTTGATCATAGAGCTGCATTAAATATTTTCTAGCTTTGTGCAAATATTCATTTGCTTTTGGATCTTGATTGGCGCTGCTGAATGCCCTTCTTTGACTTTTCTGGACTAGTCACATGGGTGATAGCAGCCTGTGATGAATGGGATGATGTCATAGCAGGAGGGACCCGGTGAGATTTGACTGCATAATTATTTAAATTGAGGCAAAAGGGGACACTGTGAATGGATACGATGGCAACCCTAGAATTCAGTGGGACATACAGTAATTCAAAACAGCCTATATTGTGGAAAGGAATGTCTGATCAGGCCCCTGGCTAAGACTCAGCCACTCTGACATTGCTGTTCATAATAGAATTAAAGGTAATGTTAGCATGGTGTTTCATAGGTAATCTCTGGGGGGAAATGTGATTTGTGTGTGTGGGGGGGGGGAGAGTATATTTAAAAAGAGACAACATAAAGAGCACTGCATAACGAAGCCTTGACTGGAGAACTGCTGATTAGATTGATTGCTTCAGTCCCAGATAATTATTTATTTGTGGTTTATATGCCTGTGGCGATATAATTATAATTGGTGTAATTATGATTAACTTATGCATATTTAAATAGTAACCTAACGCCCAGAGTCATTTGAGGGGAGCCGAGTGAGAGTTTGGCAGGGAGGTAAAGGTTACAACCTTTGTATAAATGAGTGGGATCAGCAGGTTCTGAAAGAGAGCAAAATGAATCCAGTCCAGTCCAGGCAAACAGTAGAAAGGAGAGGGCATTCCTAATAGATTACACAAACAACTCTGAGCGTGTACCACTTGGCTTAGTTGGCATGGGCAAGGCATTTTGCATGCTGAAAGTCTTTAGCCAAATAAGGCAGGGCCTAGCATGAACTCGCATGCTAGGTAAAGGTAAAGGGACGCCTGACCGTTAGGTCCAGTCGCAGATGACTCTGGGGTTGTGGCGCTCATCTTGCTTTACTGGCCGAGGGAGCCAGTGTACAGCTTCCGGGTCATGTGGCCAGCATGACTAAGCCGCTTCTGGCGAACCAGAGCAGCACACGGAAGCACTGTTTACCTTCCCGCCGGAGTGTTACCTATTTATCTACTTGCACTTTGATGTGCTTTCGAACTGCTAGGTTGGCAGGAGCAGGGACTGAACAACGGGTTTTAGTATGCTGAAAGGCCCACGCATCCCTCAGTGGAACTCTGTGTTACCCCTAAGCCTTTGCAAAAGCCATGAAATGAGAGACAGGATATTTTACTTTACTTTATTTTATTTTAATAGAGGGAATGAAACATTTCCCTAGTTTCAACATTTCCATAGTCTTGCGTCTGGAACAAGTAATTGGCAATGAAAAGGCTAGTTTCATTGGCTCCCTTTTTGTTTTCTAAAGTAACAATCATTTCAGAACCAATAAGGTATATACAGTGCATTAAAAAACAAACAAACAAACAAACAAACAAACAAACAAACAAACAGAAACTACCAGAGCAGGATAAACTCAGGTGAAATCTGCAGAGGGCTCAAGTTGTTCCATTAGCTCCTCAAATTGGGAGAAGATTAATCCCCTTCTTTTCTATGTTCAGTTTGACTCAACTGTTCCTATCTTCACCCATCTGTTCCTGACATTCTTTTTTAAAAAACAAAAACAAAACCCCTATGTCGCACAACACACTAATCTCACATAAAAGTTCACATAAATACATAAGAAACAAGTATCTTTGCATTCAAGTATAAAACATGGTGTTACTGTTTTGATATGTAGCCATGATGCAACACTGATGTTACATTTTTTGCTAGAGAAAGTCATGCCCTGTAAACAACCATTTGGGAATAGCATTCTAGAAGAGGGGGGAGGAAAGGGGGGGAGAATATTTGTCTGATTGTGACCAGCAATAACACCACATACGAAATTTATGAACTACATTCCTCAGAGAAAGGATGTCAAAAATGAGAGTTTGTGCTGTGATATGGGAAGCTTGGAAGATAGAGCAGTCATGTGACTTTGGTGCTTGTTCTTAGACCCCAGAATTTATTTTTGCTATCCATCTCTGACAAGATTTTGCAAAGCAATTCTGAGAAAATTGACATAATAGGACCATTCTGTGCTATACGTCCAATAGGCGTGTGTGCGGCTGTGTGACCAACATTGCTTGAAGGTTTCTTAGCTGGCAATATGGCCCTGTAAGTCCAGTCCTTCTCTGACAGTGTGTGATGTAGAGAATAAATCATATCACTCTAGAGAAAAGCTTTCAACATTTTTGGGGATAGGCAAATAAATGTGTAATAGAATTACGCAGCTCTGTGTCCTCTGTAATTGGTTTTTATTGTTCACACAACTGATCTTTGTTTTTCTAAGCAGATAAAAAGGGAAAGTAAAGAAAGATATGAGCTGTCAATTCATTTCTACTATTGCTATGCCAATTGCTTGTCTCAGAAGGCAGGAGTGATTCTGTATCAGTCAACACATTGTCGATTTTTAATATATCTGTAAATATTAAATGCAGCACCTTGGGACAGTGAGACCTGAATCCAGATCTCATAATCTACCGGAGGTAATTACATTTCCCACCTGTATTTCTTGATTGAGTAAATATTATCTACAGTCTTATAGCCATCATAACAGAATGTAAGTAATTTATTAGAATTATAGACATCATATTGCTCAGCTTCTGAGAATGCTATATAATTATTTAGATTATTAAGGGAAAGCTTGCAGTATGATTGCAGACATGTACATCTACCTGCAAGAAGAGGTATCTAACACTCAGTCCATCTGTTAATAACAATTATCCTTCCATGGTTGCAAATGGAGAATTAAACCAATGGGTGGTATCCAACTAAACCATACTCAGAGCAGCATAAAATGAATGGACTTCAGTTATTATTACTGTTGTTGTTGTTTCCATATCACCCTTCATCCAAGGATCACAGGGTAGTTTACAATATTAAAACACAAAAATACATACCATAGCTACAAACAAAACAATACCTCCTCAATCATACACAGTTTAAATGGTCATAGATTGATTAATTAACCAAAAAGCCTGGGAGAATAGGAATGCCATCTGAATATATCTGCTGAAGGTGCCAAGCAAACTTCCCTAGAGAGAGCATTCCACAACCAGGGAGCCACTGCAGAAACTAAATTGTCCATTGATTTCAATTATCTGCGCTATGATTTAGTCGGATATCTCCCAACAAAAAATGACTGGTGTTTTCATTCCCCTTACTCTGTACACATGAGATATTAGCAACTGCAACACCTGCAATGGATGGAAGGAATAAAATACCTTTACCTTTAAAGGACTGGATAGACTTGTGTGCCCACATGGAAATTTATGATAATTAATTTCAGCTACTTGTAGACATAGCTTTCACGAAACTATGAAACGGAAATCACAGAATTATGCAACAGGAATTGTTCAAGTATAGTTTTTATTTTGCTGGGGGAAAGTCCCAAAAGGCTGTGTATGTATGAAATGGGCATTGTTTAAGAACCCCTGTCTAGGAGCCATAAAATATTGTACCATGCAAGGCTACAGGGAGGCTATTTTTAAGACTAAATGATAAAGGGCAATCTTGTAGGGGGGGATCCATTTATCTGGTAGCAGTGAGTTCCTAAACAGGGCAGATGGAGCAGATGGGCAGATGGAGGTATACACACTGTGGTAGCCTGATCTTCCTTTCCCGGGTGGCCCAGGATGGCTGACAGTGTGCTGTCACATTGCACAGCTGCAAGTAACCTTTCTACAAACCTTAGCATACACTATATGGCTTTGAGCACCATTATGACTTGCTAAATAGTCAGATGATCTTGGCATACAAGCAAGGCTGATGGCATCCTAAAACTGGAAGGGACAGTGCGTGCTTAGGCAGTGGAATTCTCTCCCATGAAATGGTAGTGATGGCCACCAACCTGAATGCCTTTGAAAGAAGATTAAACAAATTCATGGAGGATGAGGCTGTCAGTCACCACTAACCCTGATGAATGAACTCTTCCTCTACTTTCGGATGCACTATGCTTCGGAATACCAGTCGCATGTGGGCATCAAGGTGATCACTGTGAGAGCAGGATGCTGGACTAGATGGGCCATTGGCCTGCTCTTTGCCTGCTCCTATGTTTTTATGACAAGAAATATTCTGCAAAGCAAGTACCACAAATAATCCAGATTACGGCACACCATAATCGTTTGTCTCTGGTCCTTTTCATTTGTAGTACAGACCTCCTGCTCTTTCAGTAATGTAAAACAGGACAAGAGACATCTTTCCTGCCATGATAGTACGATAACATATGAATCAGCTTTGTGTTTGTGATGGGCCCATTTGTGGCAAACTCTCTTAATGAAGATGGAGGTGGGGCAACAGAACCCTGCCTGGGGTTTGTTTTTTGACCTTGTCTATCACAACTGAGGAAGTTAAACCGGTTTATCCTGCCGTTATCCTTTTACCATCCCTATACTCTCCCGATTGGCCATTTTTCTTTCCTGCCATGATTGGCTAAGGGTGATGTGTCCACAACAAAATCACATTACCATTACAAGAATGGGATTCAAACATAAAAATTCATCTTTATGCTCACATGTAGTTCAAATCTAGGTTCTTTGCTTTTACTGAAATGTGAATCTTCTGATGGAGTATCAGCTATCAAAGCTTTGAGAGAGATTTTCTAACATGATCTATGCTCGGTTTATGTGTTCATACTTCTACCACTAGTGAGGGTAGAAGAACCATCACTAGGAAACTACAATGACTCAATCACAATTGTATGTATTTCTGTATCATTCACAACAGCAATTTGTCTCTCCATGGTGCTGCTGCAGTTCCACATTTATATACGGTGCTACCTGATTCCTTTATAAATCTTATTGTCAATAAACTCAGAGCATAATAATTGAGTGCTCTTTTAGAAGGATTTCTTGCTAGATTGTAGTAATTATTTATAGTTTATCATGCACCCATTATTCTTCAGCACCTAACACTGCAGCAGATTAGAAAAAGGAAACAACAAAGTATATATTAAAAGTTTAATGTATGCTATAAACAGTTTCAGGTGTCTTGCAAGTGTTCAAGTAAATTAGGACGTTCACTAAATCAAGCACCCCTGCTTGATTTTGCATTGATCTTGTGAGCTACTGCCTCCCTTCTCCCAAGGCTCTTAAATTTACTTTGGAGCAGGTAAACTTTACACTGTAAAGAAAGAGGCAGGCAAAATGGGTACTCCCTGTGGTCCAGCAGAGGGCCTTTTCCTGTTCAGGAATGTCCACTCAGAAGAAATGGCATGCATAGTGGCATTTGGGATTCTAGGACTTTTAGTAGCATCTCAAGCCATAAAGGATATTGCACCAAAGTCTTGGGAGTCTTCTATTTCCTTTGCCCATGTTCCAAAGAAGCTACAGAAATGATAGTTCAGTGGTAGATCATCTGCCTTGCATGTAGAAGATCCCAGATTCAATTGTTGGTCTTACCAGTTAGGACTGGGAAAATCTCCTGTCTGAAACTGTGGAGAACCACTGTCCCTAATAGTAGACTATATGGAGTTAGGTAGACTAGTGAATCAGAGAATTGCAAAGTTGGTAGGGACCCCAAGAGTTATCTAGTCCAACACCTGCAATGCAGGAATGTCAGGAAAAGTATCAATCACAGATGGTCATCCAACCTCTGTTTTAAAATCTCTAAGGAAGTAGAGTCCACTGCCTTCCAAGGGAGTCCATTCTGTTGTCAAACAGCTCTTACTACTACAAATTTATTCCTGTTGCTTAGTTGGAAAGAAGAGTTTGGATTTGGATTTGATATCCTGCTTTATCACTACCCGAAGGAATCTCAAAGTGGCTAACAATCTCCTTTCCCTTCCTCCCCCACAACAAACACTCTGTGAGGTGAGTGTGGCTGAGAGACTTCAGAGAAGTGTGACTAGCCCAAGGTCACCCAGCAGCTGCATGTGGAGGAGCAGAGACGTGAACCCGGTTCACCAGATTACAAGTCCACTGTTCTTAACCACTACACCACACTGGAAACACCATTCTTGTATTTTAAAGCCCTTGATTCAGGTCCTATCCTCCAGAGCAGCCGAAAACAAGCTTGCTTCATCTTCCATGTTAAAGCCCTTGAGATAGTCGAAGATGACTAACATATCTCCTCTCAGTCTCCTCTTTTCCAGGCTAAACATACCCAACTTCCTCAACTTCCTCATAGGCTTGGTTTCTAGACCCTTGATCATCTTGGTTGCCCTCCTCTGAACACGTTCCATCTTGTCAATATCCTTCTTAAATTGTGGTGCTCAGAACTAGACACAGTACCCCAAGTGTGGTCTGACTAAGGTAGAATAGAGCAGTACTATTATTTATCTCTGTTGATCCAGTCTAGAATAGCATTAGCATTTTTGCTGCTGCATCCCATTGTTGACTCTCATGAGTTACACTTTTTTAGAAAGACATATGTTGTTAAAAAGCATTACTACTGAGTAAAGGAGTCATTTATACAATCACATTCAATAGGACTTACATCTGAGTAGACATGGTTAGAATTGCAACCATAGCTGCCTTTGTGATGGGCCATTAGCCACTTCATTAACTTTGTCTTTAAGGGCCACAAAACTATGCTGTTTTTGCTGTGGAAGACTAATAGGGCTACCCCTCTGGAAATTCATTAACTTTGAAAGGGAACACACAGGGAAGCTAATTGGTTTGTAAATATCTGTTGATGGCTGACATATGCGTGCCTCTTCTGTACTATGAGAGACATAAAAATGTGTATATTTCTGCATCAGGGGAGGACAAAACAGAAGGAAGACTTATGCAAAATGAACCAATTCCAGCAGAATAGAAAATAACACATGGAAGTGTAAATGAATGTTGGAAGTGACTGAGTCACGTTGAGGCATCCCTAGGTAAGATGGGATAATAAGTTACATTTCCAGAGAAAGTATCTATTCTTAAAACAAATTTTTGATAGCTGGCCTATATGTCAGTCACCCAGCTAGCTGTTGATCCACGGTTTAGCCATAATTTGCTCTTAAAGTACTCAGGTCCCACATGAATCATCCCCCCCCCTCCTCCTTACTAAAGCAGCCTCAACAGTTAGGTGATGTACAATAATTGTAGCAAAAGCAGCAAATATTGTCCCCAATTTTGCATTATCAACGGCAACACCATTTTGTTTGTAGGTGTTGTAAAGCATGCACGAATTCTTACTTCCTTATTTATTTATTTACTTATTTATTACATTTCTTTAGTTCCCAGGGTAGGTTATAACAATAAAATATGCAAGTATAAAAATAAAGGAATTGCAACCAGAAACAAGGAAAATGTAAAAATAAAAACAGGTCTGGAAAACAATTTCCTGTATAAAATCAGTCCGTAGCGCTAAAGAGATTTCTACATCAGAGCAAATATTTCTGCTTGCCTGATGGAATGATCTCCCCCCCCCCCCCCGCCCCCGCACTGTTCTGGGAGTTCTCCTGACCCCGTGAGCTAATTCGGGGGCACATGGCATGTGTTAAAGATGAGGGGGAAAACTCCATTGTACTATCAGTAGTTCTTGCATGGATCTCTACTAATGGGACCTGATAGTTGAATCCAGCCCAAACCATTAAAAACAACTCTATAGTTAGAATTGTACAAGAATATGGTTGCCTCTATAGAATTGCAAGATGTTTCACATTCTTCAACACAAATTTATGAGCTCTATTCAGGCTTCTGCGATGATGTATTAATTTTGGTTTGAGCAGGGCAGCGCTGAAGCAGTTTCTAGCATGATTTGTAATATGCCAAAAGTGTGAGTAAAAGTGGGGTTTTTCTTCTCTAGTGCAGTCGCTGTCAAAGTATAGAATCAGATTTTACAGAAATTGTAAAAACAAAGCATTAGAAGCAATAAAAGAATGTCTCTCCATTCACTCCCACACTCTCACTCACAACATTCTATAAACCAATATAATGTCCTGTGTTACTACAACTGAAACTGAATTTGTAACAAGGTCCCTTCCTCAGTTGTTGTGCTTTCTTTTCTTTCTCCAGTTGACCAGTGTGAAGCAGTGACCACAGTACTTAGTGAGCATCACAGAACCTCTACACCTAGCACTGTTGACCACAGGTACGATCTACATCTGCTTAGGGTTGCCATATTTCAAAAGGTGAAAATCAGGACACAAAAATTGTTGAACTTTTCTTTTGGTGGGTGTGTGGGGAACTTGTTGATCTTTTGTGTTGAGGCAACTAGAGGGGTGTGAATTCAATGGCGCATAGTGCTGCTGCATTTAGAGCAAGCATCCCCAACCTCAGCTCTCCAGATGTTTTGGGAGTACAATTCCCATCATCCCTGACCACTGGACCTGTTAGCTAGGGATGATGGGAGTGGTAGTCCCAAAACCTCTGGAGGGCTAAGTTTGGGGATGCCTGATTTAGAGCAAGGCTGGGGAACCTATCACCATCCAAATACTGCAAAACTATAACTCTCATATATCTGCCCACTAACCATGCTGGCTGGGGCTCATGAGAGTGGTTGCAGCATCTCTCCCCCTATAACCCTTAAGTGTGGTGTTGTGGTTAAGAGCGGTAGTCTCGAAATCTGGGGAACTGGGTTTGCATCTCCGCTCTTCCACATGTAGCTGCTGGGTGACCTTGGGCTAGTCACACTTCTCTGAAGTCTCTCAGCCCCACTTACCACACAGAGTGTTTGTTATGGGGGAGGAAGGGAAAGGAGAATGTTAGCCGCTTTGAGACTCCTTAAAGGGAGTGAAAGGTGGGATATCAAATCCAAACTCTTCTTCTTCTTCTTCTCTTCTTAAGTGTACACCCTGAAAAAGATCAACTATGGCTTCTTTTGCTACTGCTGCACTGTGAACTGGCAACTCTAAGTGGGTAATGGAAGTGAAAAGGTGTCCAGAAATGTTGGATTGCACATTTTGATATAAATCAGCCAGTCATTTCTTAGACTACAGGCTTCTAGTGTTTCCTAAAGGTTCATTGTCATGCTTGATGTCATTGGCAAACATCATCATCATCATCATCATTTATTATTTGTACCCCACCCATCTGGCTGGGTTTGCCCAGCCAGATGGGCGGCTTCCAACACAGATGAAAAATACACAAAAAAATGTTTACATGTTGTTGAATATCCTTTCCTAAGAAGATGATCACTCTCAACGGCCATTAAACCCATTTGCATTGCTGCTGCCAGAGTTAATGGTAAGGTTTTCATGTGGCACTACTAAACTATTCTCAATATACCAGCTTATATTGTAGATTTAAATCAAAAGTAGAATTAGTTTCATATATGAAACAAATTTCAGCAGTTATTTTTTTTACAACAGTTGATAGAAATCTTCTAATGGTTTCATGTAATCTCTTTAGTTCCTAATTAGTCCCTAATTGCAGATAAAATGTGACCATAAATCCAGCCTCCATGTCTGTATAACTAAAACAATTCTTTATCTGCTTTCCTCAGTCATGAATATTCTTCACATCATATACTGAAAGCCAACAAAATTATTTCTCTCATCTTAATTCGCAACCCTGCTGTGTTCCTTTTCTCAAGTCAGGATCAGCCACCTGCCTGGAAGGGCCTGCCCCATCACCACACTGAGGAACTTATCTACTGATTAGTCAGAACTTTGCGAGGCAATAAATTGAAACTATTTTTGGTTGATGGTAAGACAGCATAGAACATATTAGCTTACTATCTTGAATTCTGGGTTTCCATTCCATTCCATTCTGATTTTCTTAAACTCCAGTCAGGTGTTCTCCAGAGTATGCATGGAAAGAGGAGCAGAGTCACACATACTAGCCTTGCTGCAGCATCCTACCAACTACAGGCTCAGATCTTTGTATATTAGAAGGTCAGAAGAAGGTTGGCTTTCAGGACAATTGTACTGGCCTATTCTGCACCGACTGTATTAATGGTTTGGTGTTTTCAAGTTTAGACTGTGGTGAGTTTTCTTTTGGCACTGTGTGCTATTTAGTTAATTACATTTGCCACATTTTGTGACATTTTCTTGGAAGGTGGGATAAAGAGATATCACTGTCCTTTATTTGTATACCATCCACTCACAACATCAAATCATATTACCTGATTTGGTAATAACTGCAAGATGTAACAAAATGTAATTAATCATATAAACAACGAACTAATGAAACATCTCATATGAAAAATATACAATAAACTGAAACTATCCACTGATAGTGGGACATGGGTGGTGCTGTGGGTTAAACCACAGAGCCTAGGACTTGCCGATCAGAAGGTCGGCGGTTCGAATCCCTGCAACAGCGTGAGCTCCTGTTGCTTGGTCCCTGCTCCTGCCAACCTAGCAGTTCGAAAGCACATCAAAGTGCAAGTAGATAAATAGGTACTGCTCCAGAGGGAAGGTAAACAGTGTTTCCGTGCACTGCTCTGGTTCGCCAGAAGCGGCTTAGTCATGCTGGCCACATGACCCAGAAGCTGTACGCCGGCTCCCTCAGCCAATAAAGCGAGATGAGTGCCACAACCCCAGAGTTGGCCACGACTGGACCTAATGGTCAGGGATCCCTTTACCTTTTATCCACTGATAATTTGTAAAATGGTGTCTGGCTACAAAACCACAAGAACATAACCCAGATTAAAAGCAAATAGAAATGCATCTCCAGAACTAAGTCTTGCCCAAGCACCAATGCCTAAATAATACCCCATCCCGGTGCCACGTTCCTTTCTACTCAGTGCACAAAATTCAGAGACGAAACTGGCAGGATCTGGGAAGAAGGTTGTCATGTGGTGGTCCTCATTCTTTTTTTGGTTGGAGGGCAGGGGGGCAGGGCGGTCTTCTAATATAAATCTAGAATATGACTCACTGTTAGGACTCAAGTTCTTATGTAGAAAAAGATGTTCATGAAGTACAGAACTAGGCCCCAATACTCAGTCCCAAAGTCTATACTGGATAGATGTATGTCCTGTTATTGCACAGCTGAAATGTTAAAAGTGGTACATGAAAAGGAGAAATATCTAATTCCTCTTAAACCCCTTTGGAAATCTCAGCTTCTGCAGCCTTAGTCCATTTCCATATATATCTTTCCTTTCAGGATAGAATCCCTTCACACTGAATCTCTGATTAAGCTAACAGTCATAGGGGAATCTCTGTAACCTCATCTCTCTGACACAACCTTTGACTGTTAAAAAAAGTGGAAGCACTAAATTGTAAATGAATATACTGACCTTAGAATAACACTTTAAACATGTATTGATTAACCCATAAACTCGACCCTAAAGAATACCCCTGTGTCAGCCCACCAAGGCAGAAGTCAGGTAATCAATAGCCAAAATTAATTGTATGCTTCTCTTAAGGCACTTTTTAATGCTCCTTGCTAGCCCGGTGGGATATCTTTGTATTTAATTGATTCGTCATACAGGATAATAAAATCTTTCTGAGGACTGCAACAAACGGCTACCTTCTCAAGAGACCTCAGAGCATTTTGCAAGGAGAATAACTTCCTCCAAAACAATATTACCATTTATTTTATTTGGTAAAATAAGAAAAGTCTATTTTAAAAACAAACAATGAAAACCCTGAACCCAACCTCACAGTCACACTTTGCAGATTTTCCTGAATATGAATCACTAAAGCTAAAATGTTTATTAGAATAATTGTTTGACCAAATGTACGAAGAGCTACTACAATGAAATAATGGGTTACAGTGTAATCCTAAAACATGTTTATTCAGAAATAAGACAGTGGAGCTTACTCCCAGGTAATTAGGGTTCCAATTAAAGCCTCAGTCAAGATCCAGGAATCTAACACCACTTCCCATGATAGTGTCCATGAAAATCGCTTCCTTACCATGAGAAGGAGCCTACTATATTTTGGCACTCCATCTGGTTGCAATGTATGCACCATGAATCATGCTGGTGATGCTTCTCCAGAAACTGCGCTTTGATGTTCATTTTAAGGAAAATCTACCTTGACTTCAATTGATTAGAACCTATTTGGTCAAAAACATACAACTGATTAGATCATGTTAGATAATCACAGGGTGCTTCCTTTTCCTACATTGGATAAGGAAGGGAAAAAAGGAATGCTTGGGTATTATCTCAGTGCAATGATATGCAGGCTGGACTGACAATTCCATGATTGCTTCTAAAATAATGGCATAACATACAATTGATTAGATCATGCTAGATAATCACAGGGCGCTTTCTTTTCCTACAAATGTTTCCTATGTACAGCTGAGGTTGTTCTGAGTTTTGAAGCTTCACCCCGTATCCAAGATGAATGTCAAAGATAAGGTGCCCTCTAATTCTTCTGTATACACTGTGAACATTTCTTGTACCTAAGAAAGGCCTACAATGTTTCTGTAAGAGCAAAGGAATTGGGGACGAGGAAGCTCTAATCTCAAATTAACCATTTTAAATTCAACTTATTTTTTTTATTCAATGTGATCTTTAAATCTGTTATTAAAATGACAGCAGCTCTGCTTGTGTTGATGCTAGTTTAATATCCCAAATGACAGTTATAAATGGACATGGGCTACAGGCTATGTCACTTGCTGGTGAATTAGATAAATCTCAAATTTTATTTTCCTTGTGTATGCTTAGCTTTTGCAGTTACCCCCTCAGACATTAATCTATCGCAAAAGGAGAAGATACCATCTTTCAGGAGAAACGTGTCATAAATATTTTGATAAAGTATTTTTAATCCTTGGAAACAGATGGCTGTTCTATAAAGATTGTCAGCTGAGCAGATTTTGCTGACAGAAACATATTAAACAACGGTGGTTGGGGGAAGGGTGTTTTCCCGTCACTATTAGATGGATTCTGCTATTAATCAATCGCAGCTGGTTGGTTTTCTGACAGCTAGAGCATCCTGGACATAATTTGATTGTCTTGCGCTATTTCTGACTAATAAATCCTGCATAAGGTATGATTTGATGGAGGAAAAAGAAGATGCTAGTTCACTGACCAGCAGATAGGGGCAACTTATTTGCCTGTATATTTAACACACATGTCTGAGAGAGAGCACACAAAGAATTTGTGCATTACTCAGTTTCTGCCCATACTTTATGAATTAAGTTAATTTGGTTAATTTGCAGCTCTTCTACACTCTTATATTTTAAAAATAAATATAACCTTGTCCCAAAGTTTGGTTTCACAAGTCTTCTGCGTGGGGTGGGTGCAGTATCATAACACTTGATGTAGGGCACATTTAAATGGAAATAATATTGCTTTTTAAATTTCTGAGTTTGTGAGCACATGGACCTTTACAGGTACATCCAAGGGAACATTAGTATTTTAATTGTAACAGCCATTTGCATAATTTTGCCAGACCATCCTGCCTGCATAGTCACCCCATACATAGTTGTATGAAAACAATTTTGCATTCAGCTCAAGTGAGATTTTGCGTGGGTCACCTATAGCATATATTAATAAGAATCAATTTACTTGCCACTGCCCATTCAACTGGTGATCTCCCTTTCATAATGCAATTCCTAGCAATGTTAATTTGTGTCACACATGATGGTATTGTACAGGTGCCTTTTTCTTCAGAAGAAATAGACATATATTACAGTGGTGCCTCACAAGACGAAATTAATTCGTTCCGCGAGTTTTGTCGTCTTGCGATTTTTTTCGTCTTGCGAAGCACGGTGTCAGGAAAGTTTTGGAAAAGCTTCAAAAATCACCAAAGTCTTTAAAAACCTCAAAAAAGGCTACCACACCACGTTCTATGAGTTGCTCCTTGAAGTCAAGTCGCAACTGTATTAACGGTGTTAAGAAAAAGGAAACAAACTTGCAAGACGTTTCCGTCTTGCGAAGCAAGCCCATAGGGAAAATCGTCTTGTGAAGCAGCTCAAAAAACCCTTTCGTCTAGCGAGTTTTTTGTCTTGCGAGGCATTCGTCTTGCAAGGTACCACTGTAACATGGATTCTTAAAGAAAATCAACTCCCTGCTGGATAGCTTCTGCTAGTCTGCAATGGATAGCTTGATCATGTGCTGTTTGGAATTTAATTCCAATATCGGCTCATTTACATTATTGTAACATGATTGTAAAAACTAAACAGAAACATGTTGGTTCAGCTGTACTTAATACTAGAGCCTGGTTAAGAAAAGAAACAAGATTCGATTTCAGACTGCTTTATTAAGAGATAAATCCACCCACACCTGAACAGAAATGCAACAAGGGAGGAAACAGATTACTATTTACATTTGCCAACTTTAATAACAGAAAGCTTTTGCAATTGACTCTGAACAATAGTTCCATTTAACTAGACTGTGATTATGCCAAGGATTAATTACCCTGGTGAAGATAATTTTGGAATCCAACATCTCCCCTGCTTCTTCAAAGTATACTAAAAGGTAACAGTGGCTATTGACTACACCATCCCAACTGGAATGAGGCAGCAAAATACACTGACCACATGTTCCCTATTTGGAGGGCTGTCTGATGACAGTCCTCTGTTTGAAAGGATAACTGGTACAACAATAAAGACCCCATGTGAAGGGAGTGCAGGGGTCTCTAAGTTGCCCATCTACAGTTAGCACATGGACATCAGAGTGAACAGGCACACAGGTCATGTGGTCTCAGGTCTTCCCCACAATGGTGAGATGTGCTGGGTGAGATATAAAGGTAAAGGTACCCCTGCCCGTATGGGCCAGTCGTGACCGACTCTAGGGTTGCGCGCTCATCTCGCTCAAGAGGCCGGGAGCTGGCGCCGTCCGAAGACACTTCCGGGTCACGTGGCCAGCGTGACGAAGCTGCAACTGGCGAGCCAGCACCAGTGCCACACACGGAAACGCCATTTACCTTCCTGCTATAAAGTGGTACCTATTTATCTACTTGCACTTAGGGGTGCTTTCGAACTGCTAGGTGGGCAGGAGCTGGGACCGATTGGGTGAGATATAGTTCTATTTAATTTCCAGTCATTTCAAGATATGCCTTCTTTTGTCCTTTTTACCTGGTGATGTGCCAATGGCCACCCAACTGCAACATTTACAGTTCACATAATGTTGTCAAGGAGTTTCCCAGCATTCCAGGTGCCAAGCTCGGGCAGGGTGAGCAGACATAAATAAAACAGGGGGGTAGGGGAAAGAAAGAAAGAAAGAAAGATCCTGGTTTCCCTTCTTTTCTGCCAGAGACTAGATCAATAAGAGGGGGAAAGGGAGGAAAATGTTGCTTTTCCTCCTGTACAATCAAAATTCAATCTGGAAAAGAACCCAAGTAATAATACATATATCATTTTCAAATGACTGTCACAAGTCTAGAAAGATATGTCTAGACTTAGAAATGAGTCTAGATATGTCAAACTAGTCTACAAATGTTGACACCACCCCCTTTTACATTTTTAAGGTTACCAGATTTTTTTCAGTGAATCCGGGTACACTTTTCAACTTCAATGGATTTTGTATGGGGACTGATTTGTAAATCCGGGGACTGTCCCCGGGAAACGGGGATGTCTGGTATCCTTATTTAAAATGGCACTTGAGCATTAAAAAAAGGGAACAGTTTCTTTCTATGAGTGAGCTTAACACCAGGGATGAACTCTGGAAGGCATGTGGGAAAGTGGTATGTATTTTGCCACATGACTGAAATATCAGTCTGTTCAACTATATCTAGGATTAGAGACAAGACCTTCCATAACAGAGGATATGAGGTTCTTAGCCTTGTGCTGTGTTAGTTATCTGACATTTCTGAAATGAAACAAATGAAACATAACACCTGCTTCTGTTGTCTCTGTTTTAGAGAAACTATTCAAGGTTCACATACTACATTCAATCTATGAAGTGCAGTTAGCAACAAGGGTTTGCCTTTTCTCCACATTATTGATGGTTTCTGCTTTCAAAACTTCATTTCCTTGAAACTCTCTGTTGGGCAAACCTTGTCCTTTGGCTTCCCTGAAAATTATGGAACAGTCACACTCTGTATGTGACCCTCAGGAATGGTGGGGACTTTTTTGTGTGCATGTTTTGGATTACAAAAGCCTCCTCTGACTCCAGTGATAAATCACCATATTACTATCATCAGGGCATTTAATTTACAACCAAAATCAATCGGGAGTTGCTGACACCAGAGAATAATATACTGTCAGTTTTTAAAAACGGGATACTGTATCTCGGTATAGGGGTGGCTGTCAGTCAGCTGGGTGACAAAGCAGCAATTTATGGTTTGCAAAAACCCATCAGTCAAATTGTGTGAGAAAAGGACTTTGATTTCAGTAGCGTGTTGTGAGGCCGATGCCTGTGGCAAAGGGTAGTGAATGAAAAGAAAGGGAGCATGGGAAAATTACTCATTTCCTATTGTGCAACCACTATAATCTCTTTACTCAAAAATGCTGTGATCTAACAGTTCCGTTACGCATGCCACTGGATATCATTTCATAAAATATCTACCTTTGTAATAATCAGATACAATAGAGAGTGATTACAAATGATTATGAATCATACAGATCTTGGGTTGAGCCATGAAATCCATACAGAAAGCAAGCATAGTTCAGTGGTAAAGTACATGAATTTCATGGAGACAATTCTAGATTCATTCCTTAGCAGCTTGAGGTTAAAAAGAGCTCTCATGTAGCAGGAACAGGAAGGACTTTTGCTGAAGATGCATAGTCTGACTCAGAATATGACAACTTCATAATTAATGGCTACAAAACTGAAGTTCTGAAATTTGAGTTTTCAGGCACAAGTTTCTAAGGATATTTAAATATCACGATGAAATCTTGAACGTGAAAGCTGAAGATTTTTAGCCATTAATTAGCCTCAGAGTTTTGGAAGAGAGGAATCAAGACAGTAGAGTCATAAACACAATCCTATCAAGTGTAGTGGGTGCAAGCTATGGGCAAAACAGCCTTACACTGATGTAATGCTGATATTGCAGAACATGACCATTAACTCAAAATCACAACAATCTCATGCAAACCATAATCAGCAGTTGGTTTCCACAATGCACAGTTAGAAACATGAGTGTCAATGTTGTGCTGCACCATTCCCACAAGACGCTAACTTCCTAGGATGTTGTTATATGTACTCACTTGTCCACAGATAACAAACAGAAGCTTTGGAAGGAGGGTGTGGGATAGGAACAAGTGTGCTGAGTAGCAATATTTCTGTGTAGCACATATAGGGATGGGGTTGGTTTTTCAGTTGTTGGGTTTTTTTTTAAAGGATCTAGATACTGATAGTTTTCATTTCATTCTTATCAGTAGAGTAGGTGATACAATGTGGTAGCAAACATCACTGTGCCCCATGTCAACACGAAGATGGACAAAGCTAGAGTATTTACTTGTCCAATCCAACATTTTTGGTCTCGGAACTACAGGGAGCAATTAGCTGCAGATCATGTGAAGGAGTGAAATGGTGTTTTGCTACAACCATGAAGTCATTAGCTTGTAATGCAGAGCTAGTGAGAGAATAATTTACCATAAATTAAGGGAAAGGAGCTGATATGTAGAAACACACTCCCTTAATTTGGTCTCAAAGGAGTTGTTGTTGCTTTGCATAACAAAGGAACGCAATTCAGGTGCAGTCACATTTCCAGATTTGATTTTTGATAACATTTAAGTTTTAATAATGTTTTCCAAATATGTGTCAAAGTGATAGCATTTTCTTTAATGATTCACTGCAATGGTGATAATGAAGTGAGCTTCTTGCTTTCTTGGGGGTAGATAACACTGCATCCAAATCTGCCATTTCTGAGGTGCTTTCAAACACATGAATTTGGGTGGTCTAAATTTAGCCATTCCTATCACAGCTGAACATTTGCACACACAATTGGGATGATCACACAAGCCACCTGCTGAAAGGAATGACATGGCAGGTTACAGCGCATCTAATTGTCAGGGACTGGCTGGATGAGGAGGTGTGGTGGAAGCCCTCTGACCAAGATCGCCCCCAGGGAAAGAACAGAGGGAGAAGATTTGGATCCCTGAACCTGGTGGTGGGGAAACGGCCACACCCCAGAGGAGGAGAAGAGCTGGGAAATACTGGAGGCTGGGAGCTTGAAGGATGACAAAGAGAAGGAAAAAGGCTGGTGCCCCAGCACAAGGCAAAGACAGGAATCAGACTTAGCAGCTCCACTACAGAGCTATGGTAACAGCTTCTGTGCTGACAGCCTGCAAGCCCCCACCCCCTGCTCCTGGAACAAGGCACCTATTGCATGTTACTGAGCAAAGAGCCAGGCAGAAACAGCGAGGGTCCCTTGGGGCTTGCTGCAGACAGAGGTTGGGGCCAGATACAGAGGATAAGGGGTGAAGTGGAAGGTGAAAGCCAGTCTCAGCAACTGTTTCATGTAGACAGGAGTCTCTGTGTTCTCTGTTCTGCTTCCTCAATAAATAAATGAGTTGTAAGTTAGCTGATGTTTCACTGTCTTCCACTGATTTGCAAATGACCTGTTCTCCTTGTCGGCTCCCTGACACGAATCTTATCTGATCACTGCCCAACAGGTTATCTCTGTACCCTCCCATACATGCCACTTATGCATGGGGCCCTTTAACATGCTTAAAATAATATGGCCCGATACTTTTCATATCACAACACCTGAGTATTTTTATTTGAAGAAATAATTTTGTTCTACAGCATGGGTGGGGAACTTCTACCACTTGAGCCAATATTGGCCCATCAGTGGGTCCATATTGGCCTGTGAAGCCATTCACTAATGACATCAGCTGAGAGGTGGGGGACATGGTCTAATCTTGCATTGGTTGCCCACTCTATTGCTATACAGGAGTATGCAACAATTAATCCCCACTCATCAGATGGTTGCTTGATGAGGAAAAGCGAGGTGGCTACTTCAAAATCCTTTTGCTCTTTGCAAAGTGCAGTGAAGAGTGAGAATTTGCTTCTCTTGGTGTGATTAGCTTTTACTTCCCCAAGTAAAACTAGAAATCCCAATTTTACTTATACTTGCAGTGCAGCTGCTGAAATCATTTAAGTTACTTAAGCCCATTGTCTCCAGTAGATCTCCTAAGACCTCATCCTGCAGAGTATTCCCTGGGTTGCTGGTTAAACCTTTCTGAAAATTGTAGTTCTGTGAGGGGTATAGGGGTTTGCTAGCAACTCTCAGGCATACTTAGCAAACTACAGTTCCCAGGATTCTATGAGAGGAGCCACATCTGTTTAAGGATACTGCTTTAAAGGTATAGTACAGATGAGGCCTTAGTTTGCTGTCACTCAATGTTCTTCAGAGGGAATCATTGCACAGTCCTTCATCTCATTTTCAAAATCTAAATATTGCACAGCAATTTCTTTTCTACCTTTATATAAAACAAAACAAAAAACTAGGCTATTGAAAAACATGTTCATCCTTCAAAAACTGGGCTTTTGACGTTTATTTATTTAATAAATTGTAGCTATTTCTGTTCCCTTATACAAATTGTTTTCTTGGCCTTTAAAGATGGAGTGGAGGGGGAAAGAGAGAGACAAAAAAAGTACAAGATAAGACAACCACACATTATATCTGTAAAGAAAGATTTGATTGTTCTATCCGAAACATACATAATTCATATCCTAAACATACACTCAGCTGTACTGTACATTTAGTGCTGTTCTGGTCTACTGCATGCTATAATTAACATACATTTTCTTTGTAGAGTGACTTTTAGTGCCTGCAAAAAGCTGGGGGAGGGTGTCTGTAGCTCGATATCTTCAGCACAAATGCTTAACTTAACTTCAGAGCGAACTCAGAGGAGGTAGCTGGCAGCAGAGGGGGCCTGTTCAAAACCACATAGAGAGAAGGGCTGTAGCTCACAGGTGGAGTTCTTGCTTTGCCTGCAGAAGGTTCCAGATTCAACCCGAAACCATGGAGACCTACTGCTAGTCATTGAAACTAGACATAGTGATGGTCTGACTCTGAATAAAACAGCTTCCTTTGTTCATATTCAGACATGTTTCTTCTCTTCCTTTGAAGTTCCCATCTCCATCTCTGGACTCTACCACAGAAAACAACCAAGCCCTGTCAACTGTCAAAGCTTACACACAGACTGCCGGTAAATACTTCTTTCCAGTCATTAGACATTCCTTTCAGTCACCTTGGGATTTCTACCTTGTCTATCTTACTCCGTGGAAGACTAAGCAGCCATTTTCCTTTCTGCTTGGTAAATTTTGGCATATTTCAGTACGTTGAACCCAAAAAGTGTCACCAGCAAATTGATGTTGGGCTCAAATATCCAAATGCTTCTCACCTGAAGATTCTTCTCCCCTCCCCCATTTTGTAGTATTTTTTAAAAAAATACTATTGAAAGATGATAGAACTTTTTCCCCCAAGGGTGCAGCTTTTTCACGGGTGATTAAAATCCATATCTCATTTCTTTCTCTCTCTGCTCCTAGCTTTTCTTTTCTCTTTTGTTTTGTTCACCTAGATGAAAATTCTGGGCAGATCTAATGGAATTTAGTAAGCTCATTTAGACATGAGAAGCCATGGAGTCTGGCTTCACATCAATACTGGCCCTTTATATTGTGAAATGAATTTTTCCATCTCATTTCATCATTGGGAGAAAGCTGCCAATTCTGCTTAGTGTTTTTGTTTTATTGCTGACTTGTCCCTTCAATGTCTCCTTTTGAAGCAAAGAGTCAGCCAACTTGAGGCCCACCAAGAAATATTCATGGTGCCTGATGCTTACTTTGGAAGCTCAGAATGCTAACTGCTGCCAGACACAAGCCTTTGAACACAGAGGCTCAAACTGAGCTAAAGTCCATTGTGAACAGGACTGAAATCCTATGCTCCCTTACATAGAAGTAGGGATGTAAGAAGGCATCATCTTCCCTTGCACCAATTTTGTTGCATGCAGCACTGTTTCCATAACACTGAGGTTCATCTTCCACCAAAACCTACGTTATTCAACTCACATTCTATTGTGGTGAAATTATGCAACTTGCCTAATTACATATATAGGCAAATTACATTATTACAGTATTCTACCCCGTTCATTTACATCAGGCTTCTTCAACCTCGGCCCTCCAGATGTTTTGAGACTACAATTCCCAGCATCCCTGACCACTGGTCCTGCTAGCTAGGAATCATGGGAATTGTAGGCAAAAAACATCTGGAGGGCCAAGGTTGAGGAAGCCTGATTTACATGCCAAGGAAACACAGTGCAGGTGGAGGGGGGGAGGGTCATTATGCTTCATTTGTGGACTGAAGACAACATCAACAATGAATTTCAACCCCTATTGCTGGATTTATTTCCATTCTGGACATGGTATGCACAAAACAATTTCTGTGCCCATTTCTGTTTTTGTCAGAATTCTCTGACATCCCTGCATAGACTTAATCCCCACTGAATACTGTGAGACTTACATCTGAGTAAACATGCACCAATTTGTGCTACATAGACTAGGAGAACAAGTTTAAGCCTAATTGTTTTCAATTAAGCCTAATTGTTTTCAGCAGGGCTTAATCACAAATAACTGTAGCTTGTTGTGAGAAGGAGGTGTTGCTGAACTTTGGCACCCCCACCAAAGCATTGGCATCGTGGGGACCTTTCTTCAATGTTACTTTCAGTTAATTATATTTTGTGGGTTGGATGCTTCTGTCACGTTTGTGAAAACTGACAGGTGGCACTGGTAATTTGTGCATGATTAATAGTTATACGGAAGTAATACAAGAAAGCACGAGCCTCATATGTTACTGAAGCAACATGTGGAGGCCAGATCCATAGAGGAGCAGAGACCACAAATGAACAGAATCAAGCAGTGCAATCCTATACATGTCAACTCAGAAGTAAGCCCCACTGAATTTAAGAAGACTTACTCCAAGTTACTCCAACTTACTCCTGCCAACCTAGCAGTTCGAAAGCACATCAAAGTGCAAGTAGATAAATAAGCTCCACTCTGGCGGGAAGGTAAACGGCGTTTCCGTGTGCTACTCTGGTTTGCCAGAAGTGGCTTAGTCATGCTGGCCACATGACCCGGAAGCCGTACGCCGCCCCTCTTGGCCATTAAAGCAAGATGAGTGCCGCAACCCCAGAGTCGTCCATGACTGGACCTAACAGTCAGGGGTCCCTTTACCTTACTCCAAGTTTAGTGGGCACTGGATTGGAGCCATACAGGCTGAATATGAAGAACTGTGTACTGAGGCCTCTTTGGAGTTTTATTTTAAAACTTGTCTTTCACAGATCTCAGATTCTATTGTCCTAATCTTTGATGGCCCTCAGAAACATGTTCTTCCTCTCAGAAGAACAAGCCAAAAATAAAATAAAATGGGTGGTGTGTGTGTATGAAAACTTGTGAAGCAACTGAAGGGTGAAATCAGAAATAAATTTCCCCGGTGTTGAAAACAACAGCAACAACTATTATGTGTTAAGCCCAAACCTTTTGATCAGTTCAGATGAGCATCTTAAGCCTTCTTCTTGGGACAAACAACTAAAGATGTTCATGGGGTTTTAAAAGAGTTTCAGAAGGACTTGCAACACTACTCATAGTGGTCACTGGATTTCAGCTAAAGCAAAATTTAGAAATTAGTAGTAGTAGTAGTAGTAGTAGTAGTAACAGAAGGAACATATGAGGATATTTGAAGGAAGTCTAAATAGCTGTCAGGGACTGTGCTGAGGAGGGCTGCACCAACGAAGAATGGTGGGAGTCACCCCCTCCTCCTGATCCTGAATGTCCCTAGGAGCAGGAGGACAGCATAGATTTGGAACAGTGGTTTGCAGAGGGGCATAGTTCAGAAGGCAGAAGCTAGGAAATACTGGATAGGGAACAGCTAGCAGAAGAAACACTAGAAGTGAGAGAGTTAACAGAGTCACAATCTCTGGACAGCATTTCTGCCCCATCCCCAAGGACAAGGAGAGCTCAGAGAGCATTAGAACAGAAAGCGCAGAGGGTACAAGCTCAAATTACAGGACGTAGGAGTGATGTAGATTAATAGGGATGGAGGGGGGCGGGACCTTAATTGGGAGCACCACCATTTCTAGGAGACGTGTTCTTTGTTCTCTCACTGTGGTTATTAAAGATTCTAACTGGTAAAACGTTCCTTTCATTTGATCTACTTATCTGCTGCCACGGGCAGAGGAAGCCAATTCCCCGAAGCCTGACAATAGCTAAAATGATTTTCTTATTGAAAAGCAGCGCAAATACATAAGTAAAGAAACCAACACAGACATATATTATACTCCCCACCCCAAATTATGAGGACCAATGTTGAGACCCTGAAATGAAATGGGAGGAAAGCAAAAGTTCAATTTAGGCTTTAATACAAACCAAAGGACATTTATTTGTAAGATGGGTGAGGTTTTCTGTCCATTCCAAATGGCACCATGGGACTTCAATAGGGCACGTGGTCTTGCATGGGAACTACATGGCTTTAAAGCTAAGAGCCACTCCCCTCAAATGAGCCTCAAAAATATCCAGGTTTTGCAGAAGTTGCTTCCTTCAGTGCAAGGCCAAATTATGATGCATATATTGAGTTCATTTATATCCTTAAAAAGGCAACAAGCAACTGACCTTCAGGTATTGGTGTCCAGTAGCATCAGGCCCGAGCAAAGGTTATATTTGAGATTATAAAGATGTAGTCCAGTTCTGAGAGGGAGGGCACCCTGTTTTTCTACAAGAAAGCAGTTCCATTAGCACAGCTTTGATTCACTACAGGGAAGGTTGTGTATACTTTACTGCACTACTAGGACTGTTGAAATATCACAGGCTGACACATTGATGCAAGAGCCTAAAAATGATAAAGAAAAATAGTTTGTGGCAGAGAAATAATAAAAGGTGAAGAGGCCATTTGTTTGCTTCCTCAAAGAGAAAAAAGCCAAACCTCTACAGCTCAGTTACACCATTTCTGTGTCTTTTGTAGACTCAAAGGACAATCCTTTCATCCATTAGTATTTAGTTTTTCAGAATTTAGACTATTATTTCAACAGGATTACCATGTGGCAGATAAAAAATGGTTCTATTCAATAAAAATTATAGCTTTCTCCTTGATGGAAAATTAGCCACTGAAATTTGTCCTCCCATATGAAAACACTGATTAAGCGAATCGGCTATATTCTTTGCAGAACTCACAAGGACTTCTTCTTATTCCCATGAATCTGTTACTTGGAAGTCGGTCTGGAAGAGCAGTATGTATCCACTAGCAAGGGCAGTATTATTTCTTACCCCCTCAAGTTTTGGAAGAAAGATCTTCAGTTCACTTCTCAAAACCAATCTGTTCTGTGAAGATGTCAACATAATCCCTTAATAAAGGTAAAGGTATCCCTGACCGTTAGGTCCAGTCGTGGACGACTCTGGGGTTGCGGTGCTCATCTCACTTTATTGGCTGAGGGAGCTGGCGTTTGTCCTCAGACAGCTTCCGGGTCATGTGGCCAGCATGACTAAGTCGCTTCCGGCGAACCAGAGCAGTGCACGGAAACGCCGTTCACCTTCCCACTGGAGCGGTACCTATTTATCTACTTGCACTTTGACGTGCTTTCGAACTGCTAGGTTGGCAGGAGCAGGGACCGAGCAACGAGAGCTCACCCCATCGCAGGAATTCAAACCGCCGACCTTCTGATCGGCAAGCCCTAGGCTCTGTGTTTTAGACCACAGAGCCACCCACGTACCTTCAGTCCCTTCATACCTCACTATAATATGCAGTACACACATTTGCAAGCAATTCAATGTTGGGTTAGAGTACTGCATCATGAAATTCATAAAAAAATATGAAGTACATTGTTTTGCCTGAAGAACAAAAACAAATCCCTTCCTCATAATACCAGCCTTGCTCCTCTACTATTGATCTTCACATAAAGGTCTGAAGTGGGCTTGCATTCAGCCAGAGCTGGTTAAAAACTTTCCCTGGTTTTGGGGGGGGGGGGGTGTTGAGCATCCCAAAAGGTTTTCCTGTGGAATGACACTGAACTGTCCTGATACACCCAAAAATAATATCTTGGTCCTGGCATTGGTTGTGCCATGATGTCAAAGGTTTATGCAGCAGCAAGGAGTGGCAGAAATCTGATTTTCATTTTTCCTCTCTGTCAGACATCAGATCCTTGTCTCCACTATTGGAGAAGAAGATCCAACATTTTACCAGGGACCACAGGATTGCTCCTTACCAAGTGCTAACAGGAGGATACAATTTAGCACATTCCTAGCAAAGCCTCAGGCACAACCCGTGTGTTTCTTTTTCAAACAAACAAAACAGAGATTAGCTAAATCTCAGCATTTTATTCCTATGCACTAACTTGCAGATGAACCGTGGAACCTGGGCCAATGCTGGACTGTGTGCATATATAGCACTTACTGTGTTGCGGATGCCTGTTTTATATTTTCAATTCATCATAAATGTACACCTACTGATTGACCAAAAGGTAATACTGAAGAAATAAAAAATGACTCCAGCCTGCTATGTATTGCTTTTTAGACAAGGTCAGTCCTTATCACTGAACAACTGCACAAACCTGAGAGAACTCAATGGACATTTAAAATGCTCTCTCGTTCACAGTATATATTGAAATCCCCATATATAACATGGGACAATTTACACTTTTGAAATACTGAAAGTGCAAACACTTTAGACTGAAGAAGTCACTCTGAGCCACTGCAGACGATGCAATATGGCACCCCTATAAAAGCTTTCAGATGACTTCCCTTATCCACTCAAGTCTTCCTTTCAAATGAGTTGCTCACAGAATTGTACCTAATGTCATGTTCTGATTCCTCAGGGCAAGCGAAGCAGAAAAGGAAGAGAAAGGAATATGTTCTGTCTGTCAAATGGCAAATGACTGCTCTCCCCTTCCACTGTAAATGCTGCCCGATTGTGATCAAATGTTTGAAAAGGCTCATTCAAATGGATATTTCATTTGATTGGTGTGCAAATCACACTTGCCATTTTATTCAGCCACTTACAGTGTCCCTTTTAGATGCTAGAATTAAGTAGCACTTCCATTGTCAATGGCAACACCATGAAATTCCACAAATAACAATAATAGTAATAATAACAGAGGACAAGCCCCTGTCCTGAGAAGTTTACAATCTAAAATTCTACATGGGTAAAACAACAGAGGAGGAGGTAGGTGTAGGTGTAGATATAGCAGCTCAAATTACTTTGCATACATTATCTCAGGATTCATTGCAATGAGCCAGTAAGGTAGGTCAGTAAGATCAGGCCTATATAGCAAATATGGAAGCACAAGATGTGGAACAGTGGTTTGGCTAAGGCCACCTTGTGAATTCAAAGCTAATGCAATTTCCGAAACAGAGACATGCAAGCTCACAGTTCAGTATTTTAGTGTCAACATGTAACCCAGTCTTTTGTGACAAGCAGGAGACAGAGGCAGATCTGTGAATCTAAACATGTGTCTTTATTCATTCAAATGTAGATTAAAGGGACAACTGGATATGTGGACAGGGAATACTGAATACCGTCTTGCCCACACCACAGGTGCCTTTAATCCCTCCCTCAGCTAGGTTAGCTTCCAAGATCAGAACCCTGCTGGGGGCAGGACAAAATGAGAGAAGGGCCTGACTGCAAGAGTAGGCAGGAAACTCGGTACCTCCCAACCCCCAGTCTGTTGGCTCTTTAAATTTCAGAAGTGGTAATATTGCTGTCGCATTGGGAGTGCAGGGAACCCCTCTGAGCAATGTTGCCCATTTTTTTACTTCAATCAAAATTCCTTGAATGTTTTGCCTGAGAAGACACTTCCAAGCTCACATCAAATGTTGTTACAGGCACAGTTTAAAACACCTCTAAGTGCAGAAACCTCTAAAATGAAGCATACATTTAACATAACTTTTTGTGTGGAATAAATTGCTTTGTGAATTAATCTCTGTGTTCATGGAAAGTGGGTAATTGTGAAGTGGTTATTGGTTGGTACACGAGAAATCATGTCCGAAGCCCAAACATACATGCAGCTTTCTATATGAGTGATGCTTTGACACAAGCTTCATGGTTGCTTATATCTGTCAAGTTCACGTTTTGTAAACTTGTACACCTGATCACTTTGAAATACTAAATAACAATACCATCCTGTTATAAATAAAGGCCTCATAATACTGATCAATAGACAGAGAAATTATTTTTAAAATGATGTTGCTGAACTGGAAATAAAGAGAAGATCAAAAGTAAAGAGATTTTGATTATGACTTGGCTTTCTCAGGAAAGGGGCAAAAATGGGAATAAAAAAACTATTCCACAACACATAGGCCAGACAGGTTAATTTATGGATGAACAGGTCCTTGAAAACATCCCACTTCATGGACTGCTACCATTGTAAGTTCTTTACATAAAGAATAAAGAATTCAGTATAATCAAATGAAGACACTAGATCCCACCATACAGTCAATGTACATAGAGGGGAAATTATTTTTGAGTTTAAAGTCAATATTCACAAATCATGTTTATCTCTTCTCCCTGCCTCCCGCAAAACAGAACTGAACTAAATTAAGCTCATTTGTACATACAGTGATCTCTGGGCCCAGCAAATTCTGACAGATGATGATTACTTACCTGCCCTTCTTCCTGAGGTCTTAGAGTGACTCACAACAATTAAAAATACACCCTGAAATTGGCTCGGGGGATGGGGGGGTCAGGAGAACCCTCAGTACAGCACACAGGGGAGGAGAGTGAAGATCCGTCCATCAGGCAAGCTAAAAAGCTTGGAAGAATTACTATGGCACTACTTTGAATTTCTCTCCATGTGAGCCACCATGTCATGATACCCCTAAACTCCACTGAATGCTGGCATAGCTCAAAAGCTGCTAAAGAATATGAAATGGGAGTTATAAAGCAAGGAAGCCATAAACTCTGTAGCCAATGGATTCCTCCAAAATTGAGTTCAGGGTTTCAAGGGCAAAAACAAAAATAGCAAAAGAAAGATGCCGAAGGTTTGTCTAGCTCTTGAAAGCTAAGGAAACACACAGAGGTTTAATTTTAATGAAATGTCACCTGGTTTCTGATTAAGTGTCTACTAAAAGTGGCACATGATGGAAAGTCACTCATTTCTCAGTGCAGTCACAGCTGGATTTTGACGTATAGCTTTCAAATGAAAAAGTGCTTGTAGAAAAGGAACTATATCCAGCTGTGGCTTGATGCAAGCAGGAGAGCATGGCCATGTGAGATACAGAGGAATGGAAGAACGTAGGCACATACTGACTGCAGACCTTTGGTCCATCTATCTCAGTACTCTCTACACTGACTGGCAGTGATTCTCCAGACAGGGTTCTTTTCCAGTCCTCTCTGGAGATGTCAAAGATTGGACCTCGAATATCATGTATGCAAAGCAGATCCCAACCACTGAGCTACAACCCTTCCCCTAAAGTGCTGGAAGCAGAAGTGAGGGACTGAAGAGCACTGACAATATCATGGAAAAAGCTTACCCAATAAAATGCTGAAATTGCTAAATTTGACAAGACAACTTTCCACCCAGTGAAGCATGGACTGGACTTCATGTAACATTCTGTATCAGACTTAGTATCTTATCAGGAATATTAGACTTTATCACAGTGAACCTTCCAGAACTCAGGAACAAATTACTTTAAGGTCTTCCCAGATATAAATATGGACAACACAAAATGTCACCAGAAAGCAGACAATTCCTGCAATTCTTTCATGAGAAATAAGTCTCATAAATACAACTCTATGAATACAAATGTTAGACCTGGGGGCTTAAAATGGGCAAAGGTGCAAAGGTGCATGTGAAGGCCTTGCCCCCAATCTCCCTGCACAAATCAGCTCCATGTGTGACCAGAAGATTCCCTGTCATCAGAAACTCCAAGTGCTGGATCTCCCTTTAGGCTCATACAAGACTGTCTGTAGCTTCCTTCTACACGAACAAGGATGTGGCTAATGTACTCAGTCCTGCTCAACACTACACATGTCCATTCTGATTGCATGAAAGATTTAGAGGTGCAATCCAGTGAAATAAATTTTCACTTTCTACAAAGCAAGCGATTTGAAGTACCTGCAACCAGATTCACCTCTGAAAAAATCTCTGCCTTCCCTTCCCTCCTTTTTATAATAAGCATTATCCACCTGAGACTTCAGAGGGATAAATCTAAGTGAGGAATATATATTCCTCATAGTGACTGCCTGGTTTCCTTAGACTCTCACTTAGGAACCCTAGGTTAATAAAGGGAAATTCAACCAGTCTCTAAAATTTTGAACATCTATTGCAGGGTCTGTATACTAACATGTGTCTGTATACTAACACTCCTTTCTGAAAGGAAAACCACAAGACTAATGAAGGAATAATGAAATAAGATGTGCATGCTTCCTCCATCTTACCAACCTTGGCATATCAGGGGAACCAATTCTGCTTTTATGTCAGTACTTTTCCGCACAATTTCCCCAGAATCCCAAGAAGGTGATCTGTGTAGCAGAGGGGCAGATGGAGCTGTAAAATTAGTGTGCCAAGCATGGCTTGTAGCACAAGCTATGAGACTCAGAGCACTTTTTGCTAAACTGCTCCAATCCCACGAGTCACCATCTCCTTGGTTTTGTTTTGCATCGTACTGAAGGATTCAAATATTGAAGCAGCGACAGCTCTGTGAATTCAGATGAAAGGAATCCTAGATAGGCATAATGTAGTTTCCCTTCACAAAAGGAAAAATAAAGTTTTCCACTACCAACAAAGTACATATTAGTCATTATTCTTTTTAAGAAAAAAAGATGTCAAAGGCTTAAGAAAGAAGGAAAGGAGAGAATGAAACTCATTCTTAAAATATTTAGCAAAGGTTTTCTAATTTTAAATAATAATAAAAAGAACACTTATAAATATAATCACTGATACTGGATGGTCAAATGATTCAAGCAGCTTAAATGACCTTGTCAAGAGGTTGGAATATTTCAAGCTTTGGACAATATTCATCATTATCACCAAAGGGAGTCAAAAATAAGTGAAGATTGAATCAGAAAAATTCTTAGAAATGAAGGGAAAGTTCCAGGATAACTGTTGTCTCCTTATAAACTTGCATCCTGCCCTTCAATAAAACTTATCAAATTTAAATAACAGTATAAATACAAAATTGCAACAAGAAGGGGAAGCAGAATGAGCTAACAAAAAGTTTGCCCAGTGCCAACATGATATCAACTTGCACATGAGCAAAAACAATGGGGTATTGTGGAAACACAAATGTGTACAAAACTAATGAGTCCATAAAAATTTCCTGCTTTACTAATGCTATCACCATCCATTTACAGAGAGGAAATATAAAATAAAAAAGTAAAATCATGTGTATTCTGTTATATGCATGAGTCTGCTTCCTACTGTTAAATTAATGGGGATGTACACATCAGCGAATATCACATAGCTCTGGATCAGCAAAAAAGGATTATGACAGCTCACAGAAAACTGTGTTTAATAGTGTCGTGCAGCTCAGTAAAATGATTTGGTAAAACTTATTTGAAATAATTTCAAAACTATGAGTTAAACTTGAAGAAACCACAATCTGCTTGATAATGTCTTCCAAGCAAGAGAAGAGACTAAATTTTAATCAATCACTTATTCATTATGCACTCTTTGATATAATTATCAGTGAGAGGATTAGTTAACACTTGCAAGCATTTTGGCTTCAATGACATTTTCCCCTTGACTCTCTAATGACAGTTCTCCATTTGGAATAAAGGAGATTCAGCAAAGATAATTAAAGTTTTTCGGGGGAAAGCTGTTCTCTGCTGGACTTTCTTAGGAAGATTTTGACTGCAAAGTGTCATAGTGCCCACAGTTCCAAATAACTGCACTCAGCACAGTAATAGATTTTTCTACGTCAGGAATGGAATTTGAAGACACATCATCTTTGTAAAGGAATTTTATCATCTGAAAGAGAAGTCATGGGAGCTATTTTCACAATAGCACCATTGCTTTTATGGGTCAGAACTCAATCATGGCTTCTTAATATTCTGGACAGGGACCTTTAATAATCAGTGATCTTACCTGCCTAATGCCCACCTGCCAGACATTGGCATGGTTATTTAACATTTGATTTCATATCCTTCCATAGGAAGCCATCGTGGCCAATAGCATTGTTAGTCCTAATCCTCTTTAAAAGGCATCCAAGTTGGTGGCCATCACAGGCTGCTGGGAGAGCAGGTTGTGCTGAAGATTCCAGCACTCACCTTCATTGGATGTCCATGAGTTCAAGTGTTATGAGAGAGGGAGAAATCCTTTTCTTGATCCACTCATGCATATTTTTTAATACAGTGGCACCTCTGGTTACGAACTTAATTCGTTCCGGAGGTTCGTTCTTAACCTGAAACTGTTCTTAACCTGAAGTACCACTTTAGCTAATGGGGCCTCCTGCTGCCACCACACCGCCACCACAGAATTTCTGTTCTCATCCTGAGGTAAAGTTCTTAACCCGAGGTACTACTTCTGGGTTAGCAGAGTCTGTAACCCGAAGTGTTTGTAACCCAAGGTGTTTGTAACCCAAGGTACCACTGTACTTCTATCATGTTGCCTCTTACCCGACCTTTCTCTAAAGGGGACTTCTCTATGTCCCAAACTTTCACCAGGAGCAGGTGTGGCAAAGAAGGTCTGGGGTGCTAAAGTTGGTGTCCACCTCCCAGCCAACATTTGTTCTGTCATTCAGCCACTGCTAGTTGCCATGAAGCAGAAAATTATAGCTTAGAATCTTTCAGCCCAAAGTGTGAATATTTATATTTTGTATATACCAAACATGTCTTTTGAACATCATAGAAGTACTTTGATGGCTGAACAGAGCCAAGAGAACAAACAGTTTAAAATATGTTGTGTGTGTGTGTGTGTGTGTGTGTGTGTGTGTGTTTACAAGAAACCCCAACCATTTTTATTTGTTATTTTTTATCCTGAACCATAATCTCTGCAAACTAAGGTTGAAGGGGAGCGGTATGTTTTCGGTTGAGTATCTAGAACGTGCTTTCACTCAAAAAGCACTTGGCTGGATTAACTCTGAAATTATGTGAAATATATATTCAACTACAATATTCACCGACTGTGAAATCCTCCTTGGCTATGAAAATTCGGAAGCATCCTTGTATACACAAAAACTGGAGGAGAGTGTGTGAGAGAGATGCATCCCATGATCAGCCATTAAGAAAAGGAAAGTTGCTCAGAAAAGATTCACAAACAAAGAGAAATGGTATCTTTTCTACAATGCTCAGTACTGTTAAGCTTCTTTGTAATAAAATATGGTAACATCTCTGTCACATTAATCCAGCTGTATACTCTACACACATACCTCTGCACAGATAGAAATGACAATGCCATGGCACGGGGTACCAGATGTTGATTATATTACCTTGCAAACAGAACAATCCTACACTCCTGGGAAAGATGGCCAAGTGTCAGGGTGCTGTCAGCGGCTCCCAGCTGGTTGCCCAGGAAAGTACAAAGACAAGGAAAAGTTTCTTACAGTCCTTTTTTATTTCAAACTTTATAGAGAGAGGCTATAGAACCCAGCCTCTTGGATAATGGTGTTGTCCTGAGTGAATTTCCACCCCCCCCCGTCTCTCCCACTTCCTCATTTGTCATCATCATCACCTCCTCCATGGGTGTCGCTAAGTGCCCTTTGTCTTTGAGCTCTTTGCTCTCCTACTTTTAAGGCTCGCTGGGTTCTGGGAGATGGTCAGCCAGCTGCTGCTCTGGCTCTGCCTGCTCCTCCTCTCCCATTATTTCCCAATTTCCCCCCTCATCTGCCTCTGAGCTGTGACCTCCCCCACAAACCACTGTTGTAAATCTATACTTCCTCCTCCCGGGAAGGGTCAGGATGGGGAGGTGGTCTCCACCATTCCCTCTCCTCTGCCCAGCTCCTGACAGGTGGCTAAGGAGCTCTTAGGGAGGGAGGTCTGCATGTAGGGGTGGAAATCCACCAGTGAACATGATTTGGTGTGGTGGTGGTAAGCTCTGCCACCATAGCTGTATTGCAGATTGAAACATCATCCCAAGGTGGAGGCTGAAACACAGCATTATGGGATCATGTTAGGGGAGACCATGGACCCACAGGATTCTAAGCCTCCTTATTCCCCTGGCATGCCCCTCAAATGACTGCAAAACAATGCCAGTCCTTGTAGGTTAGTTTTTCAGAGAGAGAGAAAAAAAGAAAGAGAGAGATGACTAAATGTCTGAATGATCCTATTATATGAGTCTTAATCAATGGGTTCATCTAAGTTCAGCAACATGTTCTAAGCATAAGAAGAAATATTTAAGTATTAGTAATATTTTGCTTTCCGCTTTCTAAAATATATATAGTGTGTATGTTCTTCAGGTCCTTTCTCCATGCCCATATCTATGGCTTCTGTTCCTGGCTTACAGAATGACTAGATCCTGAGAAGATTCTGCAAACTGACAGAAGGCTTTGTGGAACAGACAAGTTGGCAAGAAATTGAGTGTCAGGGTATGTGGGTAGATTTCTGAAGCTAACTGTAAAAACCAGGAGCCTTAACTGGAGTTCAACATTATGAAATCTGTGGCTGCACACACAGATTGCAAAACCTTCAAATGTGAAACAGACTAAAAGTAAAATAAAGCCTGGTTTCCTTCTCTGAAATTCCCCTGCCAGCAGTTAAAGTGTGGGATGCACTAATCTCTTGTCTTTGATAAGGGTTGCATGTTTTGCCCCGCAAAGGTGAATTTCAGGTCAGATCACTT
The DNA here is from genome assembly GCF_964188315.1 of Podarcis muralis. Classification (NCBI taxonomy): domain Eukaryota; kingdom Metazoa; phylum Chordata; class Lepidosauria; order Squamata; family Lacertidae; genus Podarcis; species Podarcis muralis. The sequence goes on from NC_135655.1 coordinate 55,352,623, forward strand.
TACTTCCCCTGACTTCTCAACTAGGCATCCAAGACAACTGAAACTCAAGTGGCAAATGTATCTTGAAGTAACAGGGTTTTTTATGTTGTTGTTCATTGTAGATGAGATAAATGTTATATGTGTAAAGTAAAAAAGCATTTTAAGCATTGGGATCGAATTGTTTACTCCATACTGCCATTTAGTGTTTTAATCAATTATCTTAAGGGTACTATTTTATTGATGAAGACAGCAATCCTATAGCATAATCCAAACTATGCTCTGGGATTCATGGCTGCCACGATGACAATGGAGCTGTCCCAACATATCACCAGCCCAATGCATGTGGTCGGTCACACTCTGGATCTTGTTTTCTCAACTGAACAGGAAGAGGGTAATCTGAAGGGGGGCGTGGGTATTTACATCATTCACTTGTCATGATCAGATCACTTCTGTTGAGATTTAGACTTGTACCAAGAAGTTCTGCTTTGCATTACAAGTCAAAATGTGAATTCAAAGTGTGCTCTGATAATTATTTTTCTAATTGCACCCTCAAGGTAAGTCAAAGGATGATTCCAATGCATTTAGCAAGACTTAAAGTGCAATCCTATGCATGGAAGTTTCTTCTAGGTAATGGCACATGAGCTTGCAACCTTAACATATGCAGGTAAGAAACTGATAGGTTTATCACTGAGCCCAGCACACTTTGCAGAAGCACAAACTTTACTTTGATTTATTTAACTATTTGTTTAGCATACCACACTAAAAAAGAGTGGGTATTATAGAGCAGGGATGGGATACCTGTTTCTCCTCAGATCATCAACTTCCATCATTCTTGCATTGGTCATGCGGGTGGAGGCTGATAGGAATTGGACTCCCAAGAACTATCAATATTATATAGATATCTATAGATCCAAAGTATGACCTCAAGGTACATGAGGCCACCACTTTGCAAAAACTAAGAAGGTCTTGGTTTAGTCAGTGCTTGGATGTTTGTGCCATCTTGAAATCACATGTATGCAGCTTTTGGCTTCCACGATGGAAGAAAGGTGGGATATAAATTTAAGAAAATGCATAATAATAAATATGCTATAGAACACCTGCATAAATATTTCTGATTGCCACAGCAATCCCCATCCCCAACTATAAGCAATGCCCTAATTCATGTATATATTCTACCTGGAATAAACAACTGAAAGGGGCTTAGAGAGCGTTGGCAAAGTTAGTCAAAACCAAAGTGATCAAAGGGAGGATCTTTTTTAAACCATTATAGTTTTTAGAGTGTTCAGGAAAATAAGAATATTCCATTTTTGAAACTGTAGCCACATTCTTGTATTTTACTAATGAGTAACTAGAATTTGAGACTGGGAATAAGCATGCTAGCTCCATCGCCTGTCACCCTCCACAAGATGGAGACTGACCGCTTCAAACCTGAAACCTCTTGTATTGGAACTGGTGCCTAACTGATTGGAATGGGTGTCTAACTGATTATCCCAACTGTCTATCTGACTCCTCCTAACATTTTCTCTCACTCTCTCACCTCAGAGCTAGACCAACCCACAGACTTATCTTCCCTCTTCCTTCTCCAACTCCCAACTGACTTCCCAACAACTCCAACCCTAACTCTAATTCCTCCCCTTGGGTTCCCACTGGCCAATCACTTCACACTCATTTAATCCTTTCCTTATGACCCACCTAGGAGGGCAAACACCACATAGGGCAACAACACTTCTTAAAGAATCGTCCCTAGATGGGAGGGGTCCCTTCAGGTAGCACTATATCTGCCTCACTATCCAGCATCATCTTCATGGGCACAGTGGTGAGTAATGGTTTTGTTTAGGTTTTTCCTAACAGCCGGCTTCTTCCTTTTCTTGTGTTAGAACTGTGGGTAATGATAGATAAGACAGCAGGGCTGTCCAAAAACGTTTTGCTGACTGAAGCAGAGCAGTAAATGTAGCCCCACCCTTCAAGGCAAGATGCATAGGACCCAAGACTGACCAAGTTATTTTGGCTCCTGAGGAAGAAAGCCTACAAGCACCACTTGTGGATAATGATGGTGATGATGATGAAGATACAAAAATTGGCTGCTCTTTCGTGATACAGTGGTGCCTCGCAAGACGAAATTAATCCGTTCCGCGAGTCTCTTCGTCTTGCGGTTTTTTCGTCTTGCGAAGCACGGCTATTAGCAGCTTAGCGGCTATTAGCGGCTTAGTGGCTATTAACGGCTTAGTGGCTTAGCGGCTTTAAGAAAAAGGAAACAAACTCGCAAGAACTCGCAAGACGTTTCGTCTTGCGAAGCAAGCCCATAGGGAAATTCGTCTTGCGGAACGACTCAAAAAACAGAAAACCCTTTCGTCTAGCGAGTTTTTCGTCTTGCGAGGCATTTGTCTTGCGGGGCACCACTGTACTCAAAATCAGAAGTCTGAGGCAATTGCCTCGCTCTGTCTCATGGCAGAGCAGACCTAGATAGATAGATGATAGATGATAGACATAGATGATAGATAGATAGATAGATAGATAGATAGATAGATAGATAGATAGATAGACAGACAGACAGATTCCTGGGGGCGTTGTTGGGTTCTCATAGGCATTCCCCCCCCCCCCCCGAAACTAGGTTTTAAAAAGATAGACTACAATAATGAAAATTATTATTCCCCCCCCTTTTTTCCATTTTTGGCCCAGCTGTAAAGAAGCATAGAATAGATGCCCCATGTATATGAGTTGAGCATCTCAAGTACAATTTATTAGAGTGCTTTTGTCATTTCACTCTCTCAGACAGTAGGCTTGAAAGAAATTGAGTCCATCAGCCTTCATCTTTTCATTTCTATACTTGCTTGTCAAAATTTTGAAATAATAATAGACGGAAGGCAGAGTTACTCGGACAGGTGGTCAAGGTGAAACTCAAGCAGCAAACTTGCCTTGAGTGTATTCTTTTTCAAGTCCACAGCGCTCACGTATATTAAAATACAATTCAAATGGGGCACATCATATGAGGTTAGCATAACAAATACATACATGAGCAATATAAAAATGTATGGCCGCAGCTCTTACAATATGTTTTGCTGCTCTGTTGGGAAATAATGCAGAAGGTGAGAAGGTTAACATTTCTGCCCAAAGACACACAGCCATTTTTCACTGCATCAGCTATGCATTTACATAATAAGTAATTGACTGTCAAGAAGAGAGATCTCATGGCAGAGAATTCGGAGGCCTGATTTATTTTGTAAGGGTGAAAAAGGCTGTTTGTGAAAACGGCATCAGAAGCAACTACTGCTTTGGAGATACTTTTCCGTCCTACCAAAGTTCTGCTTTTTATCACAAGAGTAAACCACTGAGCCTAGGGCTTGCTGATCAGAAGGTCGATGGTTCGAATCCCCGTGACGGGTGAGCGCCTGTTGCTCGGTCCCTGCTCCTGGCCACCTAGCAGTTCGAAAGCACGTCAAAGTGCAAGTAGATAAATAGGTACTGCTCCGGCGGGAAGGTAAACCGTGTTTCCATGTGCTGCTCTGGTTCGCCAGAAGTGGCTTAGTCATGCTGGCCACATGACCCAGAAAAACTGCAGACAAACGGCGGCTCCCTCGGCCTATAGAGCAAGATAAGCGCTGCAACCCCAGAGTCGTCCATGACTGGACTTAACGGTCAGGGGTCCCTTTCCCCTTTACCTTTAAACAGCATTGCAAAGAAAAAGACCCTTAAGGGAAATGGCTCGTCACAATCCCATGCTCAGAGCCCTGTAAAAAAGGACTGTGGTGGATGTTATTTCGTCATCTTCCCCTTTTCTTGTCACACTTGCAAGTCGGTTTTTAAATTTGGTTGGAGTTGAGAAACAATTAGCACCTGTGATAGGAGGACACCCCTCAACTCGATTTGGAACTTGGTAACTGCCAGAAAGAATCCCGGGACAGTACTAACAGGTTCATTATGACAAAAGCTTTCATGGACTAGAGCCAGTTTCAATCTATGTGCAAAGTGTTGCAGCTCTCTATATGGCTGTGGGGTGGGTGGGTTGTAAACACTGGGGTCAGGGGGAAATTAAATAGAGAAAGTGATACTTCAGTTATTAATAGAGGCTTTTCACTGATAAACACAGACATCCTGGTATTGGAAAGCTAATTAAATCATGTAGTGAGATTATTATTTTTTAAAAAACCCCACAAATCTTTCTCTTGATTCAAGCCTCAGGTGATAGCACTGAACCTCTTGATGTATTGCAGTTCAGTGATTTCATGTTGCAGTCTCCCTTTGAGGTTCTTTAATTCGAGGATGGCAACTCTACATTCAGCTTCAGAGTGTTGCTGAAGGCTGAAATTCCTCCCCACCATGTGGATTGCTTTTTCTTTCTTTTTTAAGTATTGCTGTTGACGGCAACAGATTTGTGTCCCTGTATTCTTTCGCACAGAGACTGCCCTGCTTCTCTTGTCTGGATATGTAAGAGCATTGCTGGCAAATGATGGCATATATCATTGGAAGATGAGCAGCTAAATGGAGCCCTGATGTGGTGGATGTTCTTCTTCTTGTTGTTGTTAATAATAATAATAATAATAATAATAATAATAATAATATCTGCAGGTCCTGTGGCAGTATTGTTATTATTACTTACCTGCCCTTCAACCTAAGGTCCCAGGGGAGGTTGCAACATTTTGATATAAAATATCAAAAACAGTTTCAAACAACTTACAATCATACAAATAAGGTGGTTCCTAAAAAATTACATACCTGATGTATCAAAAGCTGGAGTAGAGAGGTGTGTATTCAACATTTGCTGGAAGCTCTACTATGTCACAGTGACAGAGTTAGGAACTGGTCCTTCTGTCCTTGGACTCAGCTATACAGCTGCAAATAAAATGTTTTAAGTGTGTTTTAAGTGCAATATACAATGTGACACTAGATGGTGATGGCGAGCCTTATGGAAAATTCAATATATATATATTAAAAAGGTAAAGGTAAAGGTACCCCTGCCCGTACGGGCCAGTCTTGACAGACTCTAGGGTTGTGCGCCCATCTCACTCAAGAGGCCAGGGGCCAGCGCTGTCCGCAGACACTTCCGGGTCACGTGGCCAGTGTGACATCGCTGCTCTGGCGAGCCAGAGCCGCACACGGAAACGCCGTTTACCTTCCCGCTAGTAAGCGGTCCCTATTTATCTACTTGCACCCTGGAGTGCTTTCGAACTGCTAGGTTGGCAGGCGCTGGGACTGAACGACGGGCGCACACCCTGCCGCGGGGATTCGAACCGCCGACCTTTCGATCGGCAAGCCCTAGGCGCTGAGGCTTTTACCCACAGCGCCACCCGCGTCCCGATATATATATTAAAAACACTTAAAAACAAAGCATTTTCAGAACATTTTTATATATATGGTTTTTTTTATATATTTTTATATCTGTTATATATATGCATTTCCAGAACTTTTTTTCATATGCTTATCAGAGTTTTGATGAAACCTGTAAGTGACAGTGGTATTCTGTTTTCTGCCTTCTAGAACACCACTGGTAAAAAAGAAGATGAAAGCTTCTCCACTTTCAGTTAATTCATATTCACAAGGATGTCTTCAGATTCTATACTCCATGGCTGCAGGTAATTTTATGGCATCCTTGTGCAAGAAAGAGGGAGAATAGAGAGAGAGCAAGCAGGAAGAAGCAGAGGAGCTTAGTTGTTTGGTGGGAAACCACAAAATGTATTTTACCTGATTATTTGTTATTCTCAACTCTGCCCTCTACTGACTGGAGGCATATGAGGTTGCTTATACCCAACAAACCTTCACCTTAATCTCTACAGATTTCTATTCCCCACATATTTGGGACCTGTATCTCCAAAAACAAATATGCACTTTACTAATATTGCCTTTACTATACGTCATATTTTAAATCAAACTCCTTAGGGTTGTTTTCATAATCTGGTGGTCATATGCTCAAACCTCTCTGGGTGGCACACCCACAACAGCGAATATGCAATTTTTGCATTGGAAGCATGATACCAGTATTAAATCTGAGTAACTTCTGCTCTTTTAAATAAATAGTTGTATTCTCTGCAGTGCATGCAAGCCATGCCAATAGACATAATTTGAAATAATGGTGGGACAACAGCCTCCAGCGCCCATTTCTCACTGCAAAGCTAAGACTGTACCAACTGTTCTCATAAAATACCAATTCCTTTTTTAAAAAAAATCCATGAACAGAACATGATGAATAATTGCATGAATTAAGTAGATGATGTACAAGCAATTTATGGTGGGAAATAAAGATTATTGGAGTAAATGATTCAGTTTTGTCATATTCAATAACTATAGAAACATGCATAAATATGAAAAATGTTTACTGTTATTACATGTGTACACACTCTATAATGAATTACATCATAATTGCTCCATAATTGCTCAAAGACTGTAATATTTATACATTTTCCATCATAAATTGATCCTCAGAGATAGAGAGATTTTACATAATTTCCATCTCAGCTCACTCAATGGGATGGCAACATGGCATATGAAATGAGGCTCTTGGGGAATGAGAGTTTTGGAAGTTTCTTATTGACTCTAAATGACACATATCTATTGACCTGCTGTTGTGCCACTTTAATGAAGATTCTGCTGGAGTGTAAAATTCTCCTTTTGTTCCTTTTCTTACAAGGCCCACACAACAGACTTTTGAAACTTGAATTAGCCGTGGAATTTTGTAACCTCTAGATCAATAACCCCTTTGATGCAATACACTACGAAATAAATTGTTAATATGTTTGTAAACCTTGGGCACAATCCAGGGCAAGTTAGTGGTGATGTAGCCTCAATGAAATAGAAAGAGCCAGAGGATACAGTTTAAACATCATTGATTTAAATGGGATTGAGTCATAGCTAACACTTGCTAGACTGTGTTTTCCTTTCCTTTCGTCTTTTAAAGCCAATGCATTTAACAGCATGCATACCAGTTTTCACACCTCCCTATCCACATAGAATTGTAAAGTTGGAAATGACTGCGAGTCATCTAGTTCAACTCTCTACATTGCAGGAATATCAAACATAGTCCTCCATCCAATTTGAAACCATACTGGACCCAACTTAGCTTTGCAGATGTGCTATCAGTTTTACTGTTGCAGCTGCACCATCCAATTCCCTGATTTGAGGCACAGCATCCATCATTTGATTGGTGGTAGTATTTCAGTGCTAGCTCAATGTAATGATGACCAGAGCGGCACTCGTGAGCTGGTCAGCAATGGGGTTGGTGGTCAAGTATCCTCCACCTAATGATGCTTCTGAGTGCTCACATGGAGTCTCAAAGCTATTCTCCCTCCCTAGTCCTATTACATCCCACCAGAGGGAACAAGGTTGGCTTGGCTTCCTCACATCACTGAGTGAACTAAAGGTCAAACAAACTCCACTAGAAGTCCTCAATGAAAATGCTACACCCCTGAGTAGAAAGGTGGACTCCTAAAAAGTTAAAGAAGAAAGTATATGGACTTGACTCCCATCACAAGTCAAAATCAGTTATCCTTGTTGACCTCGTGTATGGATATGTCCACCTTCTTGGGATGCACAGCCCCTTTCTAGAATCCCTTTCCGAGTATTTCAGACCATGCCAAATGGAGATTAAGCACCCATAACATAATTGTCTTGAGGTGCTGCCTGATGGTGTGGCTAAGCTGTCTTCTAGACAAGGTGGTTCTATCTTCAGAGGATGCCTAGGCAGGTCAGTCCCCATCATGCTAAATGTATCCAAAAGGAAGTGATGTTGGCCTAAAAATTCTCCTCCTCACCAGTACAAAGTGTGAGAAGGCAGACAAATGGCTACTGATTCCCCCAGAGCCTGTCAGACCAGTCACCATCTGGGCTGAACCACAGCGTGACACAGATGCTGTGCTAAATGGAAGAGGAAGTTTCAAGGGCAGAACCACCCTTATAAAGGGGAGCTATGTCATAACCTATTGGCCAGAACTGTCCAATCAGAATCAACCCCCCTGGAAGGAAGTATCACAAGGCTTCCTGCAGTAGGGGATGGGGCAAAGTCACCACTGCCCGAAGATCAGTGAAATGGTATCATTTCTACATTATTTAAGGGTTCTCCCACCTCTCTCACACACATGAATAGAGCTATAACAAGTCTGGGTGATTGGTGGGCAGAACTGGAAGGGAGACTATACGGCAAGAAAGATCAGAAAGGAAATTTTCTGGCTAAAAGGCAGGGGAAAGTAGATGAGGCACTGCTTGCAGGAGGAGATAAATGAAAGAGACTGAATCAGGGTGAAGGTGAGGAATCTCATTAGAACTGAGAGTAGCTAGAAGCAAGGGATGAGATGTAAGATGCAGCAAGACTATGTAAGCCCTTGGGGGCAAAACGCAGGAGTCTAATTTAGATGCAGAAGATAACCAAGGCAGAATTTATCTGAAAAGAGGAGCCTTGGTCCAAGTGAACAAAGTGGTAGTTTGTTGACCGCTTTCTAAATGCACATAGGTGTTGTGGAGTCGTGGCTAAACAAACCTGATACTTGGCTGGATATGTATATGAAACCACTGGCAAAGCTTAGGTAATTGATGCAAGCTAAATGGTGAAGGGTCATAATGTTGCATACATTTGAACTTCTCAGTAATTTCCCAGCAAGTGGGCAGACCAGAGACATTTTAGCAGTGCGTAGAGTAAATTCAAACTTGAGGGGGAAGCCCAATTTTCATCTTTGACTTCCTTTGATTTCACTCCTAAATAAGAGAACAATAACACTTTCTCTCCTCCCACCCCCAGTCATTTCTTTTTCTCCAGCTCCTGACATGAGATGAGTTTTCATACTACCATGAGAGAAATATGATGGCATTCTATTACAGGCTCCTGTTGTCACTCGTTGAAAAGAGTCTGCAGAGTAATTGCTGGACTTTGCAGTTTGCTTGTCGCTGTGGGTTTCAAAATAGAAACAAGCTAAAGCAAATGTGAATTGATTTCATTATGGCATGCTTTTGACTCCCATTGTTGGGGCCACTGATCAACACTCTCGTGCATACAATACAAAGAAATAATCCAGCAAAATAGCACTGAATTATTTTAGAAAAATGAATACAGTTTTCTGTTTTGCTGTGGGACCAGAAAGGACAAAATTCCTAGATGCCTTATGAATCTGCACCCACCTCTCATGTAAAGAGTTATGTCTCAACCCTATGGGCCAAACCTGGTTCACAAAGAGGAACATCTAGGAATACAATAATGCATTTCAATTCATTACTATAGGATTTAAGTGCACTGAACTGAGCTAGCATTTCTTTGCATGACCAGGCAGCGACAGCCCCAGCCCCCAGGGATCATAAGGAAGGAATAAAGACTCTGACAACATTATTGTTGTTAGCCGCCCTGAGCCCGGCTTCGGCTGGGGAAGGCGGGATATAAATAAATTATTATTGTTGTTGTTGTTGTTGTTGTTGTTATTATTATTATTATTATTATCAATTAAAATTAGGCCACAACTTTATTAAACCTCTGAATGTAGGAAGACCTTGGCTTAGGCCTTGGGCGTGTATCCATCCCAGCGCCCCCAGCCGGGGGGAACTGGGGTCATCAAGGTATATGGGATATGGGGGGTACTCTGCGAGACATAAGTGTAACCGGCAGCCCAGTCCATATCCCCGAACGCAGGGTAGTTTACTGGCAACCTTTCAGTGTATGGCCAGTGGCAACCATATATATATACCTTTAAGAGGGGGACCCTGGAATCGCCACCGCAGAGGGGTGAGTCACCACTTCATGCCCCCCCCCATTACAGTGGTACCTCTAGATATGAACAGGATCCGTTCCGGAGCCCCGTTCACATCTAGAGGTAAACATAACTAACAACGGTGCGTCTGCGCGCGTTGCTTTTTGCCGCTTCTGCGCATGCGCGTGACGTCATTTTGAGTGTCTGCGCATGCGCAAGTGGTGAAACCCGGAAGTAACGTGCTCTGTTACTTCCGGGTTGCTGAGGAGCGCAACTCGAATGCACTCAACTCGAAGCATATTTAAGCCGAGGTATGACTGTATAGGGAAGAAAGGACTAAAGGATTCCACCCAAGGCCATAACCACCAAAGTTGTGACGAATCGCTATGGGGAAGACAAAACAGCAACCAGTCAAAGACCATGACAGTGCCTGCTAAACAGGAAGAAAAAGTTAACCTGCAAACAAGAAAGATTAAATAAAGAGAGGGTAGGCAGGGTGAATCTCCAGAGTCGACTGCCTGGCTATTGTTGGCTCCATCCCCTATTTATAAATGGGACTGGCCCCACCTCCCAGCAAGAAACTTGATTACTGAGGCTGGGCATAAACCTCCAAAAATTAACACTGAGAGGCAAGCCAGCCCCTGTTTGCCAGTAAGTTCCCTGGGAACTGTAGCACCATGCACGATCCCACAAAGGGCACCCACAATGTAAAGTGTGAGTGCTCATTCTCTGTCAGATGTATGGCTCTCTCCACTTGGTCCCAGCTAGTCATAATAGCTGTATACTACCATCAGTATCAGAACTGGTATGTCTCTGAATGCCAGTTGATGGGGAATACAAGAGAGGAGAGCACTGTTGCACTCATGTACTGTTTATGTGCTTCCCATTGGCATCAGGTGCCTGCTGTGAGAATAAGTTGCTGAACCAGATGGCTTTCTGTTCTGAGCAAAGACTTGGGAATTCAGATTCAGAGGTCTCAACAACTGAAAATCCTATGATTCAGCCCATTAACAAGAAACATTTAGGAAACTAGACCACCCACCCATGAACCAAAGGTCAAATCTCTCGTGTAACCTGATCCCAAGATGTACAGAACCTTATAGATTATTACCAAGATTGTGAACTTGGCTGTGTATCAGATTGGCAAGAGGTTGTCAACTAACCAATGCCAAGATAGTTTAGAAGCCAGAGATTGCCACCATCAGAGTTTGGCAAGCATCTCCCCATTTCTGGTCTGCAGATTCTGTGACTAGTCTGAACAACTGTCTGGTTCCCAGCTGTTGGAGGGATGTACCCATGTTCAGTCAGTGCTGGTATACTTGTGTGTTATAGAAAAGAACATGAAAATAGGATGGATCAGGCCCTTCCACCACAAATCAGTCACTCTGTATTCCACATCAGCAAGCAATCACTGAAACAACTGTTAAACGTGCCAGAAATCTGGACAACCAATCCCCCCCAATTCCTTAAATGCACACTAAGTTCTTCTTTGTAAGTGTGGTTATAAATTGCTAAAATGGAGGTTTGCTGACACGCTGGCAATCCATTAATTACAGTTGTACTACTGCTAGTGGTATATCTATAATTAAATGTAATTACAATGTGTTCCCATCACAAAAACCACTCAATGGTAGATCTGAATTAAATTACAGCCTCCCAGTTCTCTAGATAAATATTTGAGTTGACAACTATCTTTCACAAATTTGAATTCTAACTGGGCTCATTTTGTTTGCTATTTACCCCATCCCTGAGCCTAGGGTTGGCATGTGGGTTAGGGAAAGTGAATTAAAGTAAATTCGTTTTGCATTTTTTTCCTACTCGTGTGTGATAAGCTGAAGATGAATTTAGATGTTAAAGCTGCTGAAATTTCTATTCAGATTCAGTCCATACTGCCAACATTTTAAGAAGTATATTAATCCTCCCTTTTACTTAACTTTGGGATGGGGTGGTTACAATTTTTTCTTGCATTTTCTCCCAAATCAACCAATCAAATTAAGTCACCAAAGGAGGGCTCTAATTCTTACTAATCATAACCCAGTTCACTTGGCAGACAGATAAAGTTTTATTTCCAACTGATAAACAAGGAGGAGAAACAGTTGAAAATGAGTTAACAGTTTCTGCTAAAAGTTCAGGGCTAAGAGAGATTGTGGGTGAGGCTTTTACTTGCGTGTCGAGGTCCCCAAGCCACCCCAATAATACACAATTCACACAGAATTTTTGTTTAAGGTTTTGGGCATAATTTTGGCCACAACTTTATTAAAATACAAAAAAATGTGAGTGGTTGCTTAGGTTGTGTCTATCTGACCCGGGGACAGACTGACATTTGCACGCCTGTGAAAGTCAGAAAGGGAAAACATTTTGGGGAGAAAGATGGATCTGGGTACCATGCCCTCACCTCTCCCTAAATGCTCCCAGGGGCTCTTGCATGGCCCTAGCCCCTTGAAAGGGGTTTGGACAAAAGCATGGCGAGCCCCTGGATTCCTTTAATGAAATACTCTTGCAGCAGCAGCATTGGAGGGGCAGGCACAACCAATCCGTGCCCCTCCACCAACCAATTCATAAAACCAGTGCCTAACCGCAACCTTACAGGTTGTGACGATTTGCTATGCAGTAGGCAAAAACTAAATGGCGCCAGCCAATCAGCCAAATGGACAAAATTCCTACCAGGCCCCTGCCCCAAAAGCAGATGACCCCATGACAGGCATAACAAGGTCAATGTGAACAACCCTAAATATAGGGAGGGTGGGAGGGTAATCCAATGCACGCAGCAAAAAGAGGAAGCTCAACGCTGCACGCAGGGAATATAAGACTTCTCGGCTGTCAATCACAAAATGGCAACATCAAATTCTCCCCAACGACAAGAGGAGCCCAATCGCAATGGTGGCCAACTACCTTTACCCACCCAACAACAGTGGGATGTCTTGTTAGACCCCACCGCAACACGTGCTCTCCATGTAGGAGAACACACTTAATCAGAGCTTAACAGTTTGCTCAGACACCATCATCTGTTTATTTGTATGCCACTCCCTCACCCCAAAAAAATAAAGGACCCAAAGAGGCTCACAATGTATCAAATGAACAACAATATATATAACAATTAAAAATAAATCATATTTAATTATTAAATTAAATTAGATTAATTTAAATTAAAATGATGATGATGTCCATAAGTCCTCAGCATTATATAAAACAATACAAATAAGTAAACTTAACAGTTTAAAACTAAACAGGAGATTGAATAACATTCTTAATCAATGCACCCTGTGGACTTGCATACTATTCCCTTTTTCCTCTATTTTTAGAGGAGTTTCATACATTTTTTTTCTGTTCCCCTCCCCCCTCTTTCACACACACACATTGGGCAGAATGAATGTAGCACTAAGACAATTATTTTTTTTCAGTCAGTGGAGTTCTGCTTTCAGAATGGAATATTCCCTTTGTCTCTTCCTCCTACAGCAGCAGATTTGGGGTGTGTATGGGATGTGCAAAGGTGGGGAGTCCCCTTGCCAAAACACCTTAAAGAAAACTAAGGCACAATATGGTGGAAAAAAACTTAAGTGTAACTGAAAGTGGTCAAGCTTTCATCTCCCTCTTTCCCCCTAATCCCTGTCCCTGAATATGTCAGTCCAGCACCGCTAATGCCTAATGTGAAGTTGCCAACCTGTTCTCTAATTCCAAGCATTAACCATATTCAGCCAGCAGAAACAAAGGCAGGAAACATGATAGGAGGCAAATTTAGTTCCTGCTGGCAGAACTTGCAGAGGAAAGAAGCGTCTTGTAGAGGCCATGGGTGCTTTCAATTTAGAAACTTGTGATTTGCAGTCTTGCCAGCGGCACACTTGGGGATCTGATTGCCGCATACCTGAAGCTACATGGAGTCAAATCTTTGGGCTATTTGATATGCAAATGTGGAACCTGAATGATATGAAAGTCAGATTTAAAAGCTCCTGACAAGCCAACAAACTGCAGTGCGATGCTATTTACATTGCAAGCAACATTGGTTTTGTGTAATTAAAATGCATTCTCTGTTATGGTGCAGTAGCATTGTAATCGCAGCGAGGCGTTACGGAGATAAACGGTTTAAAAAATAAAAATCACTGCTGTCCCCTGACACTGTTTCCCTGCATCCTTTCCTAACATTTCAGTGGATGCAAAGCTAAAGGAGATGTGAAAAACAGAGATGATAGTTATTTCTGTCACCGTGGGAATCTAGATGTACTCGGGCTAAATGGAAGCTGTCAGGTTTTGCCGATTCTGAGCCTTAAGTATTTTTTACATTCCTGCCGTCAAGATATTTTGTTCCCTCCAGACATCAATGTATTCCACAGAGTTCTGTGTTTCAGTTGCCAATGCCCACTGCAGGGATTTGCAGTGTGGGCAATTGGGAGTCTCTGCATCATATCCTTGCTTCCGTGAAGGCTCTGGAGGGAAGGGGGGAAAGTCAATGAAACACCCCAGTGATTTAAAGGGCTCTCAAACAGCAGGAGTGTTGAGAATGCTGTGCACACACAAGCAGTGGGATACATTTACTCCATCCTGAGTAAGTAATGAAATCAAGCTATCTCTCCTGTCAGCAGGGCAAGGAAGTCAAAGTCATGGTTAGTCATTTAAAGGCGAGGCGGGCAGGAAGAGTAATGAATCATGACACCTTCACAATTACTTCCTCTGCACATGAACAAGCAGCAGGCTGCTATTCAAATTTCTGCACTTGCCCCACAGAAGTCATTCCCCACACTGAAAACATTTGCTTGCTTTGATCTGGGGTATTTGAAGCAATGTGCCCCACTAGCTTCCAAATGGCAGCTTTCCAATAATCCCAAAGAACTCTATGTAGGGATAGGGAAGAAATGTGACTCAGTTTGCATTTAAAGGTGGACCTGTGTAATTGCATTTAAAGGTGGACCTGAAGCAATACACAATGCAAAACACATCTTTCAAAATTCGCACTTATCCAGATTTTGTGATGTAGCTCTTCAGTCAAGTAATGTACACAAAAATGCATAGGTTAGGGGAAAGTGTGCATAGAAATGTACATATTAGTGAAGACACAAAAATGCTGGGGAAATGGCTTTGCAAAAATGTTCCATGATCAGAAGCAATGCTCCCCTCATGTATTCCATTACTTTCTTGTTCCCAGTATCTAGAGTGGTTTGAATCATTTCCCAAATCTATCAAAAAACAAACAAACAACTTGAATAGGCAGATAACCTAATCATAGGTTACATTAGCACAAACTTGTTAAGAGTGCTTTCTTTGTGTAGGAAAACAGTAACAAAACAGGTAACTGTGGCATTCACCATGCAGGCAAGGAAGTGCTCCAATTTCTGATACACTAAATATATTGACTGCCTTGAAGTTTATTTATTACCATATAAACCACTTGGCAGTTATAGTGCCATGGAAGGATATTTAACGAAATACAAGTAAACACAGGGAAAGCACATCATTTCTACCTGCAACTGCTATAGCGTCCTATTCATCATCAGAACACAGTCACTTATGGCAGTTGAGGGGGTTTCTGCAGTGTGTATTCGAGAGGGGAGTATTTTATTTAAAAAACTGAGTCAGAACAGTTCAGATGTGCAGGAAATAAAAATCACGGCTATCCATGATATCTCTATGCAGAATACCAAAACAATTTAGGAAGGCAAATATTGTTCACTTTGCTTCCACAGATATCTGAAAACACTCTTTACACAAAGATTGAAGGGTAAATATAGGCCTCTGTTTTACAAGTCCCAAGGACAGGGTTACTTTACAGCAGTGATGGCAAAAGTAATATTTTTGAGTAGATGGAGAAAAGAGGATATGAAACCATTCAGCAAGAACAGTCTGAAGGACATGGAGGATGCCTTTAAAGATGCCCGTCCTCAGCACCCATCTTGCCTTTATAGACAGGGCCAAATAATTTATTTTTAAGGACCCATTAACCATCTCATGCAAAGGGATGCAAAGGACCTGCAAGGCCCTTGAGATTGTGTGGCTCCTCCGAGTTTCTCAAATGCTGATAACTTCTGAAGCGGGGAGCCTTTTCTGTCTATGTACACTCCCCCTCACAATTATAAACTTTTTTTTAATATAATGGTACCTTAATTAGAATGGAATAGGAGCCAGATAAAATGGCATTGGGGATGGAGCAAGGCCACCACCCCTCCCATATCCAAGAATCTCCTGAGGCGTCTGCTGATTCTCCAGAGAGGAGGAGGCGTGTTCTGCTCTCTACTTATTCTGCTCCAGCACCACATCAAAGAGTCAGTCAGTGTCGGAGAGAGAGAGAGAGACTGAGTGTTAGAGATCGTGTGTAGAGATAAGGTTGCTGCTAAGAGCAGCTGCAGACAGTGTGGTTCAGCATTCATTTATGCTTAGACCTATTTAGCTCTGTATATATTTGTATAATAGTTGTAGATAGAATAAAGAAGATATTCTACAGAGCTGCTCTCCGAGTTGTTTATATACTCTGCTAGACTCTGCTGTACTCTGCTGTGCGATGACTGTCTTCTTGTGGGAGTGAATCCGGTGCTCACAACTCTAAGCTGTGAGTCCACAGCACTTTGACCTGTTCCTGTGCAGAAGGTGGTCTCTGGAAGTGGTACCCAGCTCGCCTAGCCCAGTCGGGGCTGAAGTGGATGAGTCCAGTTGGTGGCACTGGCTCAAGGGCGATGCTGACACTCTATTCCTGGGTGATACTTTGCCACAAACTGAACATGAGAGACTATGTCATCAGAATTGCCTACTGTGTATGGGCTGAGTTTAGTAAAACACATTTAGGTGATCAAGCAAGAAATCACCTGTGTTTTGTTTTTCAATTATTGATACATTATGAATGCTCAAAATGATTTTTACAATAGTTTGATTCATTTCAAGTGACAACCCTAGTGGAACTGTTTATATACAGTACTTATCTATTCTGTTTTTAAATGAATCCATTAAATGAAAAATGTTCCAGTTTACTGCAGCCACCCAAATTGATTAAGATAGTCATAATATAGCCATCACCTAATGCTGCACGTGTCCTCATCATAACCCTGACCTCAATAATAAATTTTATCCAAAAGTCCCCACAATGAAGGGGCTTCATCACCAGTGGGAGGGAGTGACAGGATGGAATTTGTAGGATGGAAATATATTGACTCTCTCCTCTGGTTTGTAGCAACGTTGCTCCCTAAAGTGGGAGAATATGCTCACTAGAACCAAAGTCCCATCCTTTTGGGTTATCATATTCACAGAAACTCATATAAACATGGTAACTACGGCTTGATCCTTATTTGGTTGTGGTAGCCCAGAGGTGTGCTTTTTCCACTGGTGACACCAGTGTTGTCATTCTGCCGGCTTCTGAAGACACACTTGCTTAGGCAAGCATACTGCTGAAGTTACCTTCTGAATTTATTGTTTTAACTCTGTTTCAATCATCATGCTTCTTAATTGCATGTCACGTTGTTTATTTTAATTGAGGATGGTTTAGCGACCAATCGAATTCTTATTGTGTATTTTAATTATGTTTTAGTTTTATAATTGTAAACCAATGAGAAGCAATTTTGCCATATGTGTGATATATAAAATAGCAGCAACTATTGAAACAACCAACTGCTTAATGATCATCATTGGATAGCACTAAACCATACTTATTGTGCTGAGAGTATGGAATAAAGGTGGTTAGACATAAATGGGGAGGGCACTTTGTGTCTGTGATTCTATGAATTCACACACCGCCATATATTTGGGGAGGGAGGGGATGTTCAGCTGAGCACCTGTTTATTCAAAGAACATGCTGGAACGACTGTGTCCTAGCTAATTTTTTAATTCACCAAATAATTCTCCTTGTAATTCCGACAGGACTCTGATCTACATATATTTTGCTCAAATTCCTTGTGTATGGGTTTTTTTGGTGTGTGTGTGTGGGGGGGACTATTACAAGTTCTCATCTATCACTTTTTATTTTCCTTTGTAGTCCAAACAACCTCTTCCTCCTCTAACTAGAAATAAGTTCATTCCTGCATCTAAATATGGCAACCATACTGTGATCACTGTGGCTCACATCCCACAGCCAAGTAGACCTGTAGATGTGATGAAAAAGCAGGCATTATGGAAAAACAGCTGGAATCTGTTAATGAGGACAGATAGCAGAAGGTCAGGACATACTAATGGAAAAGTTTTTCATTGCAGTGAAATATATAGAAGGGTGAGGTGAAACCAAACTGGCATGAAATCTCTTCAAAGGGAGCCACCTGTGATTATAATTGAACTCACTTTCTACTTAACGTGGAATATCCAAGCCTTATAGCTGGGAATCTAAGCCTCCTAGATACATCATTGCCCCTGCATTTTCTCAGTGCAGAATGGGGTAATGTACAGCACTTGTAAACTAAACAGAAGCTATAATAAATCAACCACGATGCAAGAAAAACAAGGAACAAAAATAAAATCTGCTTTTGTGAAGCCCACAGTAGTTTGCTTGAGATTAAATTATAATGATACCTTCCCACCCTACCCCCCCAAAAAAAAAATGGTTCCGGTTATTACACCAGGACAGCTTTAAATATAACCTTTCTGATACAGGATTATGAAAACAAGTGGAAATAGATTTCAACAGTCCTGAGGCATGGCAAGAAGAGCCTATTTTAAAATCCAGACTGGAATTTGGAAGCTCATGCTGTTGTGAATATAAAAAAACACCTCCCCATCTGAAAAGCAAAATTAACATGCAAACCCTGCTTGAGATTTAATCCTGGCAAATGTTGCTTTTTCCAAGTGCTACCTCTGACTATGCAGCCTTTTTATAGCAAAATAAACTGGGTATTCGGGCATACAATTTTCTGAGGAGTGAAATCCAGTAGAAGACATTAGAAAGAGCTTGCACTATTCTGAACTGTAGCCAACAATTGCTTCTTAGTTCATAATGCAAGAGCTGCTGACCAATGTAGCTTCATAAAAGGCACCTGTACTATTGCACTACAGACAAACTTATTAATTGGCTAAGCAAAATTATGGCTCTTGCTCTTGGGGGTACCTGTAAACATAGGAAGCTGCCACTTTGGGTAGTCTGAAAGTGGGGCTTATTTTACACATATTACCTTGTTTAGATCATATCCTGATGAAGTGGAAAATTAAAGTGGCCTTGTCCCTTTGCAGGAGTGGGGGAGACCTATTAGAGTAGTTATCCCCGAGCGGCTAATGGAATCTGATGGATTCCTGTGTGCTCTGAGGGATTTCCCAACTAGGCAAGTTGGTGCTCTTGTCAAACCTGTGTGCTCTGAGGGACGTTCCGGCCGGTAGGGTTGGTGCTCCTGTCAAAGCCCTCTAAGCACTCTGAGGAATGGAGAGATGACATGAGTGACGGACAGAATTGCTTTGAAGTGCTCTCTCCTGCTAAACAGAGCCAGTTTGACTCCGTGCTATACACCTGATCTGAAAGCAAGGAAGGTGGGAGATGGCTAGGATGCACACAGAGAATTGACTCATTTAGAAGGATTTCCTTTTTTCCTCCCACCCTTTCAAAATACAAGCTTCAAGAAATTCCAAGCAGCAGCAAAGTTCATCTGCTAGCTCCACTGCTGTTCAGATGCACTTTGAAAATGGACGGGGCAGAAAAGCCTCTGGGACTGATGCTACATGACAGCCCCTATTTTCAAAGCACTCTTCAGTGGCGGCAAGGCTGCTAGTCACCCACTGCCAGCCAGTCACACTTTGCTGTTGCTTGGAGTGGCACGGAGCTTGGCTTTTGAAAGGGAGGGAGGAAAAGCAAACAGACCCTCAGTCAACTCATAAGCTATGTAGGGATGTGTGAGAAATTCAATTCAGTTCACATTTAAGAGTGAATCTATCTTATCTGTGTTTTCCAAGACAATATGAAACACGGCCATCCTTCAAAATTCAAATCTCTCTGAATTTTGCATTGCAGTTCCATAGCCAAGCACTGTGTACAATATGCATAGTTAGGTCAACTGTGCATAAAAATACATATATTAGTGAAAATAACAAACAAAAAATGCATCTTTTTAAGGGAAACATAAACATTGGGGGAAATACACTTTACAAAAAAGGTGCATAGATGAAAAAAATGCATACCAAAATGTGTTGATTAGGAGAAATTGTGTGATCAGGCGGCAACAGCCCCAGCCCCCAGGGATCATAAGGAAGGAATCAAGACTCTGATGTTATAGGGAATTAAAATGTCTCACAGAGCACCCCGATATCCCATTTACCCTGATGAGCCCCAGTTCCCCCCGGTGGGGGGGGGGGGCTGGGAGGGATACACGCCCAAGGCCGAAGCCAAGGTCTTCCTACATTCGCACACCAGTGGCACAGAGGCAGCGAGGCCCCATTAGCGAAAGCTAACCATTTCTGGAACAAATTAAGTTCTTAAGTCTACACAAAACTCCTGGAATGTCAGGGGGCATTGTGAGCTTTGGGTATGATGCATAGGAAAGAAGCTGGTTACCAGAGGACAGTAGTGTGCATTACATGATTTGTGATTTTGATTCTATACTATTCTTAGCAAAACCTTGGGGATAGCATCAAATATGATTTTAGTCCCTTAAGGCTGCAATTCTATACCCACTTACCTGCAAGTAAACCAACAGTGCAACCCTAAGTATGCTCTACTGAATTCAGTGGTGCTTACTCCTAAGTAAGTGAGGCTAGGAGTATGGTAGGTGTGTGTAGCATTGTGTGTGGTCCAATTCTACTCTGCTGCCTACGGACATTTGGAGAAAATATATCACCCCTATGAATGTATAGCCCAAATATACCTCTCTTTTTTGGTTCAAAGGCTGTTCTTTTACAGAAGTTTCTAACAAAGTTAATAGACAGAGATTGCAGGGGCATT
The DNA here is from genome assembly GCF_964188315.1 of Podarcis muralis. Lineage (NCBI taxonomy): Eukaryota > Metazoa > Chordata > Lepidosauria > Squamata > Lacertidae > Podarcis > Podarcis muralis. Next base: position 55,373,086 of record NC_135655.1, read on the forward strand.
TCAAGAGCTGCTCGTGGGTATTGCCAACATCAGCAGGCTCCAGTGTGCTATTTCTTCTGATCTTCAACACATTCATATGAATGGCTCGTCTTCAGGAAACAAAACACGCAGAGGCAGAAACAATAGAAGAAAGAAGCACTTCAAAGCACATTTGAAAATCACCATAGCTCTGTCCCATGCTATCTAAAAATAAGACTTGAATCAGAGTCACTGACTTTGTTTTTTTGTGTGTGCATAGGAGACTGCTTTTCTTTTGGTCCTCAGATGAGTAGCATGCAGGGATTCTACACCATTCACAGGCTCTCTGTCTTGCTTCTTTTCGAGGTCCTTTCCATAGGAACTGACCTTACTGCTGGGATCACATTCGACCTGCTGAGTGGACAGCTTGGCATTTATCAATACATCTAAGCAACAAGTAGGAGCCCCTTGAAAGAAATAGGCTTCATTCTTCTTTTCCTCATGGCAAACGCTTGCAAGGTAGCATTGAAATCAGTGTGGTTGATTTCTAAATACAATACTTGCTTTTTGCTAGATTCAGGCTTTCCCTTAGAGGATATATTTGTGCAAGTGGCTTTGTCAAAGGCAGGATGCTCATTCTAAAAAACAAAATGGTAGTAAGGTATCTACACTTTGAATGAGTTCTTATAAATATAATAGGTACTCTCCTTAGTGTTAAGAAGATGAAGCTCTTGATGAAGAGATGTGGTTGGCTCTTCAGACTTTTGGGGCCCCTTCTGGTTGGCCATTTGCTTGAAGGTGTGGAAGGTGTGCCCATTCCATCCAAAGGTTGCACTGTTGCAGGACTATGGCTTTAGCTGAATTAATCCCAGGAACCTGGGCTGGAGGAAGAGAGTTTTCACTCCACTCCACTTCCAGGTAATGCCTCCTACACTGCAGCTGTATCTAATATTAGCTCTGGCCAAAAACAAGGAGTTGACACTGTACATAGAGAAAAGATAATAAAGAGGGCCCAACCCACACAATGTTGCATTGGACAGCTGTACATATATTCCAAAGACAGACATGATAAAGGCATCACCTTTCTCTCTTTTGCATGTGCACATGCAGGAACTCATCCCTTGCCCTCTGTGGGCATGAAGATCAATATACTTGAATAACTTGATCTTTTCAAAGTTCAGCATGAACAGAGAGGTCCTGCACCTCCCAGATGAACATGTGGGTCAAAACTTACATCATTATTATGATTTTTTGCACTTCTTGAATGCTGTGATAAAGTTGGCTCAAAAAAGGTATCAAAGTACATTTAAAAATGTATATTTTGAGATAAAATGTGTTTTAAATACTATACATATTTAAAAGCAAATTTGTCTAAAGCAGGATGGAATGAGACTTACAAGTGAACAAATCTGAGAGTTATACCTACTTGAAATACAGAGATTTGTCCAACTCATGAAAATTATCTAGCCCTTTAATGGAAATGAGCACTCACACTTAAATTGTGGGTGCCCTTTCCGAGATCGCGAGTCAGTGAACTACCCTGCGTGCAGGGATATGGGCTGGGCTGCCTGCTACACTTACATCTCGTTCTCTTATTTCCGTTCTTAACCTGGAGCAACCACTTCCTGGTTAGCAGAGTTTGTAACCCAAAGCGTCTATAACCCAAAGCGTCTGTAACCCGGGGTACCACTGTATCTGCATTCAGGCCAGTCTGGATTCAGGCATGGGTTGGGGACTGAATTGGCCTTGTTCACCCTTGTGGATGATGTTTAGAGAGAGAAGGACAGGGAGAGTGCAACCCTGCTCCTTTTGTTCAATCTCTCAATGGCTTTCAGTAGGATTGGCCATGATATTCTTCTGGACTGACCCTGAGGGGTTGGGATGTGTCACAAAGACTCTGTTCCCATGCGCAGTGTTGTGTCCAGAGAGTAGCACTAGGAGAGTGCTCTTTGGCCCACTGGTGTTCATGCTTTGGGGTGCCACAGGGCACTATATTGTCCCCAGTTCTATTCAACATCTATATTAAAGCATTGGGAGTTGTAATTAGAAGTTCTGGAGCAAGATGCCATCAGTATGCTGAAGGTTCCAGAGATTCCAGAGACTTGCCACTCAGGGCTGTAACAGTTGAAGACAGAGAGGTACAGATTTCCTCTTGGGTCAAACTGTTTCACCTCCCCTGAGCTTTAG